>NW_023605194.1:79497649-79989575 GCF_014898055.3 Talpa occidentalis
CTCCTGTGTTTTTATTAATGTTGGATGGCTATATTGTGCTATCATAAGGATTGCATTCTGAATGCTATCTAAACTGAACATATAAGTACATAGATATCTATACACATACTTACAGTTAAATTACCATCAAATAAATTAATTCTTTTGGATCCATTTTAATTGCCACACTCAAATACCATTCAAAATATAGTAGAAACATGAGTAGAAAAGAGAAAAAAAATCTATGCAGTGCCTAAAATTATTATTACACAAGAAAAAGTTGAAAAACTACAGGTTTTTAAACTTAGAAAATAATAATTATGATTATTAATATATAAATCTGGATTTTTAAAAATTCTGTGAGTCTTACCTTCTGGAATTATCTTCCTTGCTCCCCATCCTTAGTCCCACTTCACAGAAGTTGACATTTTTAATGTATTTTGTACACCTTCCTAGGATATTTTGTGATATCATATTTAAAATATCTGAAAGACTTTCCAACTTAAAAAAAATTTCTTTTCTAAATTACTGCAAGCATAAGATGTGGAGGCAGCAGACAAACACAAACACAGATTGTTCCTCAATATTAGAAAGAGAGGTCTTATTAGTGGAAGGTAATAAGGCCCCCTTGTATTGGAGATACTCAGGAGTAGGCTGGACTATCAACCATAATAGGAAAGAAAAAAATCTTTTTGTAGGAACAAAGGATTCAAACATTTAATTTAAGCTGTTATGTCCTTTCCAAACCCAAGTTCCTATGGAGATTAAATATTCATATATATGAATGTAAATAAATAGACATGTGTATATGAACATATGTGAATTTTCATATGTATGTATGAATATATGTGCATAGTCATATAAACATATGATACACACATGCCATAAATAATGTCTTAAAAGTAAATGCTGATTTCTATCATTTTGGGGGGATTAAATCAGAAGTATCATTAATTCAGGCCAGAGTAGGAAAAGTGGAAGAGGAAAATGAGTTAAACAGAAAGAGGAGAATGGGATAAGAAAATGATGGAAACAGGATGAAAAGAAGGCAAAAGAAAGGAAAAAGGGAGGTGGTGTGGTCAGTCAGTAGGATCAGAAACAATTTTTAAACATAACGTAGAACTCTGATAATTAGTGTCTAAGCATTGTTCAAAAATATTTATTTTCAGGGCCTCCCCCAGTGGTGCAGACCATTGAGCGCTGTGCTGTGAAGCTGTCTGCAGCCTCTGCAGCACCGGCTGGATCCCGGTCGGCCAGTGAGGGTCCCACATGGAGCGGCAGATCTCTCCTGTCGCACCTGCTGCTCCCCTCAGCAGTGTATTTCGTCAGTCTGCCTGTTCTGTTCCCTGCTCTGGTTCTGGTGAATCCTCTCACCCTCCCGCGCATCTGGCCTGTATCCCGGTTCTTGTATAAAATAAATAAATAAATCTTTAGAAAAATATATTTCCAAAAATTCATTCATGTTAACTATATTAAGAAGTAAAATATTAAGTGCTTTGCTCTCTTCTAGATTTCAACTAACAGAATTTATCATATTGTTTTATAAGATGAAAATTACTAAGCATATGTTTAGTTTTTTCCTCTGATACTTTTCTTTTGATATTTTTCTTCTGATACATTTTCCAAATATTTAAGGAATATAATTATGATTATATATAATCATATATAATCTTTTTGCTGAAACATAAAGTGTCTAAAATACCATACATGGTTAAAAGTGGTCAGACTTTTAACACATGCACTGTTTTTTTACCAGAAGTTGAATAATGTCAGTGTCTATGAAACTACTGAGCTCAGCTTCTTAAACTCCCTGCTGCAGAACAGCCCACTAAATCTGTCTCTTAAATTCACACATGCCTGTATGTGGGCTGTGTCCTAGCATACCTGAGAATGGATTTTCCATTGAATGTTACTGCCAAAGCATTTCTTCTGGTACCAGTAGAAAAATTGAAATATACCTGTAGAACTTAAAAATGCAATATATGATGAACTTCAGCAATTCAAGAATATCTGGGCAATGTATAATAAAATCTGAGATTTATAGACATTTGAATGGGTCAAACTTTATAAATTTATCCGGAAACAATCACAGTAGGTACACCAAGGTTTTCAAAATGAGGTAACAATTGCTAGGGAAAAAATTAGATTATATAGAGACTTTATCCCATTTTATTTGACCAAGTAAATTCTTCCCCAAGTAAGACCATTCTTTAAAGCAAACTCATAAGGGTCTGCAATTTAAAGAGTAGTTTAAAAATGTCCACGGTTCTGACTACCATTAACTACTTAATGGTAATGTGAAAATTGCTTTTCTAACTGATCTGTCATTCTGAAAAGCCTAAAGTGTGTGTTTTTTTTTTTAATTGATAAGCTCCCTGAAAAAATCTGTATACAAAGAGTGTTTGTCTACTATCATTCTCTAATGGCATAGTACCCCTCCTCTCTCAACTAGAGCAGTGGCTAAGTACAAATCACTGTGCTAGATGCTACGAGAAGAAAGAATTAATAACATGTATAAATAGAGAGTTCCTGTTGTAGGTTCTTAAAATTTGTCAGTGGGATTTTAATCATACTTACATACATGCATGCCAATAAACATATGTATTAAGTATTATGGATGTGTGTGCATGTGTATAATCAAAATTCAAGAAATAAGTGAAAAAATCTATAAGAGGGCCTCCCCGGTGGCGCAGCGGTTGAGCGCTGGGTTGCAAAGCTGCCTGAAGCCTCTGCAGCGCCAGTTCGATCCCCAGCTGCTCCCCAGCCACCAGAGGAGGGTCCCACATGGCGCGCAGACCTCTCCTGCCTCCCACTGCTCCCCTCAGCAGTGTACTTCGTCAGTCTGCCTGCTCTGCTCCCCGCTCTGGCTCTGGTGAATTCTCTCACCCTCCCGTGCTTCTGACTGTACCCAGTGCTTGTATAAATAAATAAATAAAATCTTAAAAAAAAAAAACCTAATTATTTAAAAAAAAATCTATAAGAATGATAAAAAAAGGAAGTGTTTACAACCACAACTTAGAAGGATTATGTTTTCCTTGGGAATGACAAGCAGTTAGAATTAGCAAACCTTTATGAGATAAGTGCCATTTGATTTGTGTCCAAAACTAGAGATAGATCTGATAGTTAGAAATGAGAGATAGGGATTCTAGATAGAGGGCACAGCAAAATTAAGAAATATATACTGTCATAATGGAGAACGGAAGCTGTTCACTTTGAACTAAGGGGTTAAACTTTATTTTATCCCAAAAAGGAAGGACCAATCAAACTTTTAAGAAGTAAATAATATGATCATATAATTCAGAGATTTATAGCCAGCTCATCCTTCTTGTTATTAATCTCTATAAGAAAAAAATATGTGCTTAAGCACAGCCTGCAGGCTATCATTATGCCCCTCCTGGCCTTGCTGCTCTGCTGCACTATCTTCTATTAAACTTTCAGTGTTGCCTATTCTACCTTCTGTTCCACATACTTTACATATTTTACATATAGTGGTTCTCAAGACATCCCAAGCTGTTCATCACTCCACTCCTTTCATCTGTGATATTCCTTCTTCCTGGAATACTCTCTAGTTTCCTCTCTCCCCTCATCTTCTTGTTTAGCTAGTTTACACCTATTCCAGAACATTAAGAACATCCCTGAGCAGACCTCCTTTTCTTATTCTACCATCTTGATTATACCTTGTATATAAGCCTATTGTATACTCAATCAAATTCTACTGAAAGTATATTAGTCCATCAAGAAGATATGGTACATATACACCATGGAATATTATTCAGCATTCAAAAAAGATAAACACATGCAATTTGCAGCAACATGGATGGAGCTGGAAGGGATCATGCTCAGCGAAATAAGCCAGAAAGAAAAAGAAAAATACTGGATGGTCTCACTCATAGCAGGAATCTAGAAAACTTAAATAAGGGACCAGGAAAAAGAATAACTATAAGAAAGAAAATATCAAAATCAGCAAACAACTATGAACCAGAGACACTCTATGGGGAGTGGGGGGCGGGGAAAGGAGGAATTGGGGTCAAAATAAGGGGGTTGTAATTGTATGGGGAATATAAAAATAAAATTTCAAAAAAATTTTAAAAATAAATGAATACATAAAAGTATATTAGTCCAGCTAATTAGTTCAAATATATCCTGACTAGATCAAATGTCCCAAAGAAATAGTAGGAACTGGGATTCTATTTAAAATCCTAGGGAGCAAATGGGGCGGAGCAACAGAGCAAATGGGGCGGAGCAACATGGCGGCGAGGAGACGCTGCGAGTAAGACCTCCCATTAAAAAAAGTTAATAGGGAGGAAAAGCGGCAGGTCCCAGTGAGAACCGGGACACGGAAGATAAACGGGTGACGCCAGCGAACTGCCCGAAGAAGAAAGTGGCCATAAAAGAGGACCAGAAGGGAGGAAAGCGCAGAACCCTGCTCCCCTCCCCCGCCCACAGAGGCGGCACTCTCCGACCGGCAGAGAGGAGGAAAACAACAAACTAAAACGGCCAACAAGAACAAATGACGCAGCAAGCGGGACTGTGAGTGGAAAGGAACTATTGTAGCCACCAAACCCCGTGAACGGGAGCTGTGGAGAACCCCACAGGATCCGCCGCGGAGGTGAGCGAACGGCTCCGGGCGCCATTGAAGAGAGACCTCGCCCCCGGGGAGGAGACCAGCACCAGCACACAGCCCCAGGCTGCCCGGTAAGCTTGCGCGGAAAGGTGGCGCGCTGGAAAAACAGGCGCGGATTACGGTCAGGATTGCACGGAACAGCGGCGCGCTGGAAAACCAAGGGCGGATCGGGATCGCGCACGGAAAAGCAGTGCAGTTGAAAAGCAAACGCGGATTCAGATCGCAGCTGCCCAGGTCCCTGCGCCTGCGACCTAGGCTTGCGGGGAGACGCGCGGAGGCCCTCCCTGAGTGAGCAGGCCCAGGCGCCCAGGCACGGGAGCGGGATTCAAAAGGCACCATTCCCGCGCCACTGAACTGGGCTACAGCCTGAGTCCTGGAACTGAGGGCTTTGGAACTGACACCCGGGCACGAAACTAGGGGCGGGTTCCCCACGATGGTGGGGCACAAGGCAGACACAGCACCCCAAAGCCGTTGAGGTTTACCCCCGCTCTATTCCCTGTCCCACGGGGTGGAAAATCAGCTCCCCAAGGGCTCCAGGAGAGATCTCTGGCGCCACCTAGCGACTTGAAGCCAGCAGAGGCGCCTAGAGGAGCCAGTGGCCAGCTGGGGAGTTAGCCCACGCCGGCCCCTTCCGACCAGTAGTCTGAGCCCACAGGGGGAGCGAGCACCCACAGCCGGGGAGACAGGCGCGCAGAAGAGTGTGCCTGAGACCGGACGCACAGGGAGTATGTCCCACATCACCATCTTAGAACAGGGACATTTCTTCAGTAAAGACTACCTGCAGAAGGCTTCCTCAGGAGCCAGAGGTGAGCGGGGAAGTTCGCCCACGCCAGACCCCCTCTGGCCTGCAGTCCAAGCCCAGAGGGGGAGCAGGAACCCACCGCCGGGGCAGACCAGGTGCACAGGGGAGTGTGTCCCCACATCGGCATTTTAGAACAGGGACCTTTCTCCAGTAAAGACTGCTTGAAACTGACAGATGACTCCTGGAGGAACCAGAGGAGAGCAGAGAAGTTCACCCAAGATGCCGGTCAGTCCCAACTACACAGTGTCCCAACGCATACGGCAAATTAGAAAACAGACAGTAGGGAGGAGAAGAACCACACGCAACCTAGCAACTCCCCAGGGAAAAAGCACACCACAAAAAGAAAAGCAGCCCCCAGATTGCAACGACAGTAACTTGGAAGAACTTCTGAGCCTTCCAGAAAGAGAATTTAAAATTGCCGTGATTAAAAAACTGACAGAAGTCATAAAGGAAAACAATGATAAGGGAAAAATAATCAACGATCAGAAGAATGCAATTGAGTCCCTAGAGAGGGAAAACAATGGTCAGAAGAATGAAATTGAGTCCCTAAAGAGGGAAGTAAAAGAAATGCAGGAGATCAAAGAATTAATGGAAGAACTAAAGAATTCTGGGAAAAGCAATGAAAGCAGAATAGATGAAATGGAAGAACGAATAAGTAATCTTGAAGACACAGAAATAAAAAGAACCAAACAGAAAAGGAAAGAGAAGTACGAAGAAAAAGAACGAAGAAAGACTTCGGGAACTATCTGACTCCATGAGAAAGGAAATATAAGAGTTATAGGAATACCAGAAGGAGAGGAGAGAGATGTAGGAACAGAGAAAATATTCAAAGAGATAATTGAAGAGAACTTCCCAAATGTGAAGAAGGAGCTGAAAATTGATATACAAGAAGCAAGAAGAACACCAAACTTCCACGACGAAAGGAAAAATACAGCAAGACAAATAATAGAAAGCTCCCAAGAATCCAGGACAAGGAAAAAATAATGAAGCTGGCAAGAGGGAAGAAACAGATAACATTCAAAGGAAAGCCAGTCAGGCTGACATCAGACTTCTCCGAAGAAACACTACGGGCAAGGGGAGAATGGAGGGACATAGTCAACAGACTCCAAGAAACAGATGCCAACCAAGAATTCTCTATCCCGCAAAGCTCTCCTTTCTCTTTGAAGAAAGAATATGGACCTTCCCAGACAAACAGAAACTCCGGAATTTCATTGCAACTAAACCCCCACTCCAAAAAATACTACAAGGAGTCCTAAAGCCAGAACCTCAGAGGGACGAATAACAATGAAAGAAGGCCAAAAAAAAAAAAAAGTTATTAAAAGAATAAATAAATAAAATCAAAGGAAAGACAAACATAATGGCAAATACAGATGCTAACATATCAATATTAACTCTAAATGTAAATGGACTAAACTCTTCAATAAAAAGACACAGAGTTGCAGCCTGGATTAAGAAACAAAACCCAACCTTTTGCTGTCTCCAGGAAACACATTTAGCTACAAAAGATAAAAATAGGCTCAAAGTTAAAGGATGGAAAACAATCCTACAAGCAAATGGACCAAAAAGAAAGCAGGAACAGCTATACTTATATCAGATAAAACAGATTTCAAACTCAAAAAGATAAAAAGAGACCCCAATGGTCACTACATTATGATCAAGGGGACAATACTTCAAGAAGAAATAACACTCATTAACATATACTCACCAAACGAAGGAGCACCAAAATATATCAGACAACTGTTATCCTCTCTGAAAACAGACATCAGAGAAAACACATACGTAGTGGGAGACTTCAACACACCACTATCAACAATGGATAGATCAACAAGACAAAAAATAAGTAAAGAAACCAAAGCTCTAAATAAGGACCTAGAGCAATTGGGCTTAACAGACATTTATAGAACACTAAACCCCAAAAACGGAGTACACATTTTTCTCAAGCGCACACGGATCATTCTCCAGGATCGATCACATACTGGGGCACAAGACAAACATCAACAGATACACCAAGATTGAAATCATATCAACCATCTTTTCTGACCATGAAGGCATCAAACTAGAAATAAACCATAAAAAGAAGGCAAGGAACTTTCCTACCTCATGGAGATTAAAAACCACACTACTGGAAGACCACTGGACTAATGAGGAGATCAAAGAAGAAATTAAAAAATTCTTTGAATTGAACGACAAGGAGGACACCAATATCCTAAATGTATGGGATGCAGCAAAAGCAGTAATAAGAGGAAAATATATAGCAATAGAAGCTCACATCAAGAAACAAGAAAGAACTCAAAGAAACAACCTAATCTCGAAGCTCAAAGATCTAGAAAAAGAACAACAAAAAGACGCCAAAACCAGTAGAAGAAAGAATTAATAAAAACCAAAGCAGAAATAAATGAAATTGAAACTAAAAAAACAATCAAAAGATCAATGAAACAAGAGCTGGTTCTTTTGAAAAAAATCAATAAAATAGACAAACCCTAGCCAGGCTCACAAAGGAAAAAAGGGAGAAAGCACAAATAAACAGGATCATCAATGAAAGAGGAGAAATCACAACGGACACAGCAGAAATCAAAAGAATAATCAGTAACTACTATGAACAGTTAATGGAAACAAGTTTAACAATCTAGAGGAGATGACAAATTCTACAACTCTACAATCACCCAAAGCTAGATAAAGAAGAAATAGAACACCTAAACAGACCAATTACAAGCAGCGAAATTGAAATGGTAATCAAAAACTCCCAAAAACAAAAGCCAGGACCTGATGGATTTACAAATGAATTCTACCAAACATTCAGAGGGAATTAGTGCCTATCCTTCACAAACTCTTCCAAAAATTGAGAAGGGAAGGACAATACCAACACGTTCTAAAGCCAACATATTACACATACCAAAACCAAACAAGGACACACAAAAAGGAAACTACAGGCCAATCTCCCTAATGAACACTGATGCAAAAATCCTCAATAAAATTTTAGCTATCAGAATCCAACAATGCATCCATAAGATAATTCACCACGACCAAGTAGGATTCATTCCAGGGACACAAGGATGGTTTAACATCTGAAATCAATCAACGTATCCAACACATCACAAAAGAAATATAAAACCATATTAAATCTCAATAGATGCTGAGAAGCTTTCGACAAAGTGCAACACCCATTCATGATAAAAAGCCCTTGAAATTCTTGGGATACAAGGAACATACCTACATCATAAAGGCCATCTATGACAAGCCAACAGCCAGTATCATTCTCAATGGTGAAAAGCTGAAAGCAATTCCATTAAGATCTGGAACAAGACAAGGATGTCCACTCTCACCACTGCTTTTCAATATAATACTGGAAGTCCTAGCCAGAGCAATAAGACAAGAGAAAGACATCCAAGAATCCAAATAGGAAAAGAAGAAGTCAAACTACACTATTTGCAGATGATATGATAATATACATAGAGAACCCCAAAAGTCCACAGAAAAACTAATTCAACTCATCAATCAGTTCAGTAAAGTGGCAGATACAAAATCAACACGCAAAGTCAGTAGCCTTCCTATACAAACAATAAATCTGAAGAAGAAGAAATCAAAAAAACCATCCCTTTTTTTATTGAAACAAAAAAAATCAAATATTTGGAATAAATCTAACAAAAGAGGTAAGGACCTATACAAAGAAAAACTATAAAACACTGTTAAAAGAAATAGAAGAGAACACAGAAATGAAAGACATCCCCTGCTCATGGATTGGAAGAAAAACATTTTAAAATGGCCATCCTCCAAAAGCAATATACAGATTCAATGCTATTCCAATCAAAATTTCAATGTCATTCTTCAAAGAAATAGAACAATTATTGATGAAATTCATATGGAATCACAAAAACCCTGAATAGCCAAAGCTTCCTGAAAAAAAAAGAAGGAATGGAGGCATCACACTCCCAGACTTCAAACTCTACTACAAAGCCATAATCATCAAAACTGCATGGTATTGGAACAAGAACAGACATACAGACCAATGGAATCAAATAGAAAATCCAGAAATAAACCCACAGATTTATGGTCAACTAATCTTTGACAAAGGAGCAAAGACTATGCATTGGAGCAAGAAAGTTTGTTCAATAAATGGTGCTGGGAAAACTGGGTCGCTACATGCAAAAGAATGAAGCTTGACCACTACCTCACACCATACACAAAAATCAACTCAAAATGGATTAAAGAACTAGACATAAGACCTGAAACCATAAAATATAAGAAGGAAATGAGGCGAAACACTACGTGATTTGCACATCAAAGACATCTTTACAGACACATCACCCAAAGCAGTGATAGTGAAGGCGAAGATAAACAGCTGGGACTACATCAAATTAAAGAGCTTCTGCACAGCAAAAGAGACAATAACAAAAACAAAGAGAAACCCCACCAACTGGGAGAACATTTTTGCACACAACACTAATGATAAAGGACTGATCACAAAAATCTGCAAAGAGCTGATGAGACTTAACAACAACAAAGAAAAGAATCCAGTCAAAAAATGGCAGAAGAGCTAAAAAGAAACTTCTCTGAAGAGGAAATGCAAATGGCCAACAGGCATATGAAAAAATGTTCAACATCACTTGTCATCAGGGAATGCAAATCAAAACTACATGAGATACCATCTTACACCAGTGAGAATGGCACATATTAAGAAAACTAGCAACAACAAATGTTGGCGAGGTGTGGAGAAAAAGGAACTCTTCTGCACTGTTGGTGGGAGTGCAAACTGGTCCAACCACTGTGGAGAGCTGTGTGGAGATTTCTGGACCTACTAAACATAGAGCTTCCATATGATCCAGCAATTCCACTCCTAGGTATTTACCCAAAGGACACAGAAACATCCATTCCAAAGAACACCTGCACCCCGTATAGCAGCACTGTTTACAATAGCTAAGCTTGGAAACAACCCAAATGCCCAAAAAGATGACTGGATCAAGAAGATGTGGTACATATATACCATGGAATATTACTCAGCATTCAAAAAAGATAAACCATGCAATTTGCAGCAACATGGATGCACTGGAAGGGATCATGCTCAGCGAAATAAGCCAAAAAGAAAAAGAAAAATACCGGATGGTCTCACTCATAGCAGGAATCTAGAAAACTTAAATAAGGGACCAGGAAAACGAATAACTATAAGAAAGTGAAAATCAAATCACAAAAAACTACGAACCAGAGACCTTTTTAGGGGGGGGGGGTGGAGGGAGGGATTGGGGTCAGAATGGGGGGGCTGCAATTGTATGGGGAATATAAAAATAAAATTTATTATTAAAAAAAAAAATAAAATCCTAGGATGTAGTGCTTCATTTGTTTTTTTTAAATTACTATGGTTTGCAAGCAGACAAGCCTAAATCTTTTTGCTAAATGTTTGAGCATATCTTAAAAAATAATTATTATTGTTGTGTATCACCAAAATATCAGCTATACGTAGGATGTTTATCACATAAATTCTCATTCATTATCAAGACTGTAGAATAAGTCATTATTCACTGCAGATGTGCAATTTATGTTGAATAATTTAAGTTGCTCTTTTGCATGAAGAGAGGGACCTTATGCATCTAAAAATCTTTTTTATTTTAGTTTGTTATTTCAAGGACACTTCATAACCTTCAAGTTCATACAACCATTGGTGAACTGAACTGAGCAAATCTTTTAATTGTTTCAGAGAAGACATGAGATTTAAATTAAATGATTCAAAACTATTACTTTCAAAACATCCTTGTCTTCAGCAGTCATTAAAATAAGTGCTATCTTATTCATGAAACCTAAAAGACATCAGAGTAGGCTAATGAACATCCGAGTGTGAGTTTGATAAAAACCAGGCGGCAGCTCAAAAGTCTATTTAAAATTCCCTACCTTTCCTTCCTATTCCCTTTTTTATTAGGTGTTTGTGGAGAAATACTGTCTACACAAAATTCTCAAGATTTCAAAGTGGGGGTGGGGGAGAGGTCAATGATTGGTGCTCAAAATTTCTCCACAAACATTCTTCTGTTTTAACCTTGACCTTAATCTACCAACACTACTCATCCAATAAAAAACACAACCAACTTGAAGTGCCTTTCCCCTCTTTTTTTTTCTTCTGATCTTCCCACTTGATTAGAAACTGAACTTTTGTAAACAAAACTGATGACTCTTTGATGGAGTACTTGGACTAAGAATTCTGCAGCCACTACATTCTTTAACTACTCAAAGCTCAAACAAGTGGTGCAATGAATCAAGCATTCTTAACATATGTTAGGTTTATAGCTATAAAGCTATATCAATTTTGCTGAATATTTTATTGAATATTAATTTTGTTTTATTGGATGAATATTAATTTTGTTGAATATTAATGTTTCTTAGTATATTCTTTTTTTTTTAATAAATTTTATTCATGCCTACAAGAACCTGGGTACAAGACAGATGTGCAGGAGGGTGAGAGCATTCACCAGAGACAGAGTGGGGGACAGAACAGGCAGACTGACTGAAATAAACTGCTGAGGGGAGCAGCAAGCCAGGCAGGAGAGGTCTGCCACGCCATGTGGTTATCTCCCCAGCCAGCCAGGATTGAACCTGCGCTGCAGAGGCTGCGGACAGTTTCATAGCGCTGCGCTCAACCACCTGCGCCACCAGGGAGGCCCTACAACATTGTTCTTTGACTGTCCTAACTGCTCCATTTTAATAATTACATCCAGATTTTCTATTAAGAAAATCCTATCTTACATTCTTGGTCTATGTGACTCAGAAGGATTTGAATCCAGTTCCCCTGGCTTCAGAGAGGAACTTGTAACCAATCCAAGTCTGAATTAATGAGATTATTCTATCTCTTGATCATAGTGATTGATTCATTCATTGATAAGCATATGAGCTAGGTCCTCTAATCAAGATCAATCCTTAGCTTCTGTTAATTATTTGGGAAGTTAATGGAACTTTCTAATCAGACTGCCAACTTAAAGATGATCTGAACCTGAAACATTAAAATTTCTTGCAGACATGACATAAAAGAAACTATTAATGAAGTCAAAGAGAAGGACAAAGAAGGTAAATGAGAGGAAAAGTAATGGCTATAAAGAGACGGAAGAAATATAAAGAAAAAGTGATCATTGTGTAGTTTGAACTCCTTGATTAAGCCATATTTCAATCTATCATTATAGTCTTCAATTACAATACTTGATCAATTCCCTTTACTGCTAACAAGTATAGGAAGTGGTTTACAATCACTTCAACTGAAAGAGACCTTTGAATACATGTTCCAGATATATATGATAAAATAACCTTGATACTTAAGTCAATGGCAAATGTAGACTTATTCTGGAAGGTGCTTATGTGTTCTGGACCTAATACCACAATACCACAATACTATAAAGAAATTAACATAACTGGTGGATTTATGAGGATGTTAGCTAATGAGTTTTTTTATAAGTCAAATAAAATTTTAATGAATTATTTGATTTGATAACCTAACAAAATTGATCTGCACTGATACTTCTGTCAACTTTGAGATAGAAAATGAAAATTTAAACTCAACCAATGGAAAATATACCAGCTTTGATGTAAATATCTGGCAGTTTCTGTAACAACATATCATATTCATATTTTGTTTGTAAGAAATTAAGTTTGGGGCCTCCCCTGGTGGTGCAGCAGTTGAGCAATGGGCTGCAAGGCTGCCCACAACCTCCGCAGCACCGGTTCGATCCCTGGCCACCGGGCGAGGGTCCCACATGGCACGCAGACCTCTCCTGCCACGCCCGCTGCTCCCCTCAGCAGTGTACTTCGGTCCTTCTGCCTGTTCTGTTCCCCGCTCTGGCTCTGGTGAATTCTTTCACCCTCCCATGCCTATGACTGTACCCAGTGCTTGTATAAATAAATTAAAAAAAAAAAAACCTTTCTTACAAAAAAAAATCAAGTTTGTCATTTTTTCCCCTGCATTTATGTAATGTTAATTTGGTGTATGTCTGACTATACTGCTATGCAGATTAAAATGCAAAACATATAAGTTAAAAAAGGGCATCTGTGGTGGGGGGAAGAAGGAATAAAAAGTGAAAAAGTAGAATTGTAGATAACTGATTCATTTTAACTCCTACTTTTCCTCTTCTGAGAAACTTAAATTTTATTATCCTGTTCTTTGATTGTTATTGACACAAAATTTCATTTTGCAAAAATTTAAAGTGAATTTTAAAGTTCTAAGTTTTTAATATTTTAAGACCTATGTTGTTTGACTATGAAGATAGTGAAATTCCATTTATAGACATTATTTTATTCCCTAGAAGTTCCCAATCTAGGAAATATTTTCAAAGAAAAAATTCATTACTATATGCTATTGGCTTCATTTTAAATAAAACACACACAACAAAGAGTTGACTTTACAATATATTATTCCTATTATAATTATCATTTGAATCAATTTGAATTGAGAGAAAAAAATTGGGAAAAGTGTAACATGTATAATACAAGAATGGCTTCATATAGAAAATGCTGTCATATTTTTCCTCAGGCGTTTTTTGGTTATCTTTGTCAATGGGCAGTTTTGGAAGCTAAAAAAAAAATAATAAATAAATAGCAGAAAATAAGAAACCCTTTCTCCCCAAACAAAAGTTAATTTCAAATCTTCTTGGGGAGAGGATTTGGGAGACCCAATGAGAAATAGAACTAAGGGTTGTCCTATGCATTAATATAAAAGATCATTCTGCACTTGCTCTGGCTTGTTTCCAGGGACTCTCTTCTGAAAAAGCCACAGATTTTCTTTACCTGTGTGTCTTGTGTGTGAGCTAGCAGAAAAGTTGGTGATCAAACACAGAACAGGATGCTGGATATTAGAAATTTTGGAGGGGGATCAATTAATTCTAATGCCAAGACCTAAGGTTTGGTCATGGAAGTTGGAAACCAAAGTGAATACTGGAAAAGGAATTTTGAAGATAAATTCAGCTAAACTGAAAAGTCAGCTGAAAGGATTGTCTATGTAGACATTAAAATTTTTGAGAATGTTGACTACAGCAGCCCTGAAATATAAGGTTGTAAAGTGAGGTACTAAAGTCTTTATGAGAAAGGATGAGTGAACCACAGGTGGTCGATGAGCTAAGATGGTAGAGAGGAATGTTGTGAGCCTCGAAAGAGCTAGGAGTCTTTGAAAAGGAAGGAGATAAGCATGAAACAGAAATGGGAACCAAAGGCTACATATATTTCACTACCTGACCTTGATGTAAAGAGGTCTGAGAGGAAAATTAGCATCTTGATAGATTTTCCAGGGAAGATAATGCTCAGAAAGCTGCAAATTATCGTTCATTAGTGAAGGGAATAGTCAGAGAAGAGAATCTTCTCTTATGATATGATGTGTTTGCTAATGAGGAGGAGGTCCAGAAGTTTTGGGAGGAAGGAGGACTAGATGGAGTGTTAGTTAGGTGTGTGTGTGTGTGTATGTGTGTGTGTCAGATTTTGGGGAAAATGTTGATAGCGTTAGTGAAAATGAACTGCCTGTGATTAGTGGGTACCACTGGGCTTCTGAGTACATTGGTGTTAGACATGATGACACACAAAGCAGCAGGAGGCACAGAGCTGGTTCTAAAGATGTGTTCTTGGCAGCAAGAAGTCTAAATGAATCAATGTTCAGCAGGTCTTATATTTCAGTCACAATTGCTGTCAGCTCCTGGCTTCTTATAGTGACACTTTTTTTTTTTTTAATTCTCTTCAAATTCCCTGGATTCTTAACATGACTTCAGTTTTGGCTTAGTCCAACTAAAGTTTATAACATTGATATTCAATCCTACCAAGTTCTGAATAGGGAATATGAAAGAATTTCCAGTAATTCATTTGCTTCTGTCTCCTTGAAGAAACCTCAAGCTTCTATAACACTTAGATTGCAACACAGGCATGAAAGTCTACCTTGGCACATTCATGGGAGAAGAGGATGATGGCACAGCCAGTGCATAGCTTTTAATAGCAAATTCACAGAGATAACATCTGCACCATTTGCACCATAAGGGACATTTCATGATTGGCTAAGGTAGAGTGAAGTTAATTTCTAGTGTTCATATAAGCCCCTTGGTAATAAGGTAGTCAAAAATCTTTGCTCGAAGGGCATATGTGTAACTCTACCATCCAGATTCAATACCTGCAATAGTACTAATTTTTAGAAATAGATAACCAAGGAGCAACTGAACAAGGAGAAATGTCTGCCTTCAAGATTCGTATTTCAACATTACTGATTTTCAAGCATATATTTGCAAGAGCAAAAAGCAATATCTTGTAGAAATCACACACACACACACGCCATTATCTCAAAATTTTATTCTTCGTTGTGCTCTTGATTTGTGGTATCCCTTACAGTTTATCTATAAGACAAAAAGCAATGTCTGTGAGGTAAAATGTGAATTTATGAGCTACCCCTTCCTTTTACATGTGAAATTAGTTAGAGAAGGGAAATTCTAGAAATAAAGTAAGATTGTTCCTGAAGTAGTTACAGTATTATGATTGTGAACTTCCAGGGATGATTTGTACAAGCTGGAACTTAACAAGAAATTTCAGTCAAACTGTCAGGCTATTTTTCATTTCATTATGCTTATTTTTACCTTGAGTACTTGACCAAAGAAGTGTGCTTTAAAAAAAAAAAATTCAAAATCCTCTCACTCTTCAGATACAGCTTGCAGTAATAAACAGTAAATTTCTGGAAAGAGGACAAGTTTTTTTTTGCCCACTGCATAGACTGCTTTATCCTTTTGCCACAAACCTAGGAAACTCACTAAAAAAGAACATTTTTTTTAAGATTTATTTTTTTATATTCCCCATACAATTGCACCCCCCCCATTTTGACCCTAATCCGTCCTCTCCCTGCCACCCCCCCCTCAGTGTGTCTCTAGTTTATAGTTGCTTGTTGATTTTGATTTTTTCTTTATTACAGTTATTATTGTTCCTGGTTCCTTATTTAGGTTTTCTAGATTCCTGCTATGAGTGAGAACATCTGGTATTTTTCTTTTTCTTTCTGGCTTATTTCACTGAGCATGATCCCTTCCAGCTCCATCCATGTTGCTGCAAACTGCATAAGTTTATCTTTTTGATTGCCAAGTAATATTCCATTGTGTATATGTACCACATCTTCTTGATCCAGTCATCTATTTTTGGGATTTGTGTTCTTTCCAAAGCTTAGCTATTGTAAATAGTGTTGCTATAAACAGAGGGTGCAGGTGCCCTTTTGAATGAATGTTTCTGTGTCCTTTGGGTAAATACCTAGGAGTAGAATTGCTGAATCATATGGAAGCTCTATATTTAGAAGGTTGAGGAATCTCCATACAGCTTTCCATAGTGGTTGGACCAGCTTGCACTCCCACCAGCAGTGCAGGAGAGTTCCTTTTTCTCCACATCCTCGCCAACATTTGTTAATTAAAAACATTTAGAAATTATGATATCCAATCTATGGTTTGTTTTTATGTATCATTGTCTTGATCTTCACAATCACCACAATTAAACTTTCCATTATCTGATTTATTAATTTCTAAGCACTCCACATAAATAATCTCATTTGATTCTCTTTTCTTTTTAAGATTTATTTATTTTTACAAGTACTGGGTACAGTCAGAAGAGTGGGAGGGTGAAAGAATTCACCAGAGACAGAGTGGGGAACAGAATAGGCAGACCGACGAAATACACTGCTGAGGGGAGCAGCGGGCACGGCAGGAGAGGTCTGTTGCAACATGTGGGAACCTCACCCGCGGCCAGGGATAGGGCTGCGGGCAGCTTCACAGCGCAGCGCTCAACCGCTGCGCCACCAGGGGAAGCCCAATCTCATTTGATTCTTAATGCAGTTTGCCAGGTTCACAGGGCTGAGTTTGTTATAATTTTCCTTTTATAGATGAGGAAGTTGATTTCTTTATTTCTATTTTTTAATAATTTTTTTAAATTTTCTTACATCATTGTTCATTATTGTACAATATTTGATCTCTCCTGTCAGGTGTAGTCCCTGTAGTACCTGTTTTGATACCCCTCTCCTCACTCCCTTGCTGTATGCCTCAGATCTATGGTCAACTTGCAAGTTTTGTCTTTTTCCTTACTCTTTGTTCAGTTTCCCTGTATTTCACCTATAAGTGAAACCATCTGATGTTTTTCCTTTTCCTTCTGAATAAGGACATTGATTTCTTTAATAATTAAAAGGCATAGACATAGTCACTTCAAAAAGTTAAACCTGGAACTCAAGTCACCTGAATTCAAATCAAGAATTCTTTATCCTAAATCACATAACTTTCTTAGGATCTTGTCTAACTCACTTAGGATCTTGTCTAACTCACTCTACAGTGTTCTTTTAGTTCAGTAAATATAATATTCAATAGTATGTATTTATTTCACCTGTTATTCTTAAATACCCAAGGCTCAAGGGACCATGTGTTGATTTCAGGGCTTTGGCAACAAATTACCACAAACTCTGTGACTTAAAATCACATCAGATCATTCCGTCAACAGTTCTGCAGTCCAGAACTATTATAAAGGTGTCAAAAAGACCATGCTCCCTCTGAAGGCACTAGAGGAAAATTCAGCCATGCCTCTTCCATCTTCTGCTTGTTATCTCCCCTTTCTTGTGACCCTCAATCCAACCTCTGTTTCAATCTTCCTGTGGCCTTCTGCTCTGTGTTTTTTCTCCACAATTCACTGTTGGATTTCAAATCCATTTCAATCCAGGATGACTTCTTATCTCCAGATCTTTAACTTCATTATACCGACAAAGACCCCTTTTCCAAATTAGGTCACAGTCATATGTCTAGGGCTGGATATATATTTTAGGGGTCACTATTCACTCAAGCATGGGTGCTTACTAAACTAAGACAGGACATATTGTGTTCCTGTACAATACCTATTAATTAAAATTAGAAATTTTTGAGTAACATTTTACAGCACCACTTGGAAAGTACGTTGGAATCTAAGTAAGTGTAAGATACAAGCAATTCACAAAAGTTGTATGAAAGCCCATTAAATATCTGGTTTTAGAAAGAGTAGCCTCCCCTGGTGGAGCAGCGGTTGAGCGCTAGGCTGCGAAGCTGCCCGCAGCCACTGCAGCGCCGGTTCGATTCCTGGCAACTGGCGAGGGTCCCACATGGCGCCACAGACCTCTCCTGCCATGCCTGCTGCTCCCCTCAGCAGTGTATTTCGTCACTCTGCCTGTTCTGTTCCCGGCTCTGGTGAATTCTCTCACCCTCCCGCACTTCTGACTGTACCCAGTGCCTGTATAAATAAATAAATCTTCTAAAAAAAAAAAAAAAAGAATAGCCTATAAGTGACTTTATAACTGCTTACTAATACCAATTCCATATTCCAGGTTCATAGAAAATTGTATCATACCCCAGAAGTTTGGGGTAATTGTGACCTGCTTTGGCTAATTAAATGTAAGCATTAATGAAGTGCATCAGTTCTAGTAAAAGTGTTCGTTGTAGGTACATGATTTTGTTGTACTTGCCAATATAATTTTCATATTGATAAAGAGGTGCCACTATAAAAATAGAGTGGCGAAATACTGCTCTGTGGAATTTCCCAGGCCCATGGAAAATTTAATTGAGATGTCATTTCTATATTAAGTCATTTAGAGTTCTTTCTTCATTATTAGAGCAGGAGTTAGCGCATCTTGACTAACTCAAGGACAATACTTCAATCTGAACATACATGTTCCTCAGTTTTCTAGTGGTTATTGAACACATTTGCTAAAGATCTATTATATTTTCAAAGAAAGTGTCTAATAAACAATCTAATATAACTTCATGCTGATAATAAAATGCAACATTATATTATGTTTGGTTAATCTTTTCTTTAGAATTCAAGTAATTTCAACTACTTAAACACATTTTAAACAGTTTGAGTCACAAAGTACAACTATATTCTAATTTCTTAAATTAAGTAGTGTTCCCTTTCAAAAAACAATAGATAAGAGCAATCTTTTTGAGTGATTTTAAAAGAAAGACCATGCTTGGAATTTAATATCACTAGAGTGTATTTTTCAGCATGAATCCATCTACCTCAAACACCAGGCATTTTACTTGATCTGGTGAGTGAAAAATTTCTGTAGACCAAGAAAATTACTTAACAAAATATGTGAGAAATACTTTGACAGGTCTCCCTATCTTTTGTCTCCTAGCTAAAAAATGGATCACTTCTCCTGCCCAACTCTGCTGTCTCTTTGGAAGCCATGCAATAAATTGGTCATACCTCCCATAGTTTACCCATAGGCAAAAAAAGAAAGGGAGGGTAGGAGGGAGAGGAGAGAGAGAGAGAGAGAGAGAGAGAGAGAGAGAGATCATTTTGTGAATTGAGATTAGGGTACTTTTGCCAAGAACCAATAAACTCTTAAAAGCCACATTAACATTTTACAAGGCCAAATAGGAAATGCAAATTTATCTTATTGGTGTAACCATTTGAAACATGCACCCTGCAAATTCATCATTGTCAGAAGGATCCACTGTCAGAAAGAGTGGATGCCACAGTGTCTCTGCTATCAAAGCAATGCTTATTTATTGTTTATTACAGATGACAAACATGCCACTGTTTTGCTCAAGTCAAGAAACTAGACAATTGTCCTTTAGTTTATCTATAGTCATAGTCTATATGGTACATGTTTAGTTAGAGTTTCATTTGGGGGGCAGTTTACCTACGAGAGCTACCAGTAGTAGCTACCCACTAATAAAGGTTTTCAAGACACCTCAGTGGTCAACATGAAGAGCTCCCAGAGGAAGGTTATTTCTACCTTTAAGGACAGACTTAACTCGAAGGCTCACATATGGGTCACAAATTGCCAGGTGTGCATGTGTATACCGCGTCTATGTGGACCATACAGAATCACACTCAGCCCTTTGATTATGTACTGTCTTGTCCCTGTCTGGATGACTTTTCAGAAGCTGACAGAGCTTTTACAATTTAATTGGTGTTGACACCTTTTGAAGCCATGCCTTGAGGCACTGGGGTCATTGTGTGCTTTCTCTGTTTTTTTCCTATGCCTCCTCTTGGCTACCTCACAGCCTGTGGTGCCTGACTGGCCCCTGCACTTTTATTCATGTTCATACTTGTTCTGGGTCCTGCTACAAGAGCCCTTGTTAAATGCCCAGCAGGCAGCAGAGAGTGGAGATTTTGACTATGTGGGATTTGAGGCCTCTGGCAATAATGGAGAATAAACCATAAATATAAAAGTATCCCTGTTGTGGACTGTGTTGTTATCACCAAAGATTTATTCCAGAGAACCTTAGACCTAAGATACTTTCTGTGCATGCTCGCGGCTATAGGTCTTACAATTAGGTCTCTGCTTTCCATACTTGGGATTCTCTAACTATGACTTTTTCTCCATCATTATTTTCAATTTGGTATCTTCTTTGAGCAATACTCTCGCCTAACAGTTGAAGGGCTATTATTAGCATTCTGATTTGCCTTTAGACTTTGTTGCTTAAATTTTAAGAAAGAGACAAAAAAGAAAGAGTGACTCTTGCATTGTTTTTCAGGTCAATTATTCAGAGTTTATCTTATCCCTCAAAGGTTGTGTTTAATAGGCAACATAGTTCTTAGTTCCCAAATGTAATAGGCTGAGTAACTGTCATCTTTTATAGAGCGTTGCTCAATTTGCTGTGTCTACGAAATCAAGACTTTCAGTTATAGTTATTGACTGTGTATAAACTTGAAGGTTATTACCAAAAATTCTTTTTCACAAACCCCATTAAAAATGTTCTTATCTATGAAAATGTTAAGATCTCTGGAAATGTCTTTGTTTCCCCGAAACTCACCATCAAATTTATAGACTCTAGTGAATAAAATGAACCAAACAGATGTTTGAAATATTTTTAAGTAGATTAAAAAAAACTATCAATTTCCATATTAGTTTGCTATTCTGAAAGATAAAAATATTTCAGAAACAAAAAATGCCTTCTGCAATTATTTGTATGAATGGTTATGGAAAATAACATAGATTAAATAAAGCACTGCCTTAAACGTTCATATTTTCATATCATCTAAATCTGACTTTATAGGCTATTATAAAAATCAAGAAATAAGCAAATATGAAATCAGTAAAAAAGTTCCAGTGAATTATATAGTTAATTTACTCCAAATATGAACACATTAGAAGAGTCACAGTGGACATGTTTTCTGTTTAAAACCCTCTTGCTAGCACAAGGGTTAGACAGAGGTCCTTTGTTTTAACAAGAAACAAATAACCTTCTTCAAAAATAAAAACAGCCTTAAAATGAACCAAAAACATCAAAAAGGATTACTTCACTGGATGAAGAGACATTTGAAGGACAAGTTTACCTTTCCACATCTGAAAAGCTGTTACAAATGAAAGAATACCTGCTGTTCTTCTAATACACTAAAGCTTAGGAAAGATAAAGTCATATCCAGATGTACTTAGGAATAAGGAGAAAAATTAAAAACAATTATGAACTTGTTATTAGCAAGGGACATATGGGATTTGAATTTACGGGATTGAAATAGAAAATGAAAGGAATTTCCAGAGAAGAAAAAAAGTCTTAAAATGTCAAGTATGGTGATTAAGAACAATGAAATACTTATGGTTTGATAATAAGAGAAATATACTACATCTGGGGCACTCTTATTTAGTCTCAAATCTAGCATAAATAGAAGTACATGCCATTTTTACATCCATTCATTGTATTTCTTTGAGTGACTATTTCCAGGTCCTGTGTTTGGAATAGTAAGAGGAATAAAATATGTGTTATGTCCTTTAACTTGTTCTCTAGTAAGCCCCTTCATCCTGTTCACTCATACTGAGCCCCATATGGTATCTATCAAAATAACTATAACACTATTGACTTTATTACTTATTGATCTGCCTTTTCACTAGACTGTAAAATCTGTGGGATCAGAGGCTATGTTTTATTCATCTTTGCATCTTGAATATTTTCACAGTGTCTAGTATTTAGTGGGCATTCAATAAAAGCACATGAAATGAATATTAACGAATAAATGAGTGAACAAAAAAATGAATGGAAAAGGATGACTCCAGAGTTGACAAATTTTGGTGGCCTTCACCCTAGAAAAATTCTAAGAACACTAGTCTGTACTGTTTGCAAAACAGAAAAATTCAGGCAGTGAGTGATGGGGTGAGTAGAACAGGAAGTCAGAGGACTGGGGCAGGAGGATGGTATGGGTCTCCATTGGGTGGAAGCTGGTGGTATTCCTATAGAAGCTTAAGAGTCACAAAGTCAAGTTTACTTCTTTGCAAACACTGGAGATAGCATTTAATGTCATTTTCTTTTTCTTTTTCAGAATTTGGAGTTGAGAAAGAGACACCAGATCAGCAGTCCTCAGGGTCTCTGTGTTTCTAAATTTGTCTGAAGGCCCAAAGGCAAGAGATCATAGGCCTGACCTATGGATTCATGATACTCTCCTCACCATCTTGTGACTGGGATTTCAGAACCAGCTTGCTTTTCTCCTGGCTCTCATGACTTCCACTCAGTTAGTCTCTGAAATTTACTTCCTTCAGGCTCCATTTCCAAAAAGGATGCTAAAGAAAAAGAGTAGGAAAAAAAATATGACGAAAGTCCCAGGAAATTCACAGTGCCTGCAGGAGGTAGGTGAATTACACATGCAAACCCGCAGTCTTTGTTGTGTGTCTCAACAAAATGTGGTGACCTTTCTAGTGGGATGTCACTACAGTGGTGACCTGTTTATTTCCATTCCATTATTCAGGCCCCAGCTGAAGCACAAGCCAAGATTAATGTTGTTTCTGGGCCTCAAGAAAAAGAAACTTGTTTCTATGGAAAGGCTCTCTCTAGCATAGCTGTAAGAATATTGTGTTGCCTATTCATATGTTTTTAAAAATATACTGTAAGTAGGAGCATGATAGACTCAATCCATGAGAATTCCCCAATTCCCAAAGGTGGAGATATTTGCTAAGAATATTATGGGGGGGGGGAACAGTAGAAAAATTTGTTGTCACCCAATTCTGTAGTCCTTAAAAATTAGGGAAATGAGTCCTTTGGTTTGGAAATTATTCAAAGCTTCACATTTAAAACAAAAGATGAGGTTATGGGATTCCCAAAGCAGAATGAAATTCTCTTGTCTGAAACATAAAGAGATTATTTCTCTGTTTTCTTTTTTGAGATTGCTTAATGAACAGAAATAACTTCTATCCCTTGTGACTCATTTCCTGGTACCATTGAGGGAAATATAAGATAAAGGGGGAAGAGCAAGAAAAGAAAATGAATAGAGAGGAAACAGATACCCAAAATACAACTATAATAAAGAGACTTTGAATGTAATAATGATATAAAATTCAAATCACAATGCAAAGCAAATAAAACTATCTGTTTATGCCACTGTGTTGATGATAGTGAGGATTCTCTTAACAATGCTGCAGAGCAGAGCCATCATTTCTTATTGCAATTTGGGATATAAATGCAATATAGCTTTCTTTTTCCTGTCTCATTTTAAAATAAAATCTGACTAAGAGAATAATTGAATCTTTGTATCAGAATGCCAAGTAAAATAATGGTGTATGTATCAAATAATTGCCTTCTACCCAACATTACTTAAGACAAGCAAATTTTCCTTAAAATTTAAATTGCTTCTGTTTATGCATTACTGAGTGTTTACAAAAATATAAGCAAAATGAAAACTAAAATTTGCCTAGTTGCAATACATCTAGTCCAAAAAACAAGAAGAATGAATTAAACTACTATAGTATTAAATTCTAAGTGCAAAAATAGCAAATAATCATTTTATGTCAGAATTTTAACTTTTCAAAAAGGAAATAGCTTACTTGAGTTTATTTGCCCTTAAAATTAAATGAGACTTATGATCTTATTTAGATGATAGATTAACTATTAAATTTATATAAGCAGAGAAAAGTTCATGTAAACTTGTCATATTTGAAACATTGCAGATTTTACATTAGTGGAAAACAAAGGATCCTACCTATAGTTAATAAGATAGATAGTAAGACTTTAGGGCCTCCTCTGGTGGCACAGGCAGTTGAATGCAGTTCTTTGAAGCTATCCACAGCCTCTGCAGAGCTGATTTGATCCTGGCTGGCCTGAGAGGGTCCCACATGGCGTGGCAGACTTCTCCTGCCTCACCCGCTGTTCCCCTCAGCAGTGTATTTCGTCAGTCTGCATGTTCTGTTTCCCACTCTGTCTCTGGTGAATCCTCTCACCCTCCCATGCATCTGGCCTGTACCCCAGTTCTTGTATATATAAATAAATAAATCTTAAAAAAAAATAGTAAGACTTTATATTAACATATATCACACAGAGGAAAAGGAAGAACATTCTTAAGACATATTTCAAAAGTGATTTCAGAAACCTTTTGTTTGATTACAATTAAATTTACACTTTCAGAATGTTAATTATTTTTGTAATTATTATGATTTTGAGGTTACATTTCAACTCCTCCATATGTACACATGTTCTACTTACCCTCCATGAAATCACCCCTGTCAATGTCCTTTCTACTTTCCTTCCCCATCCTATCCTCCCTTTCCCTTGTTTCCTTTGACAATCAGTAAATCTTTTTACTAAGTTCAAGATTTGTTTTGCTATATTTTGCCAGTATATTTTTTTATTGTTTATATTCCACAGATAAGTGAAACCATCTTTTATCTTTCAATTTCTGACTTATTTCAATTAGTATAATATTTGAGGCCCATCCATTTTGTTCCAAAAGGCACTATTTCATATATTTTAATATCTGTGTACTATTCCATTGAGCATATATTCCACTTCTTTTATCCATTCATCCATCAATGGGCACTTAGGTTGGTTGCATGACCTGAAAATTATGGATAGTGCATCTATGAACAGTTTTTGTATTAGAGTTTTTATATTTTGGGGAAAATCTGTAGTAGAATTACTGCAGGATTATATGAAATTTCCATTCTTATTTTCTTGAGAAAATAAAAATACCATACCATCTACAGAGAGGCTACATCAATGCATTTCAAGTAACAGTGAATGAGTTTCTCTTTCTCTATGCACTTGCCAACATTTGTTCTTTCCATTCTTTTTGATATGGGCCTTTTTCATAGGGCTGAGATGACATTTCATGGTGGTTTCAATTTGCATTTTCATTATAATAATCGCTATTGAAGAATTCTTCATGTGTCTGTAGGCCACCCAAATATTTTCTTTAGAAAAATGTCTTCTTAACTCTTTGCCCACTTTTTGATTGCTGTTTTCTGTTGTTGTTTGCTTGTATTAGTATTTTGTATAATTTGGAAGTTAGCCCCTTATCAGTTGTGTGATGTGCAAAATTTTTCTCCCATGCTGCTGGTTGCCTTTTTGTTTTTGTGATGGCATTTCATCCCAAACACAACTCTGTGGTAGATGCCCTTCAGTATGTCCCCTACTTATTAAAAGTATTTTATAGTTTTGACTCATATCCAGATCATTCATTCATTTTGAATTAATTTTTGTGTGTGGACTTAAGTGTGGATGAAGTATTGTACTTTTATTTTTTTGCGTGAATCTATCCACCCTTCCAACACCATTTGTTAAAGAGAATTTCCTTTCACCATTGTATGTCTGTGGGTCCTTGTCAAAGATTAACTGTTTATATTAGCATGGGTTTACCTCTGGGTTCTATTCTATTCATTGGTCTGAGTTTTTGGTTTTGTTCCAGTACCACACTGTTTTGATTGCTGTTGCTGTGTAGTATGGTATGACACAAGGTAGTGTGATACCTCCATTTTTCTTCTTTTCTGTGTATTGAATCAGCTTTTGGGGAACATGTATGGTGGAAACAACAATCAGAGTCAATGGAATTATTCAAAAGATAAGGTCCTAGAACTCTGCACAGGTTTCCTTCTCACTAAATCACTAGCTTTGGTGTATACTGAGAGACTAGTAGAGATTATTGCTCCAAGCTTATCATAGAATCACAACATTGTTCTCGTGAGTTTCCAACCCCTGTTCTTTAGCATTTACAACTGAGAATCTTACTAGTAATATTTACAATTGCTACTCATATTGTTAAAAGTCTAGGCAAGTCTAAATTCTTTATTCAGTAGCCTCCCCCCGCCCCCATTCCTGAAAAAGGGAGGCTACTTTTATGAACTTTGGAATCCATTGTGACCACTAAGTTAATCAGACCAAAACTGTGTGGAATAGGTCAAATTTCTACTTTGGAATTAATATCCCAGTAGATGCTCCCAGTAGATCCTTGCTCTGTATTCCAGTATGAAAACATATTAGCCATAATTTATATTCTACAACAATCCTGAATGAATTTTCTGACCCACACAAAGAAATCTCATCAATTATTTTATGCCATGACTGATATTTAATTGTCCACCTCTAAGGAGTATTTGTAATTGTATATTTATCTCCAGACAGTGGAAAATACAAAGTCATAGTTATTGCCAATCTTTAGGGAGAGTTCAGTTTGTGCTGGCAGTTAAAAGATTTGAATGCATTTCCTTCAATTTTGAAAGATTTGGCAACTGATACTTGCTTGTAGAACCAAGGGTTTGGGGACAAAGGTATCATAAATCAACTGGCCCAAGATAGGATGGGAAGGAACATGGTGTGGCATCAGAGAAACACACCTGCCATTGAAAGTCCAGTCAGACACCTCAAGCATCAGTGTTATCTACACAGGAATGTCTGTGACCACCCTGCTAAAAAGGCCCCACCAATCCAAATCTCCTTCCTTGCCTTAATTTTCTTTAGAGCTTGCGAACAGTCATTTCCAAAGTGAGGAAGATCTGAGATGTTACCGTACTTACACAGGATATGCAGACACACACACAATAATAAGAAAGATCTAAAGGGATTTACGGGTGGGCGTGAAATATTTTTCAAGTAGAAACACAAAATAGATTTTTAAAAAGTAAAAGCAGAACTATTCATTTACAAAGTTCACTTGCTCAAATATTTATAGAGCAATGCATTGAGCAATTCACTGAATTGAATACTAAACTTCTTTTATTACATACCTCAAGTTTATCTGCTTTATTAAAATTCCAAGGAGGCAACAACTACACTTTTTTACTATTAAATGTTGGTAGGTGTTGGGGTGGGGATGGGGGGACAACTATTGGGAAAAAAGAATAAAGAGATCTGAATTAGAAACAAGCTTTTAGTTACTCTATTAGATTTCTGTAGTTGCTGTAACAAATTACCTTAAACCTGTTCACTTAAAATAACACAACTTTATTCTCTGGCAGTTTGGGAGGACATTAGTCCAAAATCAAGGAGCAGCAGGGCCAGGACCCTCTGAAGACTCTAGCAGAGAACCTGCCTTTTTTCTTGTAGCCCCAGATGTTCTTATTTTGTAACCTAATCTAATCCCATGTCTCCTCTGCTTCTGTGTGAGACCACCTCTTCCTTATTCTTGCAAGAATACACATGATTGCATTTTGTTCCTGTTCAGATAATTCAGGAAAAACTAAATATCTTGAAACTTAATTTGGTCACATCTTTTTTCTAATAATGGAACACTCATGCTTTTGCCATATAAGGTAATATCATGGAGTCCAGGGTTAGGATGTGGATATATTATCTTGGGGTGGGGTCACATCTCAGTACACTATACTCACAGAAGAAGCTGTGTTTGTTCCCAAGGAGACAGAATGAAGTCCTAATGTCACCACATGTATATAGTAGTGGCGTTTGTGCCACAGAAGAACTCAGATCTTTGTTCTGGAATGTAAACAAATCCTTTCTGGGAAAGGAGAGAGAGCAGCCTTAGATTCTTAGCAAATGGGTCCAGGTGATTCATTATCCACAGAGAGTATATCAGTGGCTCTGGAAGAGAAGGATAGAGAGAGGCCTTTCTCTCCCAATACCTCTATCTTTAGTGTTGCTTTAACCCAGGTTTAATTATTGCTGAGTGTCCTGACGTTGCAGAAATGTGTAAATATCCGTGCAGTGTCATTTTCTGAAGGTCAATACTTAACAAGTTATAAATGTTGTTACTGGTCTTACTCATGGTCTAACTAGAATATAAACTAAATGAGGGCAGGAAGTTTGCCTATTTTGTTCACTGCTGAGTTTCTAGAATTTAGAACCATATTGGACATGTAGAAGATCCTTAATAATTCGTTAAATGAATGAATAAAATCTTGGAGAGGTCCACTTAGCATCATCCAGGAGAGCAGCCTGAGACTGAGTCACAAGTCAGCAGGCCCTTGAGGGTCTCCACCTGTCCATGCTGGGCCTCTAGGGAACAGCAGCCTTACCACCACTGGGTGCAGCGGATTCACATGAGCAAGTGACATTCTTCGGGTAATCCTTTCCCCAACTGTTGTGTCTGGAAGCCTTTTCTTCTCTATCTCTTCTATGAAGCTGAGTATTAAGGGATGATTAATGTATTTCTTGAAGTCACTAAAGCTTTGGGGATTATGTCTGTTCAGCCAGAAATATCAAGGAGATTTGAGACTAGCTGAATCCCAAATTAGGCCTCTTAAAACCCCAATTTTGTCATAATTTTTAACCTCTAAATTAATGTCTCATTCTTTACTGTTGATTACATTTATCAGATAATTGCCATTTTCCAGGTATATTATTCTGGAAAGGCATGATCTCCAGGGCTCTTTTTTTTCAAGGCATTTGTTTTGAAAAATGAAGATTTGGTATCAAATGTGAGATAGGAAGTGAATCAAGAATCCATGGGAGCACCTGGGGCATTTCTAGTAGGACTTATTCTAGTGTGAATTTTACCAAAGAACATGCCATCTCCTCTACCAAACCCTTTCTAGGCTTGACTTTGAGGCTCTAGAAGACGGAAACATCTATAACCAGGTTCTGAGAGTGCTTCCCAAAGCCCCCTGTAGGTCATTTCCTTATGAGAGACCTTTATAGCACCAGATTCTGCTTCTTCACAGCACTTAGAGCAATAAAAGCTTTATATTTATTTTGTCAATGTTCTCTAACTAAACTAAATGCAACTAATTAAAATGCAAGCCCCGTGAAGACAAAGACTGTAAGGTGCATGTCCCTGTTGTCTTCTTGTCAGAAACAACATTAACGAATTTCTTTGAAGTCTCAGAGATGTCTAGCATTGGATTCCTTCTCAGGGTGTCAGAATGATTCTACAGAATGAGAGAATCTAGGTTAGTGTAGTTGAATATCTGCCTAAAATTCTACCAAGCTATCATAATCTTTCCTCAATTCTATTACATTGGACTTCCTTTAAATCCAGATAGCAAAGCCTATAAGACAGAATGGTGAAAAGGCCATTGGCTCCATAAATTAAAAGTTTATAGTTTTTAACAGTCATGATTGATATAAATGCAGCTGTGAATAGACTGAGGTTTGTGGAAACAAGATTCGATTTCTTTTGCTACTCAGCAGCCAGGTCTTGCTATATTGCTCTTGCAGAGGGTTCTTTGACGAATAGTACCCCAGTGATGCTAGGGAGGTGATGGTAGCCAGAGCCAAAGAGGCAGTAGCCTGCCCTCCTAACTGGTTGATGGATCTTCGAAGCCTGAGTAAGAGGGACCCAGAGTGGAAAGTGCAGCCATCTTTCTCTTTTACGATTTCTCTTTCTTTTCATTAGGTTTGACATGTTTGAGATTGAGCTTTGTAACTAACTATTAGCCCAAGGCAAGGACTGGGAAAATGAGAATTTGCTGAGAAAGTGACCCCCATACCCAAACACAAAGTGTGAACAACTGTACTTATGACCTGCCATGAAAGAAACTCGAGCTTGGATTTATGTCCAGATATTGCAGTTGATTTGATAAAGTGAAATGAAACCAGCACTCTCTGCACCTGCAGGCAGATCCAAGGACTTTCAAAAAGAAAGATTTCTATGATTTTTATCTTTTCTTGTTGTGAATCGAAAGCCTGTGTCCACTCAATTTCCACCAAAGAATATCTTCCACCATCCATGATGAACCAGGAATGTTGGATCACAATAACAAGACAGGGAGAGGAAACATGGAAAGCTTAAGGTGCTTTGTGAAGAGGTTGGCCTACATCTCACAACAAGCTCACAGCAGTTTTCAGCCAGTCATGTAAGGTAAGGACTGAGTGACACAGCTTTCTGTCAGGGGCGGAAGGCTAGAGAGCAGTCTCTGTGCCATTTTTTTGGGAATCCTTATTATTATACCTTGAGTGTGAGGGAGGAAAAAATGACCCTGCTTCAGAAGGTTAGCTCCAGCTATTCAAATTCCTCCTTCCCAAACTTCAGGACATGCCATGTGCAGGGCTAATTCCAAGATATGACCTTCTCCCAAGAAATTTCCCAGTAAATATTCTTACTAAGGTATTTTTGCCAATACTTCCAGAGAAGGGGCACTTTTTTCCCCTACATACTCTGTCCAGGGGTAGAATTCCTCCACACAAAATACTTTCCCCTCCTTCTAGAAAAAGACTAAAAGGGCTGCTGCCAGGCCAGCAACTCTCAAAAAAAGAGCTGACAACAAGAATCCTTAGCAGAGAAGGCCTGAGGCCCTGACTAAAAGAGAATGCAGTTTTCCTTATTAAAATAAATTAATTAGCCTAATACATGAGGGAAGAGGACAGAATGAAAAAGAGAATTATCCCTGTTTATTGTGTCTATTCAGACCCTGCAGGGACAGAGAGTCTATAAAAATTCTTAAGGGAATTAATACACTAACAATGTGCTATTTCCTTCCTCCACCAAAGGAACAGAAGCCTCCAAAATTATATACAAAGCATTAACCTACCAAGAACCTATTAGAAGAAATTGGTGATTTCTCCATTATATGGATCATTGCTAATCTAAGTTTTATTTTAAAAAACAGTAAAATATCAGTAATGCTCCCTTATACTTTAAATTGTTCCTTTTCTTTCTATAGTACCTGTTTTGTCCTTTTTCAGTATGGGAAAAAAAAAAAAAAACAAGCAGAAACCAAAGTCTCAGACAAATTTTTGGGAATGGTTAAGGACAAATGGGTATTAAGACTAAGATTTGTGGGCCTCCCCGGTGGGGCAGCGGTTGAGCGCTGGGTCACCAAGCTGCCCGCAGCTTCTGCAGCGCCGGTTCCATCCCCGGCTGCTCCCCGGCTGCTCCCCTGCCACCCGAGGAGGGTCCGCATGGCGCGCAGACCTCTCCTGCAGCCCGCTGCTCCCCTCAGCAGTGTACTTCGGTCCTTCTGCCTGCTCTGCTCCCCGCTCTGGCTCTGGTGAATTCTCTCACCCTCCCGTGCTTCTGACTGTACCCAGTGCTTGTATAAATAAATAAATAAGTAAATCTTTTTTTAAAAAAAAAAAAAAGACTAAGATTTGATTTGTATTACTATCTTGGAAGCTTAACGAATGGTGAGAACAAATAAGGTGGTCAAAATATTTTGTTCTCAAATTTCTGATCAGTGATTTGTTATAACCAAAGAGATACTTTTATTTTAAAGTAACATTGCATGATAGCATTATATAAATTTCAAGTGTCCATCATTAAAAACCAACATATACACTATATTAAGTTTACCACTAAAAATCCAATAAACGAAAAATTGATAAAATACTTCCAGTATTTTCAGTAATCAATTATAAAACTTGCTGAATGTCTACAACATGCAAACTTCTTTTTAAGCTTTAATGAATGCCCTAAGAGAAAAAGCAAATAGCTCTTTCCTTTAAAGAGTATATAACTTAGTGGTTTAAAACTTGAACACAGACAATTAGCTAGCCTTCATTGCAAGTAATGTCACATAAAGCAGATTAACAGTAAGTGTGATGGCAAGTCAAGAGAGCAAGTTATCCTTCTGTGAGGGTTGATCAAAGGAATGTTTTGTGTAGCAGATGGGATTGGAGTTAGGTTTTAAAGGCAGAGCAGGTCTAAGTTAGGCAATGCTTCAGTTACCTTTTCCTTTGTGAATACTGCCCCATAACTTAGTAAATTAAAATAATGATGATTATAAAAATAACCCTTGACTCTGTAAATTTACTAGACTCACTTGTGTTCCATATAATGTCAACTGGAGTCACTTACTCAGCTGTATTCAGCTGGTCATTGTATTCCCAGCTGGGTTAGAAAGTTCAAGAAGGCATCCTTCGCAGTGTTTCCTAGTATAAACTCTTCATGGTTTCGGCATGAGCTTCCTCACAGAACTTCAGACTCTGAAGTACTTATAGTCATGACTTTCAGAGTAAGGAGGTAAAAGTTGCCTGTCAGTGTTCAGCTGGCCCCACACCAGCACAGCGTTAGTTTTGTTATTTCCTGTGTCAAAGAAAGGAACAAGCTCCTCAAGATTCAAAATGAATGGAAATAGATTCTAATTCTTCACAGTTTAAGCAGATAAAGAAAAGGAATTTTTTTTTTTTTGTAAGCTATCATGGGCAAAAAAAAAAGAGAAGAGCTAATATATAGATTTTTACCTTACATAGTCACCTCTGAAAATAAAAACCAATTTTTATTTTTAAGAGATTCTCTAGGTGTCTAAAAAATCTAGCAGTATGCTAACCATAGGAAAAAGAAATGTATTCTTGACAACAGAATTTAAACAGTCTTCAGCCATGTTGTTTTGTGGGTCTGGAATGTTTTGCACATTCGTGTTTCCAAGTTAGATATAGAATAAAAATAACCAGAAAGTAAGCCTTCACTGCTCAAGTAGACTCAAAGATGTAATAAGATCAAATGTAAAAACAAAGGTTATAGAACAATGGCATTCAGAATGCCACCCAGAGTACTAGGAAGTAGATCTTAGTCTTAACATTTCTGTTTACTGGTAAGTGAGAACTTTTCTTTGAAGTTACATTGCTTTCCTAATGAATTTCACTTATCCTCATTTAATAACATTTAAATTCAACTATATGTGCCTACTATTTGTCAGGAAGGTACTTCTGTGATGGCCACTCTAGATTATCAACTAAATTGGTAGAATTATTCTACCGTGTACCTCACCAATTCTCTGTAAAAAGTCACTGATAGTGTAGATGCACTTGAAGTTTTAAGGAAAACCAATAAATAATACTAATGCTTTCCCCACTTGAATTCTCAGTGATCTCAATAGTAGTTAAATGTAATACACAAAGACAAGAAAATATAACCATTATTATAGACAGAAACTAAGTCGACAGATGTGGCTTAGCTCTGTGGTAAAAATGGGCTTCCCATCACAGCACTTAGCAACCCAGGCTCAAAGTGGAGTTAGCAAAACTGGGAACTTCTGTCAGTTAAACCTGTAGGCACATTCCCAAATTTATGCCAACTCTGTTGTGGGATTTGGGCTGGTGGTTTTTCTTCTTTTCTTCTCAGGTTTAATGCTTATATTCCTGCTCTCAGAGTTAACCTGTTAATGTCCAAGAATAGACCATGCTGTGGTCTCTTTCTGCATTTTATGGTCTGACAAATATTCAGGTACAGGGCCTGCTCCCTGCAAAACATCCTTCCTGGAAGAACAAACCAGACAGCAGTGAACTGAGAAAGGCAGACTCCTGGAAGGAGAGAAGGAGGCAGGCTGAGGAATACATGCCCACTTCTCCCTCCCAAATTTGTCAGCCAGTCCACCCTTTCTTCTTCAGGGAGAAATGAGTGAGAGGTGGGTAGATGTCTGGGGTATTTGATGCTGTTTGAGTCCCCTGATAAGGATATCTAGTTAATCAAGTTTAGAGACAGAAAGTAGAATAGTGGTTGTTAGGGCTGAGGGGACAGGGAGATGCATCATTGTTTAATGGGTACAGAATTTCAGTTTTGCAAGATGAAAGGAATTGAAATGTGGCAACGATTTGCATAGTGTGGATACTTAATGCCACTGAAAAATGTCTAATGGTGAATTTCGTGGTATATATTTTACGACAAAGAAGTTAATAAATGTTAAAATAGGTTTTATAAAAAGGCCAGTGGTGTTTAGGAAAATTTTCATCTTATAAAAGTTGAATGGTGATGCACTGACCCCAAAACTGTTCCTTTGAAGTATATTTGAGTGTGTATATGAAATATTATATATAGATGCATGTTGACGAGTCAGAGCTGAATAGATGCTTATTTAAAGCACAAACATTTCATGTATAACTTTCTTCCATTACTTTTCTAAGTCAGGAAAAATCTCCAGAGTTTTAAAATTCAGACTGAAAGCCCCCCCACACACACACATAATGAGAAAATTTAAAAAATATGTGAATTAGAATCATCAAGGTGATACAAAAAGCAAAGGGAAAATACCATCGACTTCCCCTGTGAATATTGGAATTGCACCACTGAAAGGAAGATATCTGGACTTTTAAGAAAGTGGGTCTGGTTTGGACAAAAAAAATAGCTTTTCCCTCACACACCATTGTAGCAAAAACAGGTTCAAAAAACTAACAAAATATTCCAAAGTCTTTACTCTTCATGAAGATTATAATTAATGTTCTTTAATTGAGTTTTAGAAAGCAACATCAGATTTTAGAAATCATAATTACTCAGTGCTCTGGATCCCAAAAAGTGGAGTTAGCAGAACTGGGAACTTCTGTTAGTCAAACCTATAGGCACAATCCCAAATTTATGCCAAATCTGTTGTGGGATTTGGGCTGGTGGTTTTTCTTCTTTTCTTCACAGGCTTAGTGCTTATGTTCCCGCTCTCAGAGTTAACCTGTTAATGTCCAAGAATAGACCACGCTGTGGTCTGTTCCTGCATTTTATAGTCTGACAGATATTCATCTCTGGCTCACAGCTTGCAGGTGGGAGCCTCAGCCGAGGAGCCTTGGTGTCAGGAAATCAGCAGCTGCTCGTATATCACACTGGTCATTAGTGGAGGATCATTCTGGACCTTTGCCCACAGCACCTTGCTATGGCAGGAGAAGGGCTATAAAACCCTAGGCCCTGTCAGCCGTTGTCACTTAGGTGAGAATTTATCAGGTCTCCGAGTGCCCTCTGACTGGATTATTATGAATAATGAATGAAGCTTTATGCTACACTGAAGCATTAATAAGCTGGGGATGACTGGGAGAAATTCTGGGCACCGCAATCACCGCAGCTCTCTGGTTAGCAAATCCGCAGCTGGTGGGCCTGCTGGCTTCTGCCTCTGCTGAATCTGTGACTGAAGAGCAGTTCTCCTTTAATTACAGAGTCAAGCTTCACAGTCTTGAGTTTTAGCCTCTGGGTGGTAATAAAGAACCAGAAATGAAACTATGTGTCTACACTAGTAAAAGTAGACAAGAAATATTTTAGATTCCTTTATTAAAAAAATTAAAATGTTTAGTGTCAATCAGCTCCTTGACCTTCGCCTTAAAGCAAGGATCTAGTGTGGAAGTACCAGCCTGGGGAGAAATTTCTAATGTATAAATACAAGTGTTTTCAGGCCTAAGTTATTTGGGGTTTAGAGAGATGAATTTTGCCACTTTTCTGAGGGTGTTCCTCTGTGAATCTCAGAAATTTGTGAACTGAAATGAAGGGAAGTTTAAGAAAGTAGAGGGCAAAAAAGTACCATTGATCTGACTGAGAGAAAAATGTGTCTCAGAGGCAGTCAAACAGAAATCACTTTCTAGAGTTGTGTGAGAGTCAAACTGGGACTCCAGCAGAGCAGCCTCAGCATTGACACCTTCTCCAGGCATTACAACATTACATAAGTCATCGCGGCTTATGTACATCATCATCATCCAGAACATTCCATCTACTTTCTTCCAGTTCCCAAGTTTTATTGAAAAAACAAGACCATCTGATATCTTTCTCAGGAAAACATTATTTGGTTGTAGGAAGTAAAGAAAATTTGCGCTCCTTTGAGTTTACATTTGAATCTCCAGATTCCATTCTGGAGATTCAATTCCATTCTTCACACATTTTCTGAGCCCCTTAATTTGGGGGACTATAGGAAATTAAAAAAAAAAAAAAGGACATCGCGTCTACCTGAATGAGTAGATATAATGAGTAGAGACTCACTCAGGTATTCTTTTCTTAATGCTCCAATGGCAGCCTGGACATTAATACTACAGCTCTCTAAGTAATGCTGTGGTACAGTTCCTTTCCAGGTGATAAAAATAAAGATTTTGAAGCTGCGTCTCTACCTCAAGCTCTACAGGTGCAAGGGGACCTGGAACATTCCCTAAACTACTGTCACTCCCAGTTGACCCATCCATAAAACGAGTGAGGAAAGATGATTTCTTAAATCCTACCCAAGTTAAAACTCTAAGACCCAAAACTGATTTAGAGAATCTTAGAGCATATGAAGTCCCCACAGCTGTTAAAATCATGGGAAGGAAGAAGTTAAAAATGGATCTTGAAGTCATCTTTCCCTGTTCTTTGTACCAAGACAGAAATCTAGAAGTTATCATGTAAAATCACTTAATATCAACTTGACAACTTGTGCCTGCCTTACAATTGTTTCACCCATTCTCTTCCTATCTAGATGGAGTGCTTTCTTCCCATTTTTATTCTTTTGTTTTAATTTATTTTTATTTATTTATACAAGCACTGGGTACAGTCAGAAGTGCGGGAGGGTAGGAGAATTCACCAAAGCCAGAGCAGGGAGCAGAGCAGGCAGAAGGACCAAAGTACACTGCTGAGGGAGAACACGGACATGGCAGGAGAGGTCTGCACACCATGTGAGACCCTCCTCAGGTGGCCGGGGAGCAGCCAGGGATTGAACCAGCGCTGCAGAGGCTGCGGGCAGCTTCGCAACCCAGCGCTCAACCGCTGCGCCATCGGGGAGGCCTCCATTTTTATTCTTAAAAATTTTTTTGTACCATAGAATTATAGAACTTTTAGAACTGAAATGAAATTTTGAGTTGGTCAAGCTTAATTTCTTCAAATTCCCTTTCCCTGAAAGCCTGTCTACCATTACAGTCACCCCCAGTGGTCTCTCTCCAATCATTGTAGTGCCTGTGCTACTTATTATTTAAATAGTAGCTTGGATAATGAAAAATTCATACATAAGACAGCTTCCTAAGATCCCTCAAGACAGACATTATGTCTTGTATTTCTTTGAATTCCTCATAGGTACTACTGGTGTCTTACTCATAACATTTATTGAATAGTAATTTATTAAGCATCTACGGGATGTCAGACAATGTGTTGGTTCTTACGGCTACAAAGATAATTAGCACATATGCCTTGTCCTCAAAGACTTGGCTGTCTGGTAGATATTCAATGTTTTGGATCAGCGCATTTGATATTGTTTATATGACATCCTTAGGGAAAGATGAAGTGATATGGACTGGAAGCAAAAAGCATAAGTTAAGAAGCTAACAAGTTAAACTATCATATCCAAAGGGCATTGAATGGTTAAATATGCTGATGGCATTTTTAAGGTAGGTTCTCAGTGTCATAGCAGCCTTCTCCCTGCCTCATTCAACATCATCTTTAATAATTTGGATAAACATCTACAAGACAGGCCTACCAAATATGTGGCTGAGAGGAGTAGTCAGTTCCTTGAACTATTGTTAGGACCCCAAAAGGAAGTTGTTAGGTTGAATTATCCCCTGCATATAGGAAAGTGAAACTTTCCACAATAAAATATACAACCCTGACTTTGAATACCCCAAATGAATTTTATGAAGGCACAATAACAGAGTATGCTGCATCGGTCTTCAGTGATATCATGTTCAATAAGAACCAAAGCATCTTTTTTAAAATTTGAGCACAGTACCTAGAAAAGGTGATGTGCTACAATAGGAAATGCCTGCAGTGTTGAACTGAGGTGTAGATGGCTCACTTTAGAAAGAGTCATATAGTCAAACATGAGTACCTAAAGAAAACAGAACCAACCAGTTAAAGTGGCTCAAAAGTATGGCTTAAGAGAAGAAGTGGGGAACACTTCAATTTTTGGAGGACTGTGAAAAAGTGGTAAAAGTCACTCTGTAAACCTGAAGAGATGATGGGAAATTTATGAATGTTAATGGAAAGTCAATATAAGGATGACTTTCCTACCAGCTATTTAAAAAGACAGAGTTGGAAGGCGTGAGTGTGGAAGAAGGAATTGAAGGTGATACCAACTTGCCAATGCTTCTCCTCTCCCAAAATTTGACCACATATTACACATTGAGATGACTCCACCTCTATCTCGGGAATACTGGGGAGATATTGGGGTTTCTGTGTTTGATTTTTTTTTTTTTGAGTGATGGATATGATTGTTATTGTGCTGATGATTTTATGGTCATATATATACATCAAAGCCTATCAAACTGTACAGTTTATCATAGGTTAATTATAATTCAATGAAACTTTTTTGGGAAAACAAAGCAAAATGTGCTCAGAATAAGTGGAGATATTGTTTATCAGCATGGTTTTGAGTGTCGTTTACGTATTACACTGAATCCTTGATACTATGCATATGAAAATTCCACCTCTACATACCCTTTTGAGAATGACATTAGAAGGGGCACTGACTAAATATATTCTATAGATGGAGCCTAAATTAAAGGCTGAACTGGTGCCCAGAGGAACATTTCTGTAACTCTCCACAGAAAAGCAGAGAACTAGGCTGGGAGAGCAGCAGTCCCCATATCCAAGGGGAAAAGACCTCCCTCAAAAGAGACTTGTGATTCCCCCCAAAGGGATCCTACTTTCCAACACACTGAACTGACAGAGGCCCTCCCCTCATCCACACACTCGGGCCCTGATGGGTACCAAGATGGAGGAGAGACAATAAACCATGCCCAGAGACCTTTGTGCCTGTATTTCCGTTGCTGACAAAACCTCAGGATTAAAAATGAGCTACTCAGGGAATGTTTAGGAAGCAGCTACTCGTCTGAGCTTCTGCTGAAACTGCAGTGCAGGGAGTTCCCAGCCGTAGGAAGGGTCCCTGGGGGCTGGGATGGGGTGGGTGCTCCAGCATCAGACAGGGCTGCCTGGGGCCATCATAAAGCCTCTTTCCAACTCTGGAATTCTGGGTTTAAAATGCACTCTGCTCTTCCAGGGGATATGTTTTGTTCTTCAGTTGATATGAATATTTCTATCTAGATGGGAATTTTAAAATACTTGGCTTAACAGAAAAGATCCTTGTATTAATTCAGACTAACCCACACCACTGACTGAATCACATTTAACTGAGCAGAGTTTTCTGATAATTGTGAGGAACTTGTGTAGAAGAGAAGTTCCATGTGTGCTTGTGAGACTGTGCATTCGTAAGTCCGTGTATGTTGTATGCTAGAGAGGGGAGTTCTCCCTCTGAGCCAACACAAGTTTGTTTTGCAAAACATTGGCACTGGAAGAGTTTCATACCACCACTAAGCCATAATCTGCTTGGCAGGCATGAGGGATGCCACAAAATCCCAAGGTTAATTGGGAACAAGGCAGTAAACACGAAGCTCTCCCAGGGTGTGCTTCATGGTTAGAAGCTGTCCAAGGACAAAGTCTACTTCAACTTTAATGGGAAGAACTGCTATTTGAGCTCTCAAAGATAAAGCAAAGCAAAGATAATTTTACATATATATATATATGTATATATATATTTCAATTGCAGGATGTCCTTTATTTTTAATATGTTGACAAGAACCCAAGAACACAGGGAGTTAGATGACAAATCACTTATTTTTCTAAGATTCTCAAACAAACATGAGGGAAGAAACTGGTCATGGACCCATACAAGGCACTCGGATCACCCTGAAATAGTTTTATATTCTGATATCTGTAGGGTCTCCTGATGCTTATTGCATTTTTTGGGGGGGCATATATCCTTTTAAATATTTTTTAAACCGAAGTAACACTGCACTCCAACATTACATAGATTCCAGGTGTATTTTATTAACCTTAATATTAAAATGAATGTAACTCTTCTGGTCACAGAATTAGTATATTCACTCTAAACCAAGAGACAATTCATAAGCAGGAGACAATCTCATAAAGAATGAGGGCTGTACATGTAAAATCTCAATTCACTACATACATTTTACATTTTACTTTAATAAGACAATATTAAAATGAAAATTAAGAGGAAGGAGATAGGCAAAGGGTGTGTAGGTGGGGTCTGAAGGCCATTAAATACAAAAAGAATTTGGGGGGCAAAATGAGCAGGAGGGAGGATGATGAATAAGGCAGACCAGTGAGTACCTCTTAAACAGAATGAAAATTAACTCGGGACCAACAAAGAATGGTTTGAACAAGAGAAAATGAAGAACAACAAAGGTGAAAATGGAAAAATTAAAAACACTAGATCCAGGAAAAGATAAAAGACAGAATATGTGTGAAGAAAGAAGCTGAAAAACTGGGGACAGGGAAGAACATGCTTATTTTTGAAAGTAAAAAGAAACATAACATCTCTTGTAATCAATGGAGCTGTCTTTGCCCCTAAGAGCTCAAACAAAGGAAGAAGCAATGCCCACAATTATTATTTATTCATGCCCCTTGCTTCCGTGGGGTTCTCCTGGCAAAATTCCAGCAGCTTTGCCATTTTCAAGAATAGGAATGTTGGAGTGTAGCTGCTCTGAGGATTTGGTCCTGTAATCTCCTTTAATGTTTCTATTGCATCAAAAGGTCACTCTCAATTCAGATGTTCATAAAATTGACATTAGTTTGAGGTCCCTCAGAGATCTGAAGCCATAGCAGACAGGGGGATGCCTGTGATGGAGATCACACCTTAGACCTGAAAGAATCCCCCTCAAGATTCTGCTATCCCCCATGACTTACTAATCAGGCAGCCACTCCAGGTCTACTGCTTCTCTCTGCTTCTATATGTCCCACCACAAACCAAAATGTCAGTAAGTAAGTGATGGATTGAAACAAAACATCATTCACTAGACATCATAACAGAGGGTGGAGGAAGAATGTTCAGGACTGTGGGGGGAACTTGGGCACATTATCCATAACTTCACAGTGACTTGTGTTGTCTCTCCAACCTACAACCCCGGGGCCAATGACAATTGCTATTATTGAGCCTCTACCAGCATCCAGATCCTTTGTATGTATTATCTCTGACAGGTACCACAACCTTGAAGATGATATTAATAGTCCCACCTATGTCTGAGAAAATTGAGTCTCCGAGGTTTCCATTTGACCAAGGACAGACAACTAGTAAGAGTCATAGGTAGACTCTGAACCCAGGTCTGAACAGAGCACAGCACACTAGCCAGATTGTTTAGAGTTTTTATTCATATTTCATTCCCATCAGCCTTAATTAGAGTAGATAATTTTAACCAGGTTAGAGAATTATACTCTTACTGCAGATGCCCCTGTGTCAGGCACAGGGCTAGAGACAGAAGGACCAGCAGGCAGTTTCTCCCTTTAAGGAACTTACCCCAAATTGAAGGAGCCAGGCACAAAGCAAAAGTCAAGGTCGCAGCCCACTGGGGTTCCTGGAAAACTTCCTGGTCCTGCTGAAACTAATTTCACTCTGGTCCACTTAAAGCCATGTTCGTTTAACTAGAAATTCTTTTTCAAGGAAACATTAAGATTAAGCTGTGTGCCTAAAACTAACTTCATTCCAAATAATCAAGTCGGCTCTGCAAACCCTTTTCCCAGGGCCACTGGTCAATCTTAAAATCTTCTCAGTCTACCTTTCAGGGATAAGCCCCAGAGACTGCAGTCTTTTCTCTCACAAATGCAGGCCAGGGTGCAGCCATTAGGTGGTGTCTTTGTGCATCCAGGCAGCCTTGATTTCAACACTGCAAGAGAAAGTCTTGCTGGTATTTCCCTTTCATTGCAGTTTCTAGCTTCTCTGAAGAAATGTTCCTGCTTCATGCATATGGACTAGAAGCCTGTCTCATCAGGTAATATGAGGTGTCCCGGCAAGGACCCTTACCCTAAAAACATCTGAATACTCACTCACCGGCATATCTCATCGCCTAAAATGCCATCAGTTTGAGGGAACAAGCATATATTTTTATTGACCTCTATCCAAATCTAATGTATACCCACTGGAAAAAAAAAAAACATTTAACTCTGGAATAAAATAAAGAAGCCCACTTTTGCTAATCTCCTTTATCTCAAACCCACAGGCATTTCCAGAAGTAATCATTATAAACAGATTGAAGTGTATCCTCCCAAATTATTTTTTCTGAATTTAGATAGGTAATTAGAGATTTATAAAAGATGTATTCAAATTTAGATAGGTAATTAGAGATTTATAAAAGATGTATTCATTTCTCTGTTGATGGACAATTTCATTTGTTTGTGATTTTTACAGTTACCAAGAAGAGTTGCAATTAATATCCCAGCATATATATACCCTTGGGACATGTGGAAGCATTTCTGAAAAATAATTTCTTAAAAACACAGTTGATGAGTCAAAGGGCATGTGCACTTTAAACATTCATAGATACTTGTCAGAATTCTGTGAAGTATGCTGGAAACTGATTAAACCATGAAGCCTGCCTCATTTGTGCTGCAACCCAAAAAGAAAAATATCTAAGTATGTATCCACAGGGTTAGGACATGCACTCACACACCTGTTACATGTATCCTGAAAGAAAACAGTGGTTGATAAATGTTCTTGAGGTTGTTACCAACCAGTTGAGTCAGACCTTAAGATAGTGGCTCCCAGGAGTGTCATTAAGGAAGAATATGAATAATACAGAAATAAATGGTTTTAGAGAGAGGACACTGGGGGGGGGTAAGAGCAAAATGTGAAGGGAATAGAGATAATTAAACCCATTCTTAAGTATCTTAGAGCTGACTATCCAACACCATCTTCTGATGGTGGAGTGAAGAGGAGGTGAGAGTTAGACTGGAGGGGTTGAAAAATCTATTGCCACAGGAGAAAAAAGGGAAAGTTCTAGAATAATTGATTCTACCTTTATGAAAGCTCTTAGTAAAGTGCTTTGCCTAGTGTAAGTTTCCTTCCTTTCTTCTCCTTCCTCCAAACTTTCTGAAAGAGCTTCTGTGAGGAATACAGTGAACTGATAGTTGAAGTCACCATCATTTTCTGTCCAGTTGACAGCTGGTGTAAAATACTGACCACTACAGAGATTCTTGACTTTGTCTCTAGCCACTCTCCCCATTCCTGCACTTTTAGTACACTAAATACCCTCTCCTTTCCATGAAATGCTCTTCTGCCACATCATTATCTCCATTATCTGGGTCAACAACTATATTCTCTCTCAACTTTAAACTAAAAATGCCAGTCTTGCTGGATGCTTCTCTGATCCCATACCTATATTTTCCCCCATGTTTCCTCCCATTAAATATTTCAGAGTACTCTATCTCTTCGATTCCAATTATGATCAATTAACTACTTGTAAAAGTGCTTGATTCTTTAAGTTTAGATGAAAGAACCATGAGAGAGAAAATATATCTTCCTTGAGCATCTATATATTTACAACATGGCATAGCACCTAGCACACAGTAGGTGCACTGTAAATATTGCATAAATAATGAATAAGTGGATGGATAGATAGGCAGATAACTAGAAAACAGTCTAAGAGATGCCACATTGCATCAAATGAGTTGATCAGCTTTTGAATGTTAGGAGGTAGCCATAGTCTTAAACTTCTTCAGCGAAAATTCATGCTAAGAATATTCAGAAACCATCATGAGATAAAAGGTAAAAGAAAACCTTGCTTGTATAGCCACACAAAACATTTTAAACACAATTCAGACATATTAGATCCAAAGGTTTAAATATCTTTCCTTGTAAACATTTAAGAAGACATACTAGAACTATGTTGAAAATAAAAGGTTTTTACTGCAATAGAATTCATAAATAAAACAGAAAATCTAATTTCATGACAATGAAGCATTGAAAATATTTTCAGAACTTTTACAAGATAGCAAGAGAACTATCTCAGATGAAATGATGACCTTTAATTTACATAAAAAAGTATTATCTTTAACAATACCTGAATGACAGTCTTGATTTGATAATTACTTTTCAAATTAGAATTTATCTTTAGTTTCAGCTCTAAAATCTCACTTGATAAAAGACATTTTATTTAAGGTACTCTAAAAGATATCACCTCTCTGATAAATATGTAATTAGTCCCTCTACCCTTGTTAAACACATGTATGTATTACTTTATTTACCTGAAAAGTTGTAATGATTTTAAAACTCCCACTGTAATTATATAATCAGGTGGTTTCTTTAAATGAGTATCATGTACTTGAATAAAAAATGTTTGTTTTATCATGCCAATGCATAACCAAACTATAGACACTCTAATATACTTCCAGCTAAAACTCAGATCAAATATACTGAAAACACACAGGAGATGCTATTTAGGTTTTAGGTTAATGAGAATTTGATAAACATTACATCAACAAATTTACTAGCAAGAGTGACCTAATATCCTAATATTGCATAAACCATAAGAATTATATAGTTGGTAATGAAGTCAAGCTAAATCTCTTCTCAAAAGCATAAACAACCATCTCAAACTAAAACATTTGAGTTTATTGCAGAGTTGGGTCTAATTTATGGAATTATATTCCAACCTTTTAAATGTCAAAGATTAGATTATCCATAATATCTTTGTAAAGTAGATTTTATGTTGTCTCCAGATATTTCTTTGTGGGTATTCATTTCTCTTACCATAGGTGGTCCTTTTAGAAACATTTACCTTTTGACTTAGAATTATAGATGAATGCCAAGTGGGGTGATTTTCCAAAAACGAAATCAAAAAGCAACTCAGAATCTGTAAATTTATCTTTTAAAAATCAGGTCAAATTTTATTTTTATGAGCTACAAAAACAATGACTGAATCTTACAACACTCAGACTCCATTAAATGTGTCCTTATTAAGAAATCCATTTGTTTTCATAAAGAGTAAAAACAAAGCACCAGGCCAAACAATAGATCTCTTTCACCTCAAATGACTGTCCATATGCTGTTATCTTTCTGGTTTAAATATGTTTCATGTTCTTTTCACCCTAAACTCATTTGGCTTGAGTTGTTGATCAAAGAAAGTTATGCATGAGAGACTATTCTGTTCAGAAATGAGGGTCTGTCATGCCCTGAAACATCCCTGTGATTTATAATATATGAACTCTGTGTGAAAGAGGTAAATAAATTAAGGCAATTTGAAAACAGAGGGAAAACATGCTGTGTATACATTTTATTGGTCACACTACCCTGGATACATTTTAATCCAATTTTAATTTCTAAAAATGTTTGGATGACATGGGCAGAAACTGAGTATACTCCCCCACACATACATATCACACTAGAGAAATTATTTTTTTGCTTATGTGACTTTAAAAATGAATTTGATTCTTTTAAGTTCTCATTGATATAATTAAGTAGGCTTGTCCTTTGTTGACACATTTCATTTTTAATTTTGATTTCTGTGAGCAATTTGTGGTTCATCAAAATTGTCTCTCTACTACACTAAGAAAAGTTTAAAGCACACTGGTAACAAGTCAGTTCACATCAGGCTGCTCTTATGCATCTGATTGAAAGGATCCCATTTTCCTCCTTTGTAGGAAAGAGGAAGTTGGAGAGCAATCAAAATTACTGAGATAATTTTACAGGTTCTCCTGGTTCAGATTGCCTAATGACTTAAAGGTTGTTTTCTGAAAATGTTTTAATAAGAACTCAGATGAAATCACAGTCATAAGTAAATAGCAAAGCTTATTTCAAGCAACATATAAACTATTTTTGGTCTGTTTGTAACTTGAGTTAACTTTGTACATCATTCATTTTTTATTGCTATGGAAACTCTTGTCAGTTTGGGATAGTAAAATTAAAAATAATTAGGAATGTTTGTAATAAATTTAAGGCATTGCAAATTTTGCACATTATTAAATTAGGAAATTGTCCTGAAATTTTAATATGCTATCATTCTCATGAGTTAGCTCACATTTTCCAAAGAGAATCTAAGAATGTTTATTAAACATAAAATTAGGCTAAAAAAATAGAGTTGGAAAAGTTGGATGAACAGAAGATGAAGGTAGAAAAATAAGATGAAACCACTATGCTGTGAATCATGGGTAGTCTTATATAGTTTTCAAAATGACATTGTGAATTGACCAAGCTTCCTAGCATCCAAAGCAAAGTTATATCAGTTAAACTCTACCCAGTCATTCAGGAGGGTAGACTTTTGAAAAACTAAGAGAAATTCCTTCGCTGAATCCTTATAACATCTTCTACATGTCATGGGGACATGGTGACATCTTCCACAGAGTCACAAAGATTAGGAGAAGGAGAAGCAGAGTGGCCATAAGTATCTCTCACTTTTCATTAGTGTTTTGACTGAAAGTTTGTCATTCTGGTACTATGTAGATGCAGGTCATGATTCCTGATCCCTGATGAGTAATAAGTAGCAGAGAACTTAGTCTGAGTTTTCTCCTCAGTAAAATGTGAATAATATTGGTGCCTACTTAACTGGGTTATTATATGAGAAATTAATGAGAGCACAGGAATAGTACTGGGCATACAACACATCCTCAATGAATGTTTGTTATTATTATTGTCTCAGTTCCTGAAATAGCACATCTGTGACTCCTGTAGCCACTCAAGCTGTCCTTTTCTCTCTAATAGTCCCCCGACTATGAAAATTTGATCAGGAGTCGTGACTGCAGAAATGGTCCAAAGCTATTAATCCCATGGTTCCTAGATGTGGGAGTTTGTATGTTTGGAAGAGGGAAAAAAGACTAGAGAGATGAAAATGACTGAGATTCCACTCATAAAGAATTAGTAAGAGTATGTAAAAGATACAGGAGCTATAGAAACACAGCCCTTAGAAATAGCCTTCCCATTTCTGAGTCTTCTTCGGGCTCATTCTGTCCTTTGTTCTTTGTCTCTCTCTCCTTTGAGAATACACAGAGAACAAAAGCTCTCTTTTCCTAAAAACTGTGCCCCAAATATAAGTGGTATTTTTGAATAAAATTAATGCTATACATACATATATATATTCACTCTGATTAAAAAACCAGAGTGTATGTGTTACAGCGAACCATTATTTTCAGTATTAATAAAATTCTAGCTTGAATAATTAAAAGTCTGTTAAATATATTCAGAAATATCATTACTCCAGAAAGCAAGATACACTTTTTGATCCCTGTTGTAGTAATCTATCATCAAATACAAAGTCTGTCTCACACTGCTGCACAAAACACTTCTGAATGAAGCAGAATGTTCCTGACCCTGTGCTGGATGGGAGTTTGGGTTCAGCTCTGGTTCCCAAAGGTGGAGCTGGACGCCCTAGGAAGCGACAGGGCACAGGAATGATGGGTCCCAATTTCAGTGGTGATCCCTACAACTTACGCTTAATTAAACTATTGATAAGAAAAATGAGACAAAATTGGGAATGAGTTTAGATGTCATCAAATCCAAATCCCATTTTACTTTGTTAATTCTATTTTTATTGAGCTATAATTGACATATAATATTGTATTAGTTTTAGGTGTACAACATTACCATTTGATATTTACATGTATAATGAAATTATCACTTAGGATCTACCCTGCTAGCTACTTTTAAATATGCAATACAGCATAATTAGCTCTAGTCACCATACTGAACATTTTATCAATAGGGTCTATTTATTTTATAACTGGACATTTGTAATCTTTGATCCCCTTTGTCCATTTGTTCCACACCCTGAAACTGGCACCCAAAAATCTGTTTTCTGTATCTATGAGATCACTTTTTTTTGATTGCCAGAACTTTTATTATTTTTAATTATATTATTTTTATGGAGGCAACGTTGGTACACAGACTGCGCATGATGCAGAGGTACAGGTTCACGCCTCTTCGTATGCACGCTGCCACACCACGTCCACCACCCAGTTTCCCCACCACAGGCACTGGGTGCCCTTCCTGCTTTGCTCTCCACCCTCTCCCTCTTTCTCTCTGGTAGCTTCAATTTTACAGTCAGATTTCTAGGTTCAAATACCGCATTTCGTACATGTGAAAACTAAAATTGTTGGAGAGAACCAGTCTGAACTCACAGGGTTGGGAAAGGCGATCTCAAAGTTGCAGTCTTTTGACTCCCATTTGGTCAAATAAAAATGGAATTTGAACCTGGAACCTGGTGTCCTCAGAGCCCATGCTGGGTTTACCAACTTGTGGGAATGTCTTTTCCTGTTTCAGCTTCAGTGTTGCTCCTTTGTTCAGGCATCACACTGCTATATCTGTCCTCTTCGGGGAGTGGACAAGGTCTTTGTTTTTTTTTAAAGAACTTTTTTTTTTTAAGATTTATTTATTTATACAAGCACTGGGGTACAGTCAGAAGTGCTGGAGGGTGCGAGAATCCACCAGAGCCAGAGCGGAGAGCAGAGCAGGCAGACTGACGAAATAAACAGCTGAGGGGAGCAGCGGGCGGCAGGAGAGGTCTGCGCGCCATGTGGGACCCTCGCCCAGCAGCCGGTGATCGAAGCGGTGCTGCAGAGGCTGCGGGCAGCTTTACAACCCAGCGCTCAACCGCTGCGCCACCGGGGAGGCCCTGGACAAGGTCTTCTGTGCCAGCACAGGGTAAGAGTGTACAGGCCAATTTCCCTGCATCGGCACCCGGACAGGACCCATTGGCCATGGAGGACTCATGCCCACTACTGAAGCTGACCTTGCTCTCTTTGCCCTGTGCATACAGCATGGTTCTGTCCAGTGCCTGACTGCACTGTGTTTTCTTTTGGCAACTGAGATTCTAAGATGCAGTGGGCAGAAGTGCTGAGTCATCTACTCTTGATAATTGGTGAGAAGTGTCATTTGCTTGACATGTAACCCATCAGTTTGCAAAATTGGCTATGGTAGTTAGCTTCATATGGCTCCTGCCTCCTGGTGCACATGACTTTGTATAATATTTTCTCCATTAGTGTGGGTTTGACCTAGTGATTTGCTTCTAACTAATAAAATACTCAAAAGTGATGGCATGTCACAGCTGAATTTAGATTACAAAAAGACACTGCCTCTGTCTTCCTCATTCTCTTTTCTTGCTTACCTTCTTTTGCTCTCTCACTTGATTCTGATGGAAGTCAACTATTTTTCCAACTGTCTCTATTTACCTGCATATTTCTTTTTATTTTAAAGCTTCTTATTTAGGAAATAAATCTGTATATTTACTATCAACAAAGTTGTTTTTTTTTTTTTTCTTTTGCCTTTGTTGGCAAAACTTAGGAAAGGTTCTGTACTCTCAATAATGCACAATGTAAGCAAGGTACAATAGGCTAAAATATGCATCCAGGGACAATTTTATTTAAACAATTTTGTACATATCTATTTTGAGAACTCCATAAAGATTCAAATAAGCTGAAAAAAAATTGAAAAGATCTAGCAGTTCATCCATGGGGTACACAACTCCTTCCCATTTCCCAAAGAAGTTGTGTTATTCTCTATGTTTTACACAGACTTTCTATTTAGTCTGGTGGTTTGATGTTTCCAGGTAGGGATTTGGGGTTTCCTTTAATTGACTTACGTTGGGTCAATAAGCTGTAACTCTTTTATTCTTCTTTTAAGCAAAAATAATATTTCTTGGGAGTAGTTTTTCTGTGGAGTTTTTAGTGTTCTCTATGTATATTGGCCTACATGGTCTATACTATTTACCATAGTAGGACAAAAAATGCATAAAAGTAGAGTATATTACTAACAGTAATGTACAAGTAAACTACATCAAGTCAAGGAAAAGATGAACACCTGGGATTACATCAAACTGAAAAGCTTCTGTATATAATATTTTTTAAAAGTAAAGATACAGGGACATTGCTATGAAGGAATAGAATTATAGATTTTAAATACTTTAATGATTCGTTAGAAAGACCTTAATATGATACAATCAATATGCTGAATTATAACATATCTGATTGGGTGGGATGTAATCACAACAATTTTTATTTTGCCTTTGCCCCTTTAAATATATTCAGGGGAAACAATCTTTCCACTGCTTTTACTTTCATTGCTTTTATAGTTCATCTTGGGTACCAGAACATCCTACAGTCACTACAAGTCAACAGCATAGTTTAAATCAGAAAAAAAAAAATTTCAGGTTCTAGTAATAAGCAAGATTTCAAACTTGATTTAACAGAAGAACTTTCCTTTCCAGTTGGGGCCTGCTATGAGCTTGCCATCACTGTGGAAAACCTATATATGGTTCTATCCTTTTTCTTCCACTTTGTCCTACTAGAAGTTGTTTCAGATCCTGCGTGGGGCAGAGTGAAAGAAGTGAGAAGTGAAGGGAAGCACAAAATTTCCACCCAACTGGGATGATTAGGCAATTGTCAAAGAGGACTGGCACAGGTTCTGCTGAGTCCCCTGGCTTCCCTGGAGCACAAGACTAGTGCAGGCAGAGCACAGTGACTCATGACTGGTTGCTCCTGACAGTCATCCTCTCAGGAGTCCCACAACTGGAAATCTTTCCTAATGGACAGAATTCCCACAAAGAGAACAATAATTAGGTTAACAGTGTCTCTTTTGGTTCTTGATATTCTTTCATATTTAATTTGTTATTGGAAGGTCATGGTGTGTGCTCACAGATATAATCCTTGCTCTGTGATCATAGGTTCTGACCAGGAGTCAGGTACACTGGTACCTCCCATAACTGCCATGGGCACATCCTACACTCTCCAAGCAGATAATTGAAGTCCTCTACCTAAGCTTGAAATAGAGGGAAATACCTCTTACCTTTCCGCTTTGTTAAAAACCTCCTATTTCCCTCTGAACAATTTGCTTTTACAAAATCTTCTTCAACCAAAACTTTTTTATTTTCTAGAATGGATGTGGGCCATCTAGTGAAACAATTTTGAACTCAGTTCCTTAAAAGAAATTGTATACTCACTGGGAAAATCACATCAATTGTAACTTGCATCTTCATTTAAATTTTCTACTTCATGTACCTAGAATTAGGAACATTAATATGTATAGAATGAGCTCAACTATTATGAAAAAGTCGAGTGACAAATGGGTCCACAATTCTATAAAACTCAGTTGTTCTCATGTGTTTTTGGACATTGAAAGTTACTCTACTGAGAATACACACATTGAAAAAAACATAAGGTTAGTACATCTCTGGGCCAATTATAAGATAAACATAAATATACTCCTTGTGACACTTTAGAAACCAAGAGTCAGCCTAGGTCAAAGTCTTATGGCTAAGTTATAAATTCCAGAAAAAAACATTATTTTTGAAGCAATGACACAAGCTTAAAAGAGAGCTGGTGAGCAGAGCAGTGGGAAAATGAAGAACCCATCCAAAGTTATGCAAACTTTGAACTATGAGCTGTATCTAGGACATCATTTTTAAGGCTGATTAAGTAATTACAGTGAGTTCTTGGGTGTTCCTGTTATCTGCTATTGTGTAATAAACCACTACAAAACTCACTGATTTAGGCAACAACCATTATTTGATCATCATTCTGTAAGCAATGATGGGCTAAGATGGATAGTTTCTCTTCTGGTCTAACTTGAGTTTGAACATGTGGCTGTGTCATTCAGACTCATTGCCTGTAACTGGAAATCTAAGATGACTTCATTCACATGACTGTCAATGTGGCTAGGATGGCTGGACTAGCTGGGAATAAACTTTCATCTCTCCTTGTACACACGATCTCTCAAGCCAAGTAGTCAGAACTCTTATGTGGTAACCTAGGATTCCAAGAGAATTCAGCTGGAAGCTACCAGGTTTTTAACAACCTTAGATACAGAGCTGGTACACATTTACCACTTTGTTAGTTGATTTGATTTGTAATTCCAGCCAAGATTCCAGGGAATGGGAAAAAGACTTCACTTCTAGATGTGAAGAGCTGCAAAGATTTATGGCCATCTTTAGTTTATCACATGAGGTTTCGAAGAAAATAGTTTACTTTCTTTATCTCTGGAAAATACTAGTATCTGTGTAGATAAACATTCTGTCTGAAGTGCTGACCAACTGATGATCTCAAAAACCAATTTTAACAATGTCTGTAAATTTAGACAAAAGGAGAATTCTACAAAGAGATGGTCACAGCATGTATGTAGCCTAAGAAAGTGAAATATATACACAGGAAGCCGCTGCTTGTGGAGGAGGAATGCTTTCCCATCTCCAATTCTGCTTTTCCTGTATATCACCATCATCACATATTATGGTCTCTCTCATTTTAGTAGCAATGTCATACTAAGTCCTTAGTCTTTCATGAATTCATTCTTTCATTCATCTATCCATTTATTCAACATAAATTTTTAATTATTTCATCTATATAACACTAGTTTACGACACTCTGTATGTTTTATGGGTATATGTTTACACCTCTTAAATGTATGTTATAACATTACACTGACCACCAAACTACTCTTCACCATAGTCCATTGGGTCCCCTCCTGCCTTTCCTCTCCACTCACCCTCTGATATCCTCAGTTCTGCAATCATATTTCTAGAGTTCATTTTGACTCAGTTTTTTCTGCTCATTTTGTTTCTTTTTATTCTACAAAAGAGTAAAACCACCTGTTATTTGTCTTCTTCCTTCTGAATTACTTTACTTAACATAATCCATTAAGTTTCATCTTGTGGGGCAAGATTTAATCTATTATTATAGCTGAGTAATATTCTGCTGTGAATATATACACCACACCCCCTTTATCTACTCCTCTTTTCCTTAGAAATTTAAGTTGTTTCCATAACTTAGCTTTTGTAAATAGTGCTGCAATGAACATAAGACTGTATATATCCCTTCGAATCAGTGGGTTTTTTATTTTTCAAATAGATATCTGGCTGTAGAATTGTTGGATCATATGGAAGATATATATTAACACACTTCAGAAGCTTCCATGCTGTTTTTCTTAGGCATGAGACCAGTCTACATTCTTAGCAACTGTGTACAAGGGTTCCTTTTTCTTCACATCCTCAACAACAATTGTTTCTGGTCTTTCTGATATGAACCATTTTCTCTGGTGTGACATAGTATACTGTTGTGGTTTTGATTTGTGGTTCCCTGATGATTAGTGATGAACATTATTTTTTTGTTATGTGCCAGTTGAATATCTATCTTCCTTTCAAACGTGTTTATTTAGCTCTTCTGCCCATTTTTTTGATTGGAGCTTTCCTTTCTCCATTGTATATTCTTGGTTCCTTTGTAGCAGATTACTATCTACATACATGTGAATTTATTTCTGGGTTCTCAATTCTATCCCATTGTTCTGTGTGTTTTTATTCCAACAACATACTGTTTTGATTACTACAGTTTTTAGTACAGTTGCAATTCTGGAAGCATGATGCCTCAGTTCTTTTTTATCAGGATTGTTCTGGCTCTTAGGAGTATTTTGTATCTCCATACAAATTTCAGTAATTCAATGTACATTTTTAAATACTTTTATATGATAGGTATTATGCTAGACTGTAATGATACAAAATGAACAATGCACTGTCATTTCCTTCAAGAAACACACAATTCTGTATGATGACAAAAATTAAGGAATCATAAAGCAGAGATAGGGCCTCTCCGGTGGCGCAGCGGTTGAGTGCTGGGCTGCGAAGCTGCCCGCGGCCTCTGCAGCACCGGTTCGATCCCCAGCTGCTGGCGAGGGTCCCACATGGCACACAGACCTCCCCTGCCACTCGCGCTGCTCCCCTCAGCAGTGTCCTCTGTCTGTCTGCCTGTTCTGTTCCCCGCTCTGGCTCTGGTGAATTCTCTCACCCTCCCGGGCTTCTGACTGTACCCAGTGCTTGTATAAATAAATAAATACTAAAAAAAAAAAGAGAGAGAGAAAGACTGTTAGTTCAGCCTGTTAGGCCATGGTATTAGACTGGAACATGAGAGATGAGTACTAGTTTACTGGGGACACAGGACATAAAGTTGGGAGGTATGAAACAATTTTAATGTTCAGAAAAATGGCAGTAGTTCACTATGAACAGAGAACACAGAATAAACACAAAATTAACTTGATAATAATGCTAGAGATATAAGATTCCATGTGCCATTCTAAGAGACTATATTATTTTAATTTATTTTACATCATTGTTCATTCTTAAACAGTATTTGCTTCCCCCCACCCCCTCAGGTGTAGTCCCCATAGTTTCCTTCACCAATGCACCCGTGCACCATCATCACAGTCCCCTGTGCTCCTCCCTCCATCCCTCTGATCCCTCTTCCTCCTCCTCCCCTGCAGTATGTCTCTGATTTATAATTGTCCATTTTTGCTTTGTTGTGTTTTGTACTGTTATTTTTTTACACTGATGTCTTATTTGGTTCCCATATATTCCTGCTATAAGTGAAACCATCTGATTTTTTTTTTTCCTTCTGGCTTATTTCACTGAGCATAATTCCTTCTAGTTCCATCCACATTGCTGTGAATGGCATATCTTTTTTGATTGCTGAATAGTATTCCATCATGTATATATACCATATCTTCTTGATCCAGTCATCTATTTTTGGGCATTTGGGTTGTTTCCAGGTTTTACCTATTGTAAGTAGTGCTGTAATAAGCATAGTTGTACAGGTGTTCTTTTGAATCAATGTTTTTGTGTCCTTTGGGTGGATCCCTAGTAGTGGAACTGCCAGGTCATATGGCAGCTCCTTTTTTAGTAGATTGAGGAACTGCCACACAGCTTTCCATAGTGGTTGAACTAGTTTGCTCTCCCACCAGCAATGTAGGAGAGTTCCTGTTTCACCACATCCTCGCCAACATTTGTTGTTGCTTGTTTATTTGATATGTGCATTCTTACTGGTGTAAGGTGGTATCTCAATGTGGTTTTAATTTGCATTTCCCTGATTAAAAGGGATGTTGAACATTTTTTCATATGCCTATTGGCCATTTGCATTTCCTCTTTGGAGAAATGTCTTTTAAGTTCTGCCCGCTTTTTGACTGGATTGTTTATTTTGTTTTTGTTGAGTCCTGTGAGTTCTTTGTATATCTTTGTGATCAGTCCCTTATCAGTTGACTGGAGTGCAAAATTTTTTTTTCCCAATCAGTGGGGTGTCTCTGTTTTGGTTAATGTCTAAGAGACTATATTTTAACCACTGTTGGTAAGAAGACACTGGAATAGGAGAAGACCTCCAAGTACCCCCATTTCTCAGGTTATGGTTTTATTCCTTCTTCTGAGCACCATAAGTCTGGTGTCCACCTCCAGTGAATAGCATTACTAAGAGATAGTGTGTCAAATTGTTATTTATGCTTAAAAAATCATTTAATTATTGCTTTTTAAAATCTTTTCAATTGGGATGAGGGGGCTATTATGACTTTATGCATAGCAGTCTTGTGCAGGGGGTTTACCTGGGGGCAGTTGTTAGGATTATTAATGCCCCACAAAGAACCAGAATCAATGCAACAGGACTAGAAAATGTGTCAGAAGCAGATAAAATACAGAAGGAAGTGTGACTTGCCTAATGTCAAAAGCATAAAAAAAAAATTCCTTTGTTCTGCTTAGTGAAATACAGACAGTTGTTTAACACCCTAGCAGAACAAATATAATATGTGCAATAAGAATTAACCAAGTGGTAATCAGGGAGGGCAATTCATAAAGATGAAAATTTAATTTACATTTATTAACATAAGCCATATTCATTGCCTACCAATTATATCTGGGCACATTAGTAGGTACAAACTATGTAATGATAAATGAAATAGATTTGTTGCTGCTCTCTTGGTATTTGCCATTCTTTTCTCAGTTGGTATTGAAAGAAACCTTGTGATTCATTCCCCAGACCCGATAGTTATCAAACGAAGTAAGAGATAATGAATGGTACTTTTCATAGGGAACTTAAGATTAATTGAAATTTTATTCTTATCTTAGTTTGGCTAAGTCCATATTGGAACTTTTGCATCGTCACTAAATGGGATTTCTTTCTTGGAATGGAAGGCAACAACTTGATTGGAAGAGGCTGGAACCAAGAAAAGTATTGAAGACAGACACGGGATAAGGCTGAGGACTAGAGCTTCTTTTCTCTCCATTATAGAAGAAATCTCTAAGTGTTACTGTGGACTTAACACTTAAGTACACAGTAGCAAAATCAAGGGGGTCATTAGAAATAGACCAGTCTCTGGCACACATGCTTCAATGGAGATTTAATAGCATAAAGTTTGTCAATCTAAGAAGTCTTCAAATCTTTCCAATCCAAACAGGATCTAGAATCTAGTTTTACTTATTTTCTGTTTAGAGTTCAATTCTTAACTTAGGTACAGTCCATTGCCAAGACCTCTTTGTCCAGTGATTAAATATTGATTTCATCTTCCATGCCTAACTTTTCAAACTGGAGGACAGCTAAGTTGGAGACTTCATCTTCATGGTTTTCAAACACAGATCTGGGAATATTCCGTTTAGTTTGTCTAAAGCATACATCAAGGGAATCTATTGAAGGACAGAGATGATCCTGAAAAGACCAACTTCTAGTACTTGGTATCTAAATCAGAACTTGGTGCTTAGAGGTCTATCTCAGAATTCTTGCCTCTAGACTTCTCACCTGCAGTAGTAGCTAGCCCACTCTGTCTGGACATGGACAGTGGATTATGTGGACACTTTCCCAATAGGCACTAAAAATATTAATAATCTCTTATTTTTGAACAGTTGGAGAACACAATGAGAATTTAATTACCTTGCTAAAATCCGTTAACTAAGACTATCAAAAGACATTTTATTAGATTTTTGTTTCTACTTCCAAGCACTTTAATCTGGCTAATTTAGTATAAGACTCCACACTCGAAGCCAAGCTTGTAATTTGGAAGTAAGATGGGCTTTTCAATTTAAGTCCCCCTTTCCCCTTTTTATTACAGCCAAATGCAACCTGCTGTTTTAAGATTCTCTGGATTATAAACGTTTATGTCCAATCCTCTTTTAAAATTATTTTCTTTTCCAAACTTTAAGAGGCTAGATCTATTTAAAAAGTTTAAAATTTCCTAAGTCTTAGTTTAGGAGGAAAAGCAAAAATGGTTTCTGCTATTCAACCTTTTACTTGTACAAATTCAAGGTTCTGTTTTTATAGAAGAACCTTTTTCCAAATTTATTTCCAGCTACTTTTGTTTTCCTTGAGGGACCTTTGAAACACTATATTGCTACTTTTCATGTTTTTTATTTGCCCTGTGGAACAATAAAAGCTCAAAGGTTCATAAATATGCATTCTGTAAATGTATTATGCTGACAAAGTGTTGCTCAGATAGCTGTTTTTGCCTTTGGGGAATGAATAGGTTTACAGCATGCTTAAACAACACTGTAAGGTGGAAAGAGAGGAAAGAAAAAAGAAGGAGAGCAAAGAAAATGGAGAAGAGGAGGAAAAGAGAAAATTGGAGATAAATGAAAAGGAGAGGAAAAAAATGAGGGAAATTTAGGCACCACACAACACAGAAGGAAAAGAAGCCCATGGTGAATGAAGGAAACAAAGAAAATTAAAGCTAAAAGAGCAGCCATATTTTATAAGTCTTACATAATGTCAAGAAAAATAAAAACACCTAATTTTCTATCAAGTTATTTAAGGTGGGTTTTTTTTTCTCTTTGAAATGATTTAAACTGAGCATCAAGAATGTCTATATTCTAATGTGTGTCTAATTTGTCTATTTTACTAAAATAAAATTTGAACACAAGGATTTTGTCCTGATTAATTATAATTCACTCTGGAGTTAATCTACTTCTGCTTCATTCAGTTTAGATAAACCATACATCTGATGACTATCAATATGAGATGGAAGGAGTAACATTTCAATGACAGAAGTAAAAACACCTAAGCACACATATTTCTAGTGAGCAGTGCTAGTGAGCATAAATGCAGATAATAGTAAATTAAAGCTCTAAACTTTAATAAATTAAAGTTTGTCAGGTACATAAATGATTATTGATTAACTCTGTTAATAGTGTCCTCTTTCTAGAGAAATTAACTGAAATGTAGAAGTTCTTCATGTTGTGAAATAAAAATATTTTATATCCAAAATAATAAAAATTGGGGGAGAAGTAACAAAGTAACACTCATAATTTAAAAATGGCTATGAAATAGTTAAATTACCTAGGAAGAAATTGACAATACTTTTGATATTTAGAGTCACTTAATCCATCATTATTGCCAATTATTTTATTCACAGACATTTTTATTTCTAATCAGTAATAAGCATAAAATTTCCTCTGAATCTTATATGAAATCAAAGTTACTTTCCTACACTTTATAAAAGTTATTATTTCATTTGTGTTTCTGCTTCATCCTTTCAATGAACACTGAGAGCCTAGCAATATGTTAGGTCTGCGGAGTTTCTCATTGCAGAAGGACTTCACAATAATTGTAACAGGATGTGATAAGTGCTGAGAGAGAGAGACCTACATACAACAGGAAGTGCTATATCTGCCTAGGAAGAACACAGAGGAAGTAACATCTGAAGTAGGTCTTGAAGATTCACCAAGCAGAGAAATGGGGTGGAGACATAGTCAAAGGCACCAAAACAGGTTTTACTAACATAAATTTGGAAGTTGTGTGAATTATAAGTTAGTTAGATTATATGCTTAAAACAGTGGGACATATGGAGGACAAGACTGGGAAGGCAGAAAGAGGAGGTCATTTGGGAAAGGCCCCTATAAACCTCACTGAACGTGAATTTTGTCTTGTAGGCCAATGACTTTCAAAATTCCAGCAATATTTCACAGAAGGAAATATTTTCCATATGCAGCCCAATTAAAATGTGCATGTAGTAATTATACATGGAATATAAAGAAAAAAACAAAGGAACAGACAAAACTAAACCAAAACAAACACTAGAAATATGACTGCAGAACTAAGAGGACTAGAAGAAGGTGGGGGTAGGGATCAAAAGTGGTAGAGGGCCCAGTAGTGGAGGATTATGGGTGCTGTGGTGGTGGTTGTGGTATGGTAGCATACATTGAAAGAGGTGTGATCCTACTCTCCTAAATTATAATAGTGCTTTCAATAGTAAATCAGTGTCCCCTCAATTGAAAAAAAAATGTTACCAAACAACTACTAATATAGAAATAGAAAAAAATCTAGTAAAACAAATCAAAATCAAATAGATAGCTAAATAGATAAATAAATATTTCACATAATAAAACTTACCCTTTCATTGTGTGCAACACTGGTATTTCTATCCACTTCAATTCTATTCTATTTCATTTTGCTAGGGCCTTTAATAACCCATCAAACTGTTACCTCAATTTTAAATAAAATTTGCTATAGCAATGGGTTTTATCATGCCAATGATACATGTAATTTGAGTTTTGAGAAAGAGAACTAGTGACAGAGTAGAAAATGGTTTGGAAGTTGGAAGTCTGTTTAGGGCAGTCAGTAAAGTGGGCTGGGCAAGGGATCCAGAGTTAAAATAGGAAGAAGCAGAGTGGCTTTGCCCCCAATCTCTCCTCTAAAAAATCTCTTCTCTCTTTTGTCATAGCACAGATGTCCTCTGACAAATTGTGTGAGAAACCTGACATCTCAATATTTCCAAACTGTGTGGAATGAGGTTTGACAAACTGAAAGCGGAAGGTACCACCTCTATATGCTGGCATCTGTACAATTATTTTTTCATTCTTTCACCTTTTAAAAAGTGTGTAAATTATGTTAAAACAGCACAGAGAAAAAAACAGTTATTGTTTCTACCATATCAATCATCTCCCTTTTTTTTCCTGAGTTATAGTCATGTATATGTACAATTTGAACTCCATTACCTTAACATTTCCACATTGCTATATGCTATTTGTGGAACTGAAACCAGAGGCATCTTCCAATTTCCATTTACAAAATATTTACCAACTTCCTCCACTTTTCTCAAACTCCGTGTTAAAAGCATGCATCTGTCCTTTTTTCCAAAGGAGGAAAGGATTTGAAATGAAATACAATAGGACTCACCTAAGGTCTCTCAGAAAGTTGGTCTAGAATTTGAATTCAATGCTGTGTTCACATGAGATCTTTTAAAATATAGTTCAAGGTTGAACATTTTCTCTGTGGCAAGTATGAGGGAGATTTAGAGCTAACACTAAAGTCCACATGCATGAAATACAGTGAGAATTCTTTATTTCACCATTTCATCTAGTCTAAATGAGTATGTAGCTTGAATGCAAATCCTCATTGTTAAGCAAACAGCCCCCTGCTCTTCAGATATCAGTCCCTTCCTCAAAGGCCTTTAGTTTAACATGGTCTTTAATAGTTCTCCATTTCATCTCCATTTCGAAATATTCACATTTTCTCCTCTAAACCCAAGTGACATTCCTTAACATATGATTCTTTTATTATAATGTTTTCTCTTCTCTTTTACTTTGATTTCATCTCCTTTTACCTTTATCATGCTTTCTGAAGAGCACAGTCCTCTTCTGAAGCAATTTCATCACATCGTTGAGGCTCCTTTAAGGAAAACTTTAAAAGCCAGCTTTCCTATGCTCAACATTCACTGTCCCCTGAGATCCAACAAATTCAGCTTCCACTGCTGTGGTTAAAAACAAATCAAAATAGGCTCCTGAGCATCTCTTATTCATTCATTCATTTATTGTGTTTTGCATGTAGAAGTTGATACCAAGAGTATGTTTGATTCCTTGGCAGGTCTGGAAATATTTATTAAAAGAAAATATTTCTAAATGGAGATGAAAGGAAGAAAAACAAGGAAACTGTCAAGCCAGAATTCTGTCAGCCAGGGGTCCCTGTAACAAGCCCATGCAGACTTAGCTCATTGATCAACCAGGACCACAGCAACTTTGCAGTCTGCTGAGTAGTCAAAGCTCTTCATGAGGCAGTTTCACCAAGATGTCCTTCATTCGTGGAAAATTAGTTTTCCCCTAGATGGACACTCTCTCTCTCTCTCTCCCTATATATATATATATATATGTGTGTGTGTGTGTGTGTGTGCGTGCGCATGTATGTATATATGTATGTATGTACATACATACATAGCATTATGTGTTATGTATATATGTGTGTAATATGTGTAGATGTATCCTGTGTATGTAGTATGTAATATGTATTTATAGAGATAGACATAGATATAGATAATGATGTATTAAAGATACAGATGTACAATTTCACTATTTTCACTGAGGTATTATAGATAGAAATATACAAATTGCTTCCAGAAACTTTTGGGAAAAATCCAGAAATATCAGTAAATCATACCATATATCAGATGTATTTATTTTTTCACTGATTTATTCATGAATTAAATGGTTATATTTATATATGTTCTATGCCAAGCTTTGGGTTAAAAGCTTTAAATGGAAAGCTCTCCACCCTGTAATTTCATCTTTAGTACTGACAGTTTGCTCCAGTCCTTTAGTCACGACAGAATCACTCTAGTCTTTGTACTGAATCTGTTACAGGGTAGGGAGAGGGGCAGCCCAGACCCTGCAAACCTGCCTGCTCTAAATAGGTTCTGTCATCTGCTGCATCAACACAAAACATATGAGACTTTGATGAAAAGGAACTTTAATAGAATTTGGAAACAATACAGGAAAGGCAAAGACTACAGTTTCTAAATCAAGCACCCAAAGTTACACGTCCTCTCGTAGGTAAAAGTCCACCCAAGCAGGATTGGCCCAGAACAAGGCCCCAAAGCCTGCCACAAGTCTAAAGCATCTTCCAGTTTGGACCCACAGAAAAGGATCAGAAACAACCAGACAAGTCTGGAGGGAAAATAGCAAAATCAAAATCAAGACAAAAACCGCCATCGTCACCTCGCTATGGGTCTCTCACTCACATCTGTGTCGCCCAGTCCACGATCCAAAGGCAAATGCAGTTTCTTCATGTGTCTCTCGGCTCCATGTGCCCCCTTCAGGTCTCCTTCTGGCTCCCCATCCTGCTTCCTTCCTTCCTCAGTCTCCTCTGCAGCTTCTTCTCTCCCTGTTCAGCTCCACCCTCCCTTGGGTGGGGCAGGGAATCTGGAACCTCCCCCTTTCCTGGGGACCACCCTGTTATAAGTAGCCATCATCCCCTCTGTCTGGAGTGCTCCTCTGCCCTCTCTCCCTCTCATTCTAGGCTTTGTCAGACAGATGTATACCCCTCCTTCATATTTCTGGTTCAACTAGAACCCTTTGTTGGTATAGTATATATATATATATATATATATATATATATACACACACACCATCCTCAGCCTCTCAGAACTAGGGCAGATTTTACTGAGTTTCTCTGATTTCTCTCAACTATATATTCATATTGTATGTATATCGCATAGTCCATGATATACTCATATAATTACAGTGGCATTTTGAATTTCCTACTTAAAAAGTGTTAACCCATTTCCCTCCACTACCATTTGGTCAAAACCAGTTTTAAATATCACACAGCATACTTATAGCACAATTTCTGGCCAAAAAGGACATGAATGTAAAGAGCATAAGTTCTAAAGTGAGGTTGCCATGGTTCAAATTCCAGCTGTGTGAAGAACTTGGATTACTTTACCTCTTTGTGCCTCATTTCTTCATCTGTAAAATAAGAATTTGAATAGTATATACTGCATGGGAGTGTTGAGAGGTTTAAGTGTGTGCATTGTTTAGACAGCTTCTGGTACATCATAAACATAGGAAATGTTAGCTTTGTTAGAATTGTTTGTACTAGATAGTGAGCTTCATGAAAAGTTACACTATCTGCATCTACCATATCATGCACCAAGCTTAGCTCAGGTCTTGGCCCATGGTGTGATTAGTGAACGGACACAGCCCAACCATAAACCTCAATAGCTTACAATCTAGGGAGGGTCATATATAAACATGCCTTAGTGCAGGAAGTTACTGCATAAGATGAGAGCCCAAAGGGGAACGCTAACTCACAAGCAACGGGACGTGAAGATGACAGGAAACGCTTCCTGTGGGAGGAAATTTAACTAAATAGAATACCTTTCAGAACACAGTTCTCAGGATTTCAACCTCAATTTTCTCCTGAAATCATAACCCAATCTGCACAAGTCCCTAACCTTTAGGTATCATACATCACAGAACTATTTTCTTTCAAAACTTGTTCCATACTACAGTTCTGTAAATTGGAGTTTGTGCCCCCCTCCCACTGCAAATTAATTTTCAGTGTGACTTAACTCTAAGTGTTTTAGAAAACATTAGTACTAGAAAAACTGCTACACTCATCACATTTCCTGGTGGTACACTTTCATGTTTTCACTGTGATGGTGGCAATATTAAAACCCACTCCAGGAAACACCTGAAGTATGAAGATGAGGCTCATGCCCTAAAGTTGGGCATCATGGAATGGTTGGCAGTGCCTTGCCCATTTAGTTTTTAAAGGAGACAAATCGAAAGACTTAAGAGTTCCTTGGGATTAGAATTTAATTCCGTTGCTAAACTCAATATCTCACATTTTAGTTCATCAGCTATAATTTTTGTACATGTAAGGCAATCCTACATAGGTTTTTTATTAAATGAGAACTTTAATAACCAAAACCCCATAGTAAACTGACAAGCAACAGATACCTACTGAGCATTTATTTTAAGCTTAACATTAAACCAGGTACCAAAGGACAAAGAGAAGCTTTTTAAGTCTTATAGTCTTCCTTCAAAGAGCTTGTGGTAAACTGAATAATGTCCCCTAAAGATATTCAGGCCCCAGAACCTATGAATGAACCTTTGAATGACAAAAAATGATGTTGCAGATGTGATTAAGTTAACCGTCTTGAGATGGAAATATTACTCTACATTTTCTGGCTGGTCACTAAATTTAATCACCGTCATCCCTGTAAAATGAGAGACGGAGGGAAATTTGACTACAGGCCAAAGAGAAGTTGACAAGTAGATGTGACAGGAGAGCAGGAATTGGAACAATGTGGCCATAAGCCCAGAATTGCCAGCAGCCACCAGAAGTTCAAAGAGGCAAGGAAACTGACTCTCCCCAGCAGCCTCCCCAGGGAGAGCAGACCTGCCTACTCTTTGACTTAGTCCCAAAAGACAGTCTGTACCTTAGTCCCAGAAGACAGTTTTCTGTACCTCAGAATTGCAAGCAGATACATTACTGCTGTTAAAAGCACTGTATGGTGATTTGTTAAAGTAGCAACAAGGAAACTAATACAATACTATGCACATTTAAGACATCAGGACAACAGTCAAGGAGAGTTAACAGATAGTCTCAAGGAAAGAGATTAACAGTTCCATTCCTGATACAAGCAAATAATGAGGGTGTTGTAAGCAGAGTCTTTTGTAAACAAAGCCTCAGACAAGTGAGCATATTTAACCTGCATTTATTAGGGAGTGGTGGTGATGCTGGAGACATTTCCAACCAGGTAGCAATACTAGCAAACACTATAAAGTTCGAAGCAGAAAGGAGTTTGAACAACTACAGTTCCCAGAATATTCTCAACTCTTGTATGCAGGTTGATGGTTATAAAAAATTTGAGTTCAACATAGACATAGAAAACTTGATAACTACGAATCAGACATCATTGATATTATTTTTATAAATATTATTACTATAACATGTGCCAAACTTTTTAACCCAATGCTTTCAGAGCTAGAAAAACCTAGTTTTTAGATGGCTCCACTACTCATTAGCCTTGTAATTACTATGTCATGGAACCTCTTTGATACTCAGTTTCCCAGATGTGATTAATAATACCTGTTCCAAGTGCTAGTGGAATGCAGATAGTGGCATATGGAATGCAGATAGTGCAGTGATTGCCTGTAATAGATCTCAATAAATATTAACAATCCTTATAACAAGCCCATGAAGTAGATAGGGTATAGCAGTCTCAACAGATCCCCTATTAACTGCCTCATTGGACTGACCACATCTGTCCATTCCCCTGCCAAAACCTATGGCACTCAGATCACTTGTGAGTAATTGGCTAGTCTCTAGGGCTGTGCTCTACAATATGATAGACACTACTCACCATTGAGCACTTGCTCTGTGACTAATCTCAATTGCAATGTGCTGCAAGTGTAAAATATACACCAGATTTTGAAGACAACATAAAGAGAATGTAAATATCTTGATGTTGAAATGACCTGTTGGAATGACCTAACTTATAAATACAATAAATTACTAAAATTAATTTTATCTTTTTCTCTCTCCTTTTCATGTGACTTCTAGAAAATCTAGAGTCTGGAGAGCAGCACTGTTCTAGAGAGATAGTCTGCTGCTCCTAGCAGTGGTGATGTATGCTTAGCAAAAATTAGCAGCATTTCTCCACCCATTTGCTGAATGAATTAAAGAATTACTATTTTCCAGTTGTATACTTATTATTGTCCTTATGCAACCTGATTAAATATAAAAAAAAGACTTTTTGTTCTACAGAAGACTTGGAAAATGCTTGCTACTAAAATAAATTACTGTTATATTAGGTGTAGACATCACAAATGTAAAAAATTAAATATATCAGTGGTCATTCTATTGAGTTTCTTCTGCAAGTGTTTTTATAACTCCCACTTTACAAAAATAAAAACTGGAAGTCTATGTAATACATGATAGGTTTAAAAAAAAATCATGCCAATCAGAAAAACCTGCTCAATTGACATTGGCCTACCATCAAAAGGTTATTGGATGAATGTACTTTTAGACATTCTGATAAGATGAAAATTTTGTATTGTACAGATGTCATTTTTATCTTTTCCCACTAAATTATTTCCTTGGCTACTGAACAACAATTAATTTTAACTGGACTGTATTAGAAGACTTCTCCCTAAATTACTGTTAATTAAGAAAATGAGATTTAAATAGGGTAAGGCACTTGTACAAGGACATCATCTAGCATAAATGTGGCCAAAACTCCATCACAAATCTCTATGAATCCAAAACCAAATGTTCGTTGCATCATGCTGTACTCTCGCTTAGTTTGTGAAAAAACACACACACAAAACTTAGGTCGAGATATATAGTTGCACGAAAATAACTATTTCACCCTAATTCCTCTAAAAACACATTTATCAGTAAGAGCAAAATAAACTTAAGACCAAATTTTCAAAAGATAGCTTTCGTTTACGGTTATACGATTAAATTGCTTTAAAAAGAAAAAAAAAAAACAACCTTTCTCCAGGTGCAATTGAGTTTTCCCATTTGACCATTTCTTTCTCATTTAGAAAATGTAACCAGTCAATACAGAGCATAACTAAGCCCAACTATTGACCTCAACAGGTCGATATGGATGTTCGATATTAGTCAGACATAGCTCAGTTGTCAAATTTGCACTTGAGGAAAAGATTACTGTTTCAGTTCTTATTACTTATTCCAGGAACCAACCAATTCCCTGTGGTCTTCTATGTAACCTATCTGTCATATTCAGAGCAAAGCTGTCTTCAAATGCATATTGACCTTAGAGAGCAATCCTGTAGGACAGAGATTGTTCCTGGTCTGCGTGTTCAACCATAGACTTAGCTTAATCCTTGCCAATTACCTGGCTTTGGGATGACCAGTTACATGCAACGTACTGACCAGACAATGAAAGAAGGGTGGGTCTGAAGAATAATGTTATCCTACATTTTCTACATGTATTATTTAATGAAGTCTAAGTATACTTTCTATTTGAAAACACAATAGGTAATTACAATTTTCAAATGCCAAATGAAAAGACTATGGAGACTATTCATACAGACCAATGTGTCACATCATCATTTGGGTGACTACTCAGGAAGCGGAAGGCTGGATTTTTCTCATCCACTGATACTGCACCTCTGCTGGGTAGCTACCAAGAAAAGGTGCCATGCATCTGTTTCCCTAGCTCACCAGCACAGTATCCACACAGTGACATAACACACAGGTACTTAGGAAAACATCAAGTTGGCATACCAGTAAGTGCCAAATAATGTAGCAGAAATTACATATTTTAATATCATGGCAGAAAACTGCACAATGGGACAACTTAACCTACAAAATGTAGCAGCAATGACAATGCCCATTGTGTAAGTTTTGCATGCCCAGGTGCATTTCCACCTCACTAAGTCCTGCAATTAACACTACTTATCTGTAGCTGAGCTTCAGCTGTTATCTCCCTGTTTCCTCCCTTCCAGTAAGGATTAGAAAGGACAGGGAATCCCTCCCCAGATAAATTTCCACAGTCTCCAGCTTGTGTGCAACATTGCACAGACGTTTCTACTTTCAAAAGATAGTTACTTAAAAGTCAATATAAAAATCACCTTTTACCAGTTGTAGCAGCAGGAGGGTGACGGAGCAGGATATCTATGATTCCAGCAGCTGGGTGAAGGAGGAGTCCTGGAGCCCTCAGTGGCTTTTGCAGGCTTTTATTGGGATTTACCAGGTACAAGGCAGGCAGGGGTGCCGGGTGGGCCAGGAAGTTGGCAGGCCTCCCAGCCCCCCTGGTGAGGGCGAGTCCTCACTCCTTCTGGGCTCTCTGGGAGTTCTCTCATGGCCTCTGCTTCCTCCTTCTTGTCTCTCTTTTGCTCTGCGGGCATCCCCGTGACTCCGCCCTTATAAACCCAGTCTCAGCCCACGTGAATCCCATCTACATATGCCCGCACCCTACCCCAGGTGCTGCCATTAGGCATGCATTCAGGACCTCAGGATTCATCATTAATCCTAATGGCAGGAGGGCAGAAAAGACAGACATCATTTACCCTACATCAGTAAACTGATGATGCAAAGAACATTTGACAACTATCGTTTGATAAACAAAAATGACTTAAATATTGGCTCATTAAGACACTGAGCCCTATGTTTGGCTTTATGAGACATCTAATATGTGCTAGTAATGAAATGCACATCAGAAGACAAAATAACTAAGGTAGCCTCAGGCTTCAAAGTTTGGAAGGGGAGGGAGGGATATAGGGAGGGAGAGAGGAAGGAAAAGCAAAAGAAAAGAAAATGATGAAATTTAATCTAAAAACCTATATATGCCTGGGCCTCCCCAGTGGCGCAGCGGTTGAGCGCTGGGTTGCGAAGCTGCCCGCAGCCTCTGCAGCGCCAGTTCGATCCCCGGCTGCTCCCCGGCCACCAGAGGAGGGTCCCACAAGGCGCGCAGACCTCTCCTGCCACCTGCTGCTCCTCTCAGCAGTGTATTTCAGTCAGTCTGCCTGCTCTGCTCGCCACTCTGGCTCTGGTGAATTCTCTCACCCTCCCGCGCTTCTGACTGTACCCTGTGCTTGCATAAATAAATAAAAATAAATCTTTAAAAAAAAAATTTATAAAAACCTATATATGCCATGGTAAAGAATTTATCATTTATCCCAGATACTTTGACAACCCACTGGATATTTATACTCTTAGGAAAGGGAGAGCTATTATCAGATACATTTGTTAAAGAAAACTTTAGCAGTGTCTGGCTAATAGGCACTCAACGTATATCTGATGATGGTAAATATGAACATGAAGTCTGTATTGGAGGGAAGATGCACTGAAGAAAAAGAGACTAGTTTTACAAGGATTTAAATGCAGATAAGAGACAATGGCACTCCCTAGGCATAGGCGGTAACAGGGGGAGTGAGGAGGAGGCACTGGCCTAACACCTGTACAGAGGTAATAAATGACCCAACAAGTTTAGAAGTTAGATGTCAAGGTGTAAGGAAAGAGTCTAGAACTACTGGATTTCACGTTTCATGATTCAGTCAGTGGATGGTACCTACAGTAGATAATAGAATGATGAAATTTATTCAGAAAAGTCACATTTGTCACTTATCTCTAAGACACTTTCAAAATTGTATCTTTAGTATGTCTCCTCTTTAGATGTTAAATTTCATGAATATCTTACAATATTCATGATATAGTGCTTGGCATAGAATAAATGCTGTTTTTTAACTTTTTTATTTTCTTATATTGTTGTTAATTTTTGTACAATATTTGATTTTTCCCCTAAGATGTGGTCCCCATAAATCTCCCATCACCACATCACCCATGAAGCATCACCATAGTCCCTTGTGCTCTTCCCTCCCCAGTTTTTTGACCCCTCTTCTTCCCCTTCCTATGCCATAAGCCTCAGAAATGCTGAGTTTTTATTTAGAGACAAAAGAGAGCTGAGAGGGAGGGGAGGAAGAAGGGAGATGTTATAGGGCAGCCCCGATATTGAACGGGTTCCTGGCTGTGGGTCCTCACCCAGGCGCTTAAAAGGGACTTATGAATACTCCACTACAGACACACACAAAAGGTTAATAAAAGGTTTATTTACAAGGGAAAAGGAAATAAGGAAAATGTACAACTCAGGGAGAAAATTGGGAAATAAAGTCTTTAATGCGTCCTACCCGATCCGCTGACCTGGAAACCCAGTCACTCTCAGAGCTGGCCGGACGCTGCTAGCTGGAGGAGAGCCCAAATGGGGGACCCCCCAAAGCCCACGTGTCTGGCTTTATACCAACCTGACTGCTTAACCCCACCCTCAGGTCCCAGCCACCTTCCCTTTGGTGGTGATGGGATTTGGAGTTCCCAGTGTCTTTGGCTTTGGCCTGGGGTGGGGGTGGAGTCCACAAAGCCTGTATGGGATTAGCTTTAGGACATCCTTTTCCCCCTAACAATTCCCCCCTTTCACTTTATGCCACCATTTCCATGGTGATGAAGATGGAATATATGGATGTTGGGATGCAGTCTCACATGAACATTTTTTACCAGGTTCCAGTGTGAAAGAAAACCAGTCCCTCCAGGTATTTGTCCATTGTGGAAAGCAAAAGTCCTCTATTTCCATAAAGCCTGTATGGAATTAGCTTTAGGACATCCTTTTCCCCCTAACAGAGAGAGAGAGAAGGTGGGAGGACAAAATTGAGAGACAGTTAATAGAACTGATCTAGGGGTCAGGAAAGAAGTACATAGTCCTATAAACAGGATCATTCATGTAATACTCAAATGTGATTTGAAAATTATTGAATCAGTGATATTATATAAATGCAGCTCAACTCCTCCATTCCAATATAGATTTTACAAATTGACAAATTGCTTCCAGGCAGAATGGTACTTTTTATATAAGTTTATATCCATTTCCAGTGAAGTTGCATCTACATGATTAATTTTTAAGGTGACAGTATCTGAAACTTAAATATTATTTTTTCTTAAGTTTAAAACATTCCAAAAGTATAGTAGCAAATTAATGATTATTTACATTTGCATATGGAACATAACGTCTTCAATAGCACACTTCCACTGTTCATTTTAAAGATAAGATACAAGTTAGAAAACTACAAACACTCTTAACAGCCACAATCAGAGCAATGAATCCCTGCAACCAAAGTCAGCAGGATTTACAGCAGAAACACCCATGCTGTCTTCAAGCAACAACTACCAATTTACCAATTTGCTGTTTTAATATTGAGCTCATCTCTGGTCGCTTGGCATTTATCTTCACCAGCAATGTTTAGAATAAGGATTGAAAGTATTAGCATACCATAGGGAAAAACAGAAGGAAAGATTACACAGGGTAAGTACAAAACACTCTGTATGTTTTAATACATAGGGTCAAATATTCTTTTACACTTAACTCAATTTCGGCTTTAATATAAACCTGACATCATCAGGTGATTGACATCCTCTCCCTATTTCATCTATTGTAACGTTCTTCCATCGCCTAAGCATTTCTTAATCAAAAGAAGAGTTCCTGACCACCCTTGGATATCAAAGAGAAGCTTTCTATAGCTATTACTGAACCAAAGAATTGTTCTTTGTAGAACCTAAGGTGAGACATTGAAAAATCCTTCCGGGATATAGATGAAAAATGCCACATGCGTGTTTCCCCCAAGTATCCGGTGCAATCCATCAAAAGACTAATAAAAACACAGGCCCACACTCACTGAAACAAGTATTCACGTCTCCTATTCTTCTCTCACATTTTCTGTGTGGTGGCTGATCCACTAATCTTACTTGCGCGAAGGATAGCAGGACTAGGTAAAAATGCCAGCCCTGATTAACGAGTCAGGTGAGAAAATGACCTCTGAAATGCTTTCATTTCAATAAACCTTTTATGCTAAGGAACCAGGCCAGGGCAGGAGAGACATCGTCATGGCAGTGAAAAGATATGTAACACATGAACAATAGTAAGATTTCCTGCATGAAGGCATGTCCTATCTGTGGCCATAATGTCACTGGGTGAAAGTTATTTAATTACTTTGTTCTGGAAACCCAAGCTTTCATGGTTCAGAAGAAGGCATTTCTAAAACCTGCTGGGAATTAAGGTAATTAGCACACATCCCATTATTCAAAAGTTCAATCCTATGAGACTAAATAATTATAAAATTTAAGTCAGAAATGATTTGGCTTGTTTTTATACTGTGGCTGGTGAACAGAGTCCTTTTTTATTTCTTTTTAAGATGGAAGCCTACCCATTTGAAAACAGAAGTTGTTAACTTGCTCCTTGAATTTAACATCTGGTAACATTTTCATCTTTTGAAAACTAGTAAAATGTTATAGTATTTTTGACAGTGGGAGTTCAGTGCCAGGAGAAATTTTATCAGTACAAAGAGACTACAAAATAGGTTTCTTACTGGGCCACAGGGTTTCTTAATCCTTATCTTACAGCATTAAAAAAAGCGCCGCGGGGAAGGTGCTATTTGCCTATAATTTCTCCAGGAATTAATTTAGAGAGATTTAATAGGAAAAAAAGGGGGGAGAGGTAAAGTATTCCCCTACACTGCATTAATGCATACCGCAAACTGCTGCTATTCGAATGCTTGGGATGCTGCCGCTTCATTGGAATCCTCTTCCCTCTTATTCTATCATTACGTCTCTTATTGGACGGTGTTTTATCATTCATTGACTTCGTTTTTAAAACAATTTACACTTGGGTTATCGTATGATACTCAAAGACAAACATATTAAATATTAGCGGTGAACTCTGAACATGGAAAATTGAAAGTCTAGTGGGACCACTGAGGAGAGCCCGCTCCCGGTGTTGCGGGGTGAGCACATTTGGAAGGAGCAGAAACTTCAGCAGAAGCAGACGAGGTCAAGGAGCATGGGTTGTGGACCCGAGAAGCAGAAGGGAAACTCTCGTTCTGCCGCTCCCTAATTCTGGAGACATGCTCAAGTCCTTTAACCTCTGTGAACTCCATTTCTTATCTGCAAAACTGGCGAAATAATAAATAAGATTCGTAAATTACTTTATGAAAAGCTGCTAGTACAATACATGCTAACAATAACTCAATGCAGCCACTACCCTTGTTGTTCCTGTAGGGGGCGCTGCATGAAGAGTAAATTGACAGGAATTCTTTCAAAATGTCAGTCATAGGATTGTGAGCAGAAAGAAGTTAGAACCCCCGCCCCCTACACACAACCAACCCGCACACACCGTAACACACACGAGTTTATATTTGACCATTGGTGTATAGCATAAAAGAGAAATATTTGTATACTCAATTTTCCAAAGCTTCTGTATACTAATAAATTATTCAGCAAGGATTTGGAAACATAAAATACTTCTCTGAGGACAAGGAAGGTCATGCCCAATAAATGTTCTGATTAAAAGGTTCTGGCTAAGTCTGATGTGTCTGTGGTATTATATAAATAACTTAGAGGTTGGAAAGAGAATTAGCACCTTTTCAAAAGCAAAATGAAACAAAAATCATTAAAAGTCTTGGTTAAAGAAAAAAAATGTTACTATCACCCACGTATTCTATTCAATGCTCATTTGAAGAAGGAGCTAGGAGTCTATATGAACAGGTCTTATATACAAAGAAAGAACATTTTTTTTTTTTGTTCTAGTGTTATTAACATAATTGCCAATGTCATCTACACACCTACTATGTGTCTGGCACATGCTAAGTGTTTTTCATTTATTGTCTGATTGAATTCTCACAACTATGTAAGAATTGAAAGATGAAAAGGGTTTCATAATTTGTCCAAAATCTCACAGCTACAAAGAGTAATAAAGAACCTGGTTCTCACCTGGGGTCTATCTGATCACAAGCTGCCACCTCCTCAGCCTAAGATGTGCCTCTGAAATCACACTTTTTTTTTTTTTTAAGGGTCATGAGATTGAAACAACTCAAACATCTCTGGGGAAAAAAAAAACACTTTTTGGGAAAAAGTATCTGGCAATTTTCCATGAAACAGAGGACAAATCCCTTACACATTACATCAATGAGAATGAGAGTTCACGTAATGATTTCATAACACAAAACAGAAAATTATTTTTCCAGAGGGAAAGAGATGGGAAGGAGAGAGAATATTGAGGCCTTGGGGCGGGGGGAAATTGTTGGAATATTGTTGGAGTACTGATGAGTTGGAATAAGGAATATTGAGGAGTCCCCACGCCTCTACTGTACCACAGCAGTAGCTTCATCTTATCTGAGAAGGAGCAGAGGAGAGTGGGGACTCTCTTCCATAACTGGAAAAGATGATACGGGGTTTCAATAAGGGTTGAATAATTTATAAAACACTTAGGACAATACTCTCCAGAGTAGACTTTGTTTTTGTTCAATAAGTATGTTCAGGGGTATATTTAAATAGAAATATTTGAAATATAGGTAATAATAACTAAAATATATTGGCAACACGCCATGTGTGCATTGAAATCAATTCCTTACGTGGATCAATTTGTTTAGTCCTTGCAATTACTTTTGAGGTAGGCATTACCCAGATGGGAAAACTAAAGTTAAAGAGGTAAGATTCCCTTGTCCAAGGTTACATGGTTAATGAATCTTGGAACCCAGAATCATCCCAGATCATCTGGCTCTAGAGTCCCCATTCTTAATTAGAAAACAGATAATTATTCTCCTAAATATAGAAAGGGAAGCTCACCACTAAAGAACTAGGGGAATTGGTTAATGACAGATATCAAATTAATTCTTAAACTAGTTTAAAATTGACCAAACCAAGACAACAGGTATTATGTTAAAACCAAGAGGGAATGCATGTGTATTTAATTTGTCAGAGATCATTTCTCTGAGCACAAATACATATTCAAACTCTGCACTTTCACTATTGATTTACTTCACTATAAAAAGACAAAACAAAAATAGCTTCAAAGATTAACAATGACCTAATTATATTAGCTTTGTTCCCTACAGAAACTTTCCATCTTAATTATTAGCTCTCTATTAGAATAAAGACAATATTTTCTATCCTTAGTTAGCCTCAAGTTGCACCCTTAAAAGTCCACAGATAACAGTTATTTACTGAAATTTATCGTGTTCATGTGTTGACCAGGCCAAGATTTCCCACATGATGTGTAGGTAAAAATGTTCTATGTGTTTAATTAGATGATCCGAGAAAGAAACAAATCCCCCTAAAATAAGTTGATGTGTTTAACTGCTAACCAGGTTTCCTTATTTACAGCAGAATTTGTCAGAACTACGAATATATTTGCCAGTGTATATGCTGTGAACCTCCAAGAAGATTTAGCAGAGTTGTTTCCCCCACATTTTATTTGACCATAGAGGCTCAGCACAGATTTATATCGCCTAGAGGTGAGCAATCTCCAAAAGACACTTTAGAAGTTGACACTTGAGTATTAACTCTGTTTCACATGTTAAAATTTTCAAAAATAGGTATTATCTCCATTATGCCACTAAAACTAAAGCTGGAGATATCAAGCGAGTAGGCTGAGATGGTAGTAATTACAAGGCTGTGCCCGGATTCTAACAACAAATGGTTCTGCTCTTCCTACGATACCAGGCTGCTGTCCCCACAGAGCAGTGGAGGGGCACACTCCCAAGGGGCAGGCTTCCAGCACATTCCCCAGGCATTTGGATGAGAAGAAAGCAAGCCACTCATGATGTCACTGGTGTTCTTCTCTCCTGTCTTCTTTATCCTTTAGGGGACTAGATAGACGCCATAGATCTCACATCCGATCCTGAGATGTAGGGTTTTGTTTTATGGGGAAAAAAAACAAAATTTTCATTCATCAAGTGTACAAATAAAGGGTTCAAAGACTTTGAGGATCCCCCAGGCCTTCTCAGAAACATGTGGTAATAGAGCTGATTCCCCTCTGGGGAGATGGTGGCCTTTTAGTATAGCTGAATCCTCACAGTCAGATGTTCCTACTAGTTGGAAGGTTGGGGTGGAGCAGAATGCAATCTAATTCCATCTAGGAGCTCAGGAATCTACTTTTACTTCTTGTAGTTGCAAGAAATCCTATTTATTTCTAATCCTATTTATCTATAGACCTTGCAATAACTTTTTGAGGTACTACCAAGATGGGATATAACATTTCCTTCCATGTGATTCAGTAAAAGGAGCCCTTCCCTTTCCCCTCCAACTTCAGGACTTTTCCTGAAGTGCTCATAAAGTGACTGTTGCATATACAAGAATCACATCATTTCATTCACTCATATGTCACCTGAACTGTTCTTGTTTTGTTTTACTTTCATGGTAGCTGTGTTTTTTATATTCTCACAACTCTGCAAGACATATGAAGAAAAAGAATTTACCACTCTCAGTAAATTAAACATAAAAAAATTCTGTTAATATCAAATACTTATCTTTTTTACTTCACATTAGGACTTTTGTGGTCTTTTATTACAGGGGGAAAAGCCATAATAAAATACTTAAACAAACTGTAAAAATTAAAAACACAGATAATTTTCTTTAATGAAGCAAACTTTATGGTCATTTCCATGCATATAAGTACTGGTTTTCTTTTCTAGGTAACTGGTATTTTGGCATAGAATTATTCAGAGTTTGAATCATCCACAAAGTCTTAATTAAAAGGTATCCATCCTCATCAGTTCCCTCTCAAGTTTTCGTTGATGTATTTTCTTTGGTCAAATCAATGCAATCCCTTCTAAACTGCAAGGCAACAAGAACCAGACCCTAAACATTATGTTATAAAATAAATCATGTTCACTTCTATTTGACTCTGTCCCACACGTCTGACATGGCTTTGCCATATAAGGAGGTGGCATTTCTTATTTTCCACCACTGATCTGTCCTGACTTCTGAAATTTTTGACAGCAAAGCCTCTTGAAAGGAGATTGGAAGTAAAGACTGGGAAAACATTTAAGCAACCAAACCAAGCACAAATCTATTTTTCAAACTGCTCACTTTAGGTTGTCAACAAAATATCTATGTCTTACAATATATGAAAGAAATAGAAAAGAGATCGTCTGTATTCCCTTAAAAGTAAACACTCAAAATATTTTAAAATTTCTACAACAAAAACCAGTACTTCATGTTTTACTATATTTGGATGTTTCTACTGTATTCAGTTATCATATGTATAACTCAGGGAGTGCTTTTCATAAATGCTATTGTCAACACCTATGAATCTTTGGTAACAAAAAAACATTACCCAAAGAAACTTCATTTTTCATTTGCTGATGTAAGTTTTGAGGAATAAAAGATGTAAGTCAGGATAGTGTTTGAACTTGTTCAAGCAGTTGGAAAGAGAAAAAAAAAGGGCTGAATTCAGACACAGTCTGATGAAAGGTTAGAGTATGTGTTCTGGATCATTCAGTTAAAAGAATGAATAAAAATAGTAAGGGTAATTGGGAGAAGGTAGAAATGAAAAGCACAGAGAGAAGCTATGGATTTCAATACGGGATATTAGCAATTCCCATTAAAATTTCCATATTTGATTAATAAACTCCTCTACTGTTAAAATTAATAAATCTTTTAGGCAAAAATTTATTTTGAGTAAAATTCATATTAAAAAATAAATGTTTATTAATTAAAAGTAAACATTCACTTCATTTATAAAGGAAAATATGGAAGCCATTAATGATAATCTAAATTTAAATACATAAAACATAACTGCTTTGTTTTCTAAGCCAGGAGAGTTCTGTTGACAATACAACTGACATGCAGAGGCAAACAGAATACTTTCCTTTCAAGATGATTTCCCCAGGGTACACAAACCTCAAGAGTAAAACACCTTTCTTAGGGGAAAAATTAAAGATGAGAAATTTCAAATGAAAATGATAAGAGAGGGGCTCCCCAGTGGTGCAACAGGTTGAGCACAGTGCTGTGAAGCTGCCCACAGCCTCTGCGGCAAGGGTTCAATACCAGCTGGCCAGGGAGATACCCACATGATGTAGCAGACCTCTCCTGCCTAGCCCACTGCTACACTTAGCAGTGTATTATAGTAATACACTGCCTATTCTGTTCCCCACTCTGTCTTTGGTGAATCCTCTCACCCTACCATGCCTCTGGCCTGTACCCCAACTATTGTATAAATAAAATTAATTAATTAATTAATTGATTAATTTTAAAAAAGAATGATACAAAAAATGTTACTGTTTCTTCATTGGAAGTGATTCACAAAAAATTGAGAAATGGGTAAATGGGAGTAGGAGTGGCAGTGTGAGCAGCAGGAGAGGCTACTTTGCTTTATTAAGGGATTTAGTAAAACACCATATTGATTCCCAGGCTGTCACCAAGTTCCGCCATGACAGGTCAAATCTAGTTACTATGGACACCGCTCTAAGGCAGCAGTGGATTCCCAAGCTATTCCCACTATTCCCACAACTTCCTAAATGGATGGAGCAAGTGCCTGGAGATAGACTTTAAAAGAATAGGTAGGCAGAACTTGGGGCTTTTCACCTAACCCCCATCTGTGACTCCTGCTTGGACCCCTCCTCAGTTAAGCAGATGTCTGTGCTAGGAAAAATAGAACCTGCCTGCAGGGACCTATAAATTTTCTCTCTCCATTCTCTCTTCCCCTTGCTCCCTATAAAAATAAGACTTATATTTTTCTGCTTGTGTCTGCTTGAGGGCCCTGTCCTGTTTTCTGAAGTGTGTGGGTCAAGAACCCACCAACTAAGTCAGTTTCCCTCATTTCAAAACCAGCAATTATGAACTGGTTGGAAAAAAATGGGAAAAGATGAAAACCCATTCAAACATATAGAGGGAAAAAGTGAGGGTCAGGATGAGGTAGAGATGAAATAATTAGGAAAATTAGAAATTTCTTTATGCATTCAGAGGAAAAGTGTGATCTACTAATGAAAATAGTTAATATGCAATAAGTCCCCACTTAATGTCTTCAATAGGTTTTTGGAAACTGACTCTAAGCAAAGTATATAATGAAACCATTTTTGCTATTGCCTGATTGATATAAATAAGAATTAATATTCTATATCATATTTCTGGTCACAAAAACATCACCAAACTTTAAATAAAGTTCTTAATAATCACTTGCATTCATTGATTCATTGATTCATTTTCCAACACCTTTATTCCTGTTCAAAGACTGGTAGCCAGAGTCTATCGAGGCAGCTGAAGACACAAGTTGGAACCCAACCTTAGACGGGGTGCCGTTCCATCACAGGGTACATCACAAACACACACACACACACACTTCAATGTGAATGTTGAGATGTACCAATGACCCTCACATGCGCATCTTTGAATAGTGGAGAAAATGGAGTCCCCAGAGAAAACCCACAGAGGCCTGGGGGGAATGTATAATCATCACACAGACAGTGGACCCAACCAGGAATTGATTTTTATTTCCATCCACATTAAATGACATTGAACTTAAGGACATTGTTAGGAAAACTGCTGTATAACTTAGATTTACCATGCAGCTTAAGTTTCAGGACCCCTCCCAACATTGAACATTCTAAATACTTCGGTGGCAACAAAGAGTGATATAATTTTATAAAATTTGTGAAAGTTGGCTATTTTAACTACAGTTAGTTAAGATTATAGTCTTCTACTCCAACTTTCCAACTTTTTCCATTTATCTTCATGTCAGATAGCTGTGAGCATTTTTGGTAGTTGAAGGAAGTTGAGTTGGGAGTACTTGTAATTTGGAGTCTGGGTCACATCAAGGTCAAAGCAGGAGATAGCAATTGCAGTATTTTAAGGCAGGAAGATTTGATATAATGTATTATTAACTATAAAAGTTGATTGGAGTTAAAAAAAAAAGGGATTGACTGGTAAAACTAGAACTCTAAAAAATATATAGGAATGGAATTACTCAGGCTGGTACCACCCCTAGGGCTGAATTTGAATGCTCAAGGAAAGTTATCCTTAATTTAAAATCGGATTTTGCTGCAAAGGGTGTACTCATGACTCCCTATTGGTGCAGAAGTTACCATAATGCAGTTTTGGTGGAACTTGCAAGGAACTGACCCTCTAGAGTGCCAGGGAAGGCTGTTATGGGGAGGTATCTTGTTGAACATACTCCACTATAAACCGCCAACATAGCAAGGGGAGAAGCCACTAATTCCTGGGTGCTGTTGGCCACTGTGTACTGAAGGACCCTGCTGCTGCAGAGGCTGGGAGAGCTGTAGTAGCCTGGTGCACAAAGGTTTCCCCACTGCCTGAGTTGAGCATGAAGATAACTGCTTGCTCATGGAGTGGACCAGAAATAGGGAACAAAACTCTCTCCTCTCGTAATGTCTCTCCAGCACCCCCTACTGATAAAAACAACACTATGCAGTTGTCAAAGTGAAAATAAAAAGGGCCCAGATCCATTTTAATAGAGCAGGCAATCAATTTGAGCTGAGAATAAATAAATTGTTAACTAGCATAGTCCATTCCTTTGGCTATTCAGCTTCTAAATGCACTGTTATTTGTATTATTTGTACACATATTTGAACTCCAGTCCCTCAACAAAACCAAACAAAATTTACCTTTAATTTTCCAACTGAAGTGAGTTATCTTGTAAGCAAAAATTTTTTCTCTCCTTTACCAAAGTGATAATCATAGTCCCAAAAGTCATACTTCCTTTCTTGCCTATATAAGTTACTTCTCATAATCAGTCTGAGTCCAGTGATAATTCTGTTTTAAGTGCTAAACTATAGAATTATGCAAAATGGCAAAGAGTGTGTAAAACTATGGCAACCATAAATTATGCAAATTATTTTTGCATAATTTGCTAAAGTCTTTGTTTCCATAATCATGCATGAGGTTGTGGTTGCTATCCTAAGCTTCTTTCTTCAATATCAATTCTATGTGTGCTTCACCCTCAGTCAGAACTTTGTCTGCTCTGGGTCCTTTACCTGGTAATGATCCAAGCCTTCATTCTATAAGGGCCTGAGTCCTTAGTTGTCCTGTCTCTTTTTGGTTGCCATAGTTTTACACACTCTTTGCCATTGAGCATATAAGTACTAAAGGCATCCCAAAGTTCCATGAGTTCCAGATAGTCCTCTTTAGGAATCATGTATAACCACTTAAGCCAGAAGATTAATCACTTTTGTTTGGTTTTCCCACAACCTCAATGCGTGAGGAGTTCCAAATGACCACACATCATCAGGCCCATCAACCAGTTCAGTAGCGAAACTGCCACGGCCCCTGGTGCAAGTATTTTCCTCTTGAGGATAAAGAACAATAAACCAACTGAGCTCAAGTTTTCTTCTTCACTGTCTGCTCAAAACTGACAGCATTACGAATGACTCTTTAAATAAGTACATTAGAATATGAGACACGATGACTCCTTTGAGAGTCATCCATGTCTCCAAAATTCAAGATTTCTGGGTGTCATTGCTGGTCTAGGTCTAGCAACTTGATTTGCACTTTGGAGAGAATATCTGAGTACACACCAGCTATCAACTGCTGGTATATTTAGGTGGTAGGACCCTGAATTTTTGTGGGATCTCACTCTCTGATTTGCATGTGTTTTACTAATGCATTTAAAGCATTTTCTATTTCCTTTCCATCAAGTCCAATCTAATGTCAATGAGTCAATCAGTGTTGTTTTGTGGACTATATATAAGTGGATGTATTTCTCAGTCATTTCCATGTATAGTTGATTTATTGCCAATCATTCTAGTGTAGGGATCACTTTCAAGACTCACAGTGACTGTTGGATATTGTAACACAAAAGTGTGCTGGGCAGATATCACACAAAATGAATTTTGGCAACCAGTAATAGAAGTGAATGAGCTGTGAAGAGTGAAGAAGAAACAAAGTATAAAATATGCAAACACAAAAGCTAATCTGTGGAAATTTCTTATAGTCATCAACCATGTGAATCTCTAGGAGGAGGATTCAGCTGTAATAAATATTTTATCAAAATGGAAGTTCTCTTTATTGTTAGATAATGAAATGTATAAAATAAGTTGCCATGTATTTTTTCTTTTTGATATGAATCAAATGAAATAAAATCAATATGAATTTCTTTGTTTGCAAAGCACAAACTTGTAGCAGTACTACATACATCAATAATGTTTATGAAATTCTATTTAATGACTCCATTTAACAATATAAGTCAAATTTTTATCAACTAGGTAAGAAACAAAGGCCAAATTATAATTCTATAATATCTATTAGAATTATACCAAAATGCTTGTCATTTGAGGAGGAAAACCAAGAATATGCAAGTAGCTAATTAATAATATTACTTCTCTGGATTTTTACGCTTATGGTATTTTCAGCCTTTTTACAATGTGTCATTTCTTGTAGTTTTTTCACTCTTTCTGGATACATATTCACTTTTTTTCTTAAATATATGTTGGTAATTTTGCATATTTTTATTTAAGTTTTCCAAAACTATATAAGCTTCAGCCCACCCAAAATTGGATGCATACTGGTAAACATGAATAATAAAAACAGTGAACATGTAATTTGTCTAAGAATTATGTTTTAATACTCACCCATATGTGTGAAGGGGCTTGGGGGTATCTTTGTGGCACCTATAAGTCATTTGCAGGACCATGGCATGGGGGTACAGGCAGATGGGGATGGGCAGAACTTTGTGATTGAACTATAAAAGGTAGATACTGGAAAAAAAATACTCACCTATCTTTAAAATCAAACATCACATGGGCAATTACATGATAATATGATTCTTATGCTTTTTTTTTTAATCCTAAAGTGATAAAAGCAAATCTTAGACTTCTAGTTATTGTGGAAATACAATGTTTCATTAACAAAGATTAAGCTCTGCATCAAGATGAGCTCACAAAAGGAAAGTGAATTCCTTATGTTACAGTGGTTGTTAGATAATGAAGTGTATATAATGAGGTGCCACGTATATGCTGGTTAATTCCCTATGTTACACTGTTATACTTCATAAGAAGATAATTAAACTTCATTAAAATCTAAACTCAAAAACCCCTTGGGTTCTCAAGGCTCACCTTAGGCCCCCACTAGTGGCTGTGTGCCATTCCAGACTTGCCTACTTACTGTAACTGTTTTTCAGTAGGTGGGAGTAAAGAGTTCAGTTCTAATTCAGTGAATGATAACCATTTCTGACATAAAAATTGAGGACAATCTTTTTCCTGATTCAGTCAGAGGTGTTTACATGGACTAGTGGTCATGCTGAACTGTTTCAGTTCTATGAGAATTCTACCTAAAATTCAGACGCAAATGTAACCCTGTGAGCCTGACAACTTGCAACAGCTACCTAGAGTTGGGACTTCCTTACCTTGGAGCACCTTGGAAGAGGAAAGGGGATGCATATGGCAATGGCATATTGTTTCTTTGGGAGAGTTTAGGGTAATTTTCTGGAGAGTTAGTACAACTCTTATAAGTAAGAACTAATCTCTTAAACTCTATTGGTTGGTACCAAAACATTCACTGAATCACCAAATAAAGTTAAAAATATCCAAGAATGTGAGCTAACTGTCATATCAATTTGAACCTGCTATTGGTATTATTTAAAATGCCAATTTTCCTATTCTTATACACACGTATGAATATATGCATGCATTTAAGAATACGGTTATTATATATGCGCTTTAAAATCCCAGGATTTTCATCTTACAAATGAATGGACAGTCCTATCAAAATTAGTAATTACATAGTATTGTTGTAAGCAATAAAGTAAGTACTGGGAAAACATAGAGTTAAGTACCAAAGCTGACAAAGAGCAGGAAAGGCTTGCAAGTTGAGACTTAAGAGGAAATGTGCAGCTAAAGCTTTGAGAATAATATCCAGTGGAAAGAGGAGCAAGATTATTTTGAATAGTTAAATGGGTTTAGACATCAAACTTAACTGAAAGACCATAAATGGATGTGCTGGATCAGTTATTTTTTAACTAAAGATTAATACAAGTTGCTACATCATTTTATCTGCATAAAATACCAACATATTTGATACAGTTTTTGCTGGCTTGCAATACTTAACAGACTAGACTAAAATGTCTCATTTCAGGCTAAAAGAAGATATTATAATCCACATTAAAGGTATTTGACAGGGGACCATCTCCTTGTTAAGTCATTTTCTTTATGTCTTAAAATCTAAGAATGGTACAAATTACACTGTTTATATATAATTTTCATCTTTGACTGGAAAACTTTAAAAGTTTAAAGAATCTATTTGCCATTGATTCAGTCTGTCAGTTAATAAGATAGACTTTCTTTTGGGAATTCTCTCTTCTCCCCCAGCTCTTTTGTGATTCTACACCACACAGGATTCTTAAGCATCAAAAATATATATTCCTGAATAATCCAACCTCTTCCATTACTATAGTCTTATTATACATGCACAGTGTAAATTTTTGTTGTGGTCTTCTTATGATTTTGAGGGTAAAAGGGCTAGGGAAGGCTATTTTACTTGTTTTCTTTTCTTTTTATTCATTTGAAGCAGGTTTTTTAGCCACATGTGAGATTTTACTCTACCAGGCTGACTTTGTGGTTGGAAATAAACATCTTTGCTCTCCAAAAATGACCACCTGTGAAAGTATGGCCTCATGTTTCCTAACAAATAAAAAAATCATATGATGTAAAAGTAGTTGATGCATAGTTAATGAATGTTCAGCAGTCAACCCCAGGGCAGTGAAGTTAGAAATAAGAATGCAAGTTGCATCCTTGTGTGTCAGTGGGCAGGCAAGGGTCAAGGGTAATACAAGAGAATGAAGATATTTAACAAAGCTTTGATATAGAATGAGAAAAATTTAATGCAAGGTTACTTGTTAAGGGCATATAAGAAAAGACTGAAATCAAGAGGTTGTTCAGTATATCCTAGGTCAATAGAGGGTTCTTTTAGAGATTTGTCTAGATAAGAGAGCTATCTATTGCTGCTTGATATGGAACAACTGAACTAGATAACATTTGTGGTTCCCATTTTTAAATTTTTTCAAGTTTAAAAAGATTATTTTTTACATTTTGATGTTTCTTATTGCCATTTTAAACTTTTAACTCCCCTATTGTTTTCTTTCTTTTAACCACATATTTTCAGTTTTCTTGTATCTATCTGTGCTTTTATTGAATTATGGTTCCTATTTTTTATTAAGAAGTTCTTTTTTTTTTTAAATGAAATCATCTATTTTTAAAAAGATTTATTTATTTATTTATTTATTTATTTATTTATTTATTTATACAGTCAACCCTGTCCCCCACTCCCACCCTAGTCTCCTAAATTCATAAGCAGAGGGTTGAGGAAGGAGGAGAAACCCATCTGAGTTGTGAGTGTAGCCTGGTAGAGCTCTGAAGCAGATGGATCCTTCCCTCTTCTCACCCAGTGCACACCATGAATGAGGGTAAAGACTGGGGTGTGATCTTGTTACTGGACAGGGAGAGGGGCACCCCAGACCCCACAAAACTGCCTGCTCTAAATAGGTTCTGCCATCCACTGCATCAACACAAAACATATGAGACTTTAATGGGAAGGAACTTTAATACAATTAGGAAACAACACAGGAAAGGCAAAGAATATAGTTTTTAAATCAAGCACCCAAAGTTAACTGTCCCCTCGTGGGTAAAAGCCCACCCAAGCAGGATTGGCCCAGAACAAGGCCCCAAACCCTCTAACAAGTCTAAAGCATCTTCCAGTGGGGACCCACAGAAAAGGATGAGAAACAACCAGACAAGTCTGGACAGAAAAGAACAAAATCAAAATCAAGACAAAAACCACCATTGTCACCTACCCACGGGTCTCTCACCCACATCTGTTTCAATCAGTCCACGACCAAAAGGCAAATGTAGTTTCTTCATGTGTCTCTTTGCTCCATGTGCCTCATCCAGGCCTCCTTCTGTGCCCCTCTCCCTGTCCTGTAACAATCTGAGTGACCCATCTTGAAAGCAAGATATTTCTAGTATTACCAACAATAGGGCAGGTACTACTTAAGGAGGCTTATTTTGCCCACACAATCAAACTATGAAGTAGATATTTTTATGCTTATTTTAGAAATGAAAAAAACTAAGATCCAAAGAGATGTCCCAAACCAAATAGTTCTAGGTGGCAGGGGGAAAAAAATGAAACCCATGCTTTTTTATTTTTTTTATTATAAAACCCATGTTCTTTTCATGGCACACTACTAAAAATGTTTAACTCATGATAAAAATGGTAGCATTCATACATCAGTAACATTGAGAATATTATTAACCATTTGAATCAGTTGCTAACTTTTTCTGATTAACTTTAGTTCTCCCGTAAATCCTAATCATAAAAGTTTTACTCTAACTTTCCCATGGAACCTATTTGTAAAACCCAAAGCATTTTGATTGCACCTTCAGCATAGCACAATCATTAGAGAATGCACGTAAATTATTTTAAAGGCATAATAGATCTCCAAGGACATCCTCATAGATTAAGTGTCAGAAATGAAATATTGCATTTCAACTTCATAGGCCTTTTGGAGTAGATATGAAGACAATAATTGAGTGTCCTATAAAGGCAATTTATGGTTCTGTAATTCTGGAGGCTAGTCATTTTTAATAATAATTTAATAAAAGTGTGATTTGAGCCCTAGAGTAGACTCTACTTCATATCTTTCGATTGATATCCCAAGCTATCAGATTACATTTGTGAATGTAAAGGATTTATAGCAGTGAGCTTTATCATTGCAAAATTTGCTCTGCTTCAGAAAATAGTATAATCTGTACTGGTGTACAGAAAATAGTATAATCTGTATCTGGAAAATCTCTTTATTTCATTTCTGAATGAAAGGATTCTTTGGAGGCACTATGCTAAAAAGTGTGATTAGTAATAAGGGAAAGTTGACTTTGACTCATGGACTGGTCTTCATAATGCCAGTCACCAGCATGGCACCTCAGATAGAAGTGGGTGAAAGAATCAAAGAAGAAAGAAGGTCCGTTCCAGGCTCCTCTGTAGTGAAGCAGAAGATGAATGAATGCCTGCTCGCTCAACTCTTCTATATTCAGAAATACCTACACAAAGCCCAGTGGTCTCTGGGCAGCAGGTGATCTGTAAATTCCCTCGTCTGTTTGGTTCTGCTCTAAGAGCAGCCTTATTGAGCTCCGTGATATTGCTGTTTCACAATTTCCTAGACTGCTTCTTAGCCTTCAAAGAATAAGGAAATCAATAAAGTTTCTTCTGTTTGTTTATTGCAATTTGGTATACAGTCGCTTCAAAACCTCCAGTCCATGCTGGTTCTCACAGCTGAGGGAGGGTGGGCATGTAGAAAAGCATTTCTTCTTTAGGAGCTTCATTATTTCTTTCCCTATTCCCTGTGGCTGAGTACAGGATGATTTAGCAACACAGCACAGTGAGGGGGATGTCATGATGGGCTCTGACATTGCCTGCCTGGGATGAAGGCAAAGGCCAGGATTGTGGTGATGGCAGATCACACGAGAGAGAAGGCGTTGTAAGCATCTCAACAACTAGACCTGTTTACCAACAAATCTCTGGCTATCTCTTGGACTTAGAAAAATAACACTTCTGGCAGTAATTTTCCATCTGTTGTCAGCTTATTCAACCAAATAAACAATCATTTTTGACGGTTATGGAATACTCTTCCAGTCCTTGGTTATCACAAGCTTCCCAATAAAGCCAAGCATCCCCAGCAAACGACTAAAGCTTATAAAATCAACCCTTTCTTTTCGGCAGGATTGTGCTTTAAGTTGAAGTCCCACTTCCTATTTTAATTTAAAAAAATGTTAAATCTGGCCCTCTGAGGAAATCTTCAAAAATAAATATACTTGAAATTAATCTTAAGCATGTTTTTTACTATAAATGGGGAGAAGGGTATGGGGTCATTACTTTGCACCAGTAAATTTGTAGGGGGAGTTACTATTTGGGTATAGCTACCTGGCAGTTCTTGCAAAGAAATATCTGCTCCTATATTGAGTGTTAGCAGCTAAATGTATACTCATTCTCCTGTCATTTCATTCTCCATTGCAGGAGGATTTAGCAAAGCTTGGTGATTAGTATTTTCCTTTATAAAATTGAAAAAAAAATGTTCTAGGACATACAGCTCCTTCCAGGAAGTTGTAGTTTCTCTTGCCCTTGGCTGGAAAGCTACATCTGAATAGGCATAAACAGTTTAACAGGAAACACTAAGAAGAGACATGACGAGTGACAATTTACATGTCCACCAATGCCTTAGGTCAAGTGATGGAAAAGACATCTTCCATTCTAGCTGCAGAAGGGAGAAATACAAAGAGACAATGAACTAGTTGAAGGAGAAGATAATTCTCAGTCACTGAAGTACATTTGAGTAAGAATCAGAAACACATGCACACACGTTATGTGTGTGAACTGCACATAACATAAATGTTAGCATTAATTACCACAGAATGTGTAAAGTATATTTTAAAGCAGTGCTTTCAAACTTCCAACATTTTCTGCCAGGAAGAGAAATTTTTACAACATCAAATAAGCCCTTTCTCCTTTTCCCTGTCCTGTTTCCTTCCAGGACTCACAGTAAAAATATAAATATTTTATAAATGTAATTTAAATATAAACAAAGTTTTTAAAATTCTCTTTTCCTCCTCCTGCATCATCACCTGTGTCATCACGACTTCCTTTGATCGACTAGCACTTCCTCGGTGCTGAGCTCCCTGCAAAACACTATGTATATAGTGTTTCTAGCCCCACATTCCATGGAAAAGGCATCTTATCACATTTACAGACAGGGAAACTGAGCCTATGAGGTCTAAGTAAGCCATCAGTAGAAAGCAGGTTGACTAACTTACCTTCATGCAAGGTAAGTCCCTTCTGAGTCATTGAATGTTTCGCGAAGTGTCATATGAAGTAAGGAATATGATTTATGATGGAAGCAGAAAACCAAAGACAGCTGGATAAGGACAAACACAAGGCTCAGGTCTCCTATTCTTCCATGTTGCATGAGTATGGCTTGACCTTCTGATGCAGGGACATAACCCCTTTTTAACTGCAAATGTGCAGTCTAGACATGGGATCTCTGGAAAGGCCAGTTACCCAGCAACTCAAAAACCAAGAATGTGGAGCTCATGGATGTTGTGGATAAATTAGGCAGAAGAAGCCCCCAAAAAACTACAGAGAGCTGATCTTGAGTACATCCTTCTTACTGGAAGAGGTGGCGTTGTCTAGTCTCAGTTACTTGTCTACACACCCCAGAATGGCTCCAGAATCACCACTGTAGAATTTGTCACATATTGACCCTGGCTAGAGAGTAACTCAGTGACAAAGGCAAAAATTAACTGCACTTCCTTCTACTGTATCTCCCAGTCGGTACTCTGGAATCATAAGAACAGATACGTTCTGAATCAGCTTTCTCGTCGACAAAATGCACTTGTGACAAAAATATAATACATCGATGTAGGTAATTCGAGGATCTGCTAAGATAAGGTAGTACTCAAAATTAATTTGTAATAAAGGGTAAAAAATTGTACAATATTGGTTAGTAAAAACTTTGAGATGACTAGCCAACATTCAATTTGGCAGAAATAATAAAAACAAATGACTTTTGAAATTAATAAATGTTGTCAGTTTTTATGTTTAATTTATTAAAATTGGTTATTACGAACCACTATACAGAAATATAATTATATATACATATTCATAGTACATTGACTAATCGATTTTAGGTCACAAACATCTTAAGTAATGGAACACATATTTTCCTTATTTGCTGTAAAAATTAGGTTTTTTATTTTGTAAATTGTATTTTGGATTTGGATTTAACACAAAACATTCATTTCCTGAGTAATAGAAACCCTTCTTTTTTTGGCTGTCACCAACATGTACAGGAATGAGAATCAAGTCACAATGGACAAAATGCTATCACCACTTATCAAATTGGCTTAGTTGGGAGGACAAAATAAATTTTTATTTAGCTTTTTGCTAAAGTGAGCAGTCTCACTTATGCCATGTCTCCTTGTAGAAATTCATCTTAATTTGTGTGAACTAAACTAGGAAGGAGACAAGGATCCTTCTAGGTGGTAAATGTAAAGAATGACCCTTCTAACTTCAGTAAAATAAAGAACAATTATTTTCCAAGGACAAGTACATGAACAGTGTGTAGTATATAATTAACAACTCTCACCCTGATAATTTCTATAGACTTATCTTCATGTAGGAAGTCAAATTAGTTCTAAATTCCCCACTCTTCATTGATGCCTTCCTAGCGCCGTAAGGATTTCGCCACTACTACTTTATTGGTATTTGGGGCTTCACTGTTGGCAGCTGTCCTGGGCATTGAAATCATTAGCAGCGGGTCTGGTCTCCACCCACTTGAGGTCAGTTGTGCCTTCTGTCCACTCAACTCCATTTCTATTTTGGAAAATAAAAATGTCTCCAGATACTGCCTGTGTTGTCTAGAGAGCAGAACCTTCTTAGTTGAGAATCAGCAGCCTAAGCAATGACTAGTAATTAATGTAATTTGAAATAACAAAAAAATATCTTGGGGGGAGGGCTCGAAATTACCTTGTAATTCATGGTTGTACTTCCTATTACTGACTTGGTAAAGAAAAATGCTTCCATTAACAGGACATGAGGTAATTTTCTCAGGTTAACTTTGTATTGTATTAACCATTAATATAGCAGAGGTGGAACTTTAATTCCAATCACCAATATTTTTGAGTCAGAATTAAGATAAAACTTTAAAAATACTAGAATTTTCCAGAGACACCCTAATATTCTGTTGGCCACTTTCCTAAGTGATTTTATAGAACCCACTCTAGTTAAATCATGGATAATGACTAAAAGAATGATAAAAATCTTAATAGAAATCCAATACTTACATAATATTATATACGTATCAAAAGTGAGGATTTAATCACTGACTATTAGGTACAGAGAGGCTTAGAAAGATGACAAAGTTTAATCTCTTGTTACAGATGATTCAACTATGTAGAAAGCAAGATATATTACATAAAATGATAAAGATACATAAAGTTCAGTTTTTATTTTTTTAAGATTAAACAATATGCTTCGTACCCAGGGAGGAACAGAGAAAGGAGGTGAAGAAGAAAAAGGACTCCTTATAGAACTGTTGAATTATATATCATTCTTATTATTTCTACAACCAAAGTAAATTTGGTATTTATTTACAACACATAAATATTACCTTACATTATTACAAAACATCAAAAAGGGTTTTGACCAGGAGCTTGTGCTTGTTGGTTTAAAGAATCTCTAGATTCTTTAAAAGTACAATAACAGATTCTGAAATGAAAAGTATCATCACATAAAATCTGAAACTAGTTCAATTCTCTAAAGACACATGCCAGAGAGTCAACCAGCTAACTGTGTTATGCCTATACAACACTAAGAACACATCATTGACTTATATGAGCAAATAATATATTTAGGAGGAAAGATAAAGTAGATAAAGTTCAAGGTGAGCTACCTAGGTGTCCTAGAAACCGAGTCAATTAGAAGGTGTATTTGTTATCATTTCTAGAGTCTCAGAGATAGTATAAATTTAGGAAAAGTGGCTTTTATCTGAAATTTTATTGAAAGAAATCAGCATCCTAGATTGATGACTTAGCAGAGATACAAATGAAAAAATCATGTTTTTCCACAGTTAGACACCAAATACACAAAAATGGGAAGACACTTTCTGGGATAATGCATACTAATCCCATGTTTAAAGAGAGAGTACTTTTGAATTGCCCATTTTTAATTAATCAAGTGAATTCTTGTGGTTGAACTTACCTAGACTGGATCTTAGAGTACAATATGCATGCACCCATGAACACGCACATGTGCGCATACACACACACACACATACACACAGAGGCTACATGTTCTTTTTGCCCCTAGGAGATTGAAATTTGATTTCCAAGTTAGTGGACAGTTTGGCAATTGAAATCAAACTGCTCTGCTTCTCAAAACACTAGGCATGAGGGTCGTTTCTTCTGATTGGTTATCCCTGGAGAGAAGTAAAGAGCAGAGGGAGAAAACACTGTGGCCAAATGCACCTGAGCTGGCTGCTGGATCAATGGTCAATGTCAGCAGGGCTCTATTTAATGAAGCTGATACAAGCGTCACCGCCTTGCAGACAACAGTGGGTAGCGCTGGTGCCAAGGCAGACCAAGCAGAATCTATTGGAAGACAAAATAATTGCTTCATTTTGTGGTACAAAGATATAAATCTGATTTTTGTGTACATAAGAGCTAGCTTTAAATCCTTAACTGGAAGAGAGCCTCACACAGAACATGATAAAAAGTAAAACATGATAGAAAGAGAAAGTGCGGGGCAGTCTGGTTCACAGAACTCCAGGAGAACTGCTAAGAGGGCTTTATAGTCAAGCCACTCTCGGGCTCTGCAGGCAAACACCCACCCAAAAGCATGCTGTCTCTGACACAGAAAAAATAGTTGTTTTCATTTGTGCTTTTCCATGATAAAGTGTTTTGACAAATCAATAGAAGCAGGGAAAAAACCTACTGATGTGATTTACACCTAATTTATCTCATTATTGCCTCATGATTATGGGGGAGCCTCAGCAGGGCACCCTTCCCAAATGCTATATCTGGTATACACCTGAGAGTTAAAAGGAAAATGGAAGTGACAGAACTAATTCAGAATATCTATGAGATGTTTACATTTTTTTTGAATTTCCTTGAACTGCCTTTGTGCTGGCAAGTAGAATTATGAGGCAGTGATGTCCTTTAAAAACCTATTTTTAAATGTTACTAAGATTAAAATTCAGCCATAAGTTCTCTGAAGTATTAACACAATGCAGCCTAAAATTAAAGAATTTAGATGATAGCTATAGCATTCATGCACATTTTCAGAATTCTCCAGCAGAATCCACCTTAGAGTTGATAAAAATATATTATGCTTGTTTTTAATAAATAGGATAAATTGATCCCTCACTAGATCATTGACATATCAATAAAACAGACCTGAGTAGCTTCGAAGCAACCCTGCTGCAGTAAGTAGAATAGTGGAGACTCCCACTTGTTTCATAATCTAGTGAAATGGATTGTGAATTCAAGTTGAAGGTCATCCAAACTGTAGTCATAACTTACTCCAGTATTTTAGAGGCACTCTCCTTTGAAATGAACCACTTTCCCTGTACTTTTACCAACATCTCAATATTCTTTCTAAAATACCCCCCCTTTTTTTTAAAAGATTTATTTATTTATTTATACAAGCACTGGGTACAGTCAGAAGAACAGGAGGGTGAGAGAGTTCACCAGAGCCAGAGCAGGGAACAGAACAGGCAGACTGACGAAATACACTGCTGAGGGGAGAAGCGGACGCGGCAGGAGAGGTCTGTCGCGCCATGTGGGACCCTCGCTGTCAGCCAGGGATCGAACCAGCGTTGTAGAGGCTGCAGGCAGCTTTGCAACCCAGCGCTCAACTGCTGTGCCACCAGGGGAGGCCCTAAAATCCCCCTTTTCCTAATACTTTTCCTCCACTGATTTTCCACACAAACATTTAAGTATTTAATGGACAGATCATTTCCTCTTGCCTCTTTGTGGCTGTGTGATCTAAGGCAAGTCAGTATTTTGATTGCAATTTGCCTAATTTTGTTAAAAATGAGGAAAATATTAATGACTACTTGATGAAGTATTCACAAAACTGCATATAAGGAATGTATCTTAAGTAACATGCTTGGCACCCAAGGAAATCAAATTAAATATAAGTACACTGCCTTCTTCTATCTCTTTGATCACTATTAACAGAAATCTTTCCAGGATGCTAACAAGCGCCTTATCTATCAGACTCCCTTCTCCATCCCTGCTGTCTGGCTTGTAGTTCAAGCCACCACTTCTCCAAGTCATTCATTAATCAAATTCCGTACCTAACATACCTGTTGGGCAGGCGTTTCTCACCTTTATTTTTATTGAGCAAACCAGTGAGAAAGGGACAATAAAGAGTAAAACAAATGTCTTAACTCATCTTATTCTACTTCTTTTTTTTTTAAAGATTTATTTATTTATGCATACAAGAGCTGGGGTACAGGCCAGAGATGCAGGGGTGGGGTGGGGAGGTGAGAGGATTCACCAGAGAGAGTGGGGAACAGAACAGGCAGACTGACTGAAACACACTGCTGAGGGGAGCAGGGGGAGAGACAGGAGAGGTATGCTGTGCCATGTGGGTTGCTCTCTGGCCCTCCAGCCTGCAGAGGCTGAGGATTGCTTCATAGTATGGTGCTTAACCCCTTGCGCCACCAGGGTGGCCCTATATTCTACTTCTTTAATCCAACTCTAGTTTCTCTTAGTTGATTCCTCTGTTGTCAACATGCGTACGAGAGTTGGAGAGAATTTAAAATAAAATCTGACTTTCAATGAATTTGGGAAAACCCTTCATCCTGTCTGGCCCTCAGTTTTCTTAACTGCTAATTGGGAACACTTTTATTTATCTTGTAGGAATAATGAGATTTACATATGCGTGTGTATTCATATATTTATTAATCAGTTCATGTGTGCAGACTCTAAAATGAGTATCTCCATATAACTCAATTTGCTCCATTTTCATTCAAAATGCATTGGGAAACAGTCAATAGCATCCAACACAGATCTTGGAATGCGACAGATTGTCCTTTTTCATGATAACGGAGCTATTCAAACATACATTTCAGATTGCTGATGATATATTAGTATAAGATAAAGAAATGTCAAAAAATAACATAGCCACTTGAACAATGCGGGCATTAGGGACACCCACCCCCACACACCTGAAGATCCCTTGTACCCACGCGGTGGGTTTCAAGGCAACATGGATACCAAGACCCATGGATGCTCAAATCCCTTTATAAGTGGTCCAACATTATCTTATGGCTAAAATATACTATCACTTTACAATCACATACACATATCTACACATGCACACACACAGACTAATGATTCTTTAATATTACAGGTTACAAAGTTAGCTATTTTCCACCACAATCTGGTATGATCCTAGTATGTAAGGTAGATCCATTACTCTTATCAACAGCCTGGCAGATTTACCCCATTAAATTTACTCAGCTGTAGAAGAGATGAACTCTTGCCCTAGGTGATATGGTTGGGACTTGAGGTAACTATGCCAAGTGAAATGAGCCAGAAAGACAAAGACAAATATCAGATGATTTTACTCACATGTAGAATATAAAGAAACAGAACAAGCAAATGAACAAAACAAAAACTGACAACAAAATGGTTGTTACCAGAGGGGAGGGGTAACAGATGGGGGAAAAGGGTAGATGATGTCAATTTGATAGCAGTGAATGATAGTGGCTGTAAAATGGTAGATACATTTATCAAGGTGTGAAGCTGTCTCAAGAAACTTACATGGTATTTTAAACAAATGATACGTTAATATAAAAAATATATATTTTCAGGCACAGCAGCACTCCTTATTATGTGAAAAGAACATTCAAACTATCTGCATGAGAAGCATATTATAGTGATAGGAGTGGAATGTCAGCTAAATTTTAGACTCACAGTTCAAAGAAGGATGATGACTATTCCCTTATTTTTTTTTTACCTTTTAGGTTTTTTTAATTCAAAGACAGAAATTTATGTACAAAGAGGAACATGTGAAAATGTTCCTTCTTTAATATATATTTTAAAAACTACTACTTAGTATCTGCCCAAGCTCTGTTATCATCCTCCACTGCTTAAATTCTCAGGCTTCTCCAAAATGAAATAGTTATAGAAATGAGTAAAAATTGTTACTGTAGGTTAAATGGTTAATGAAATGAACAATGATAGGTATTAGGAGAAAAAGATCACAGATACATAAAAATTTTATTGTATTCGTTTTTTAATTTTATGTTTTATTTATATTAGGATATTATACAATTTTCAAAGCTAGTAACAGAATCTTTTAGTATGTGTATTTGAAGCATAACAAAATAAAAGTATTTCACAAAAAGTCCATATTACAGTACTATTGAAATATAAGGCATGGGATAATTATGTAATTGTGGGTTATAAACATAATACATTAATTTTAAAGAAAAACATTTAATATGAATAACATTTTGGTTAAAATAAATATCATGTAAATGTTAACAGCAACACCTGAAGTATATGGATACAAGAAAGGTGTTTTGTGACAGATACTATGGAGAATGGCAAAGCATTCATGAAATATCTTTCTAAATTTACAATCATTGCACATTGTTGAGCACTTTATTTATATTGGAGTACCCTTCATTCACCATTCCTAAACCTCAGCATACAAAGTTACCCCTCAGTATCCCCTGGGTAACCTGTACCAATGGTTAAATAAGGTTTAGAATCAGATGTACCTTTCATTTTACTGATTCTCCATTCAATTAAAATGTTTTACTTAATCAACACAAAATTTATTTATAAACAGAAGTATAAAGAGAACATTTTGTAGGTGATTATAAAAATTAAAACTTTAATCATCTTCATAATTCTTTGAAATGATCCCATTCTAAATTAAAATTTTTTACACAGTGGTTTCAGGAAAAATATAAACAATTAGATAAAAAAGATACAATATCAGAAACAAAAAGCTTCTACATGTAGAAAATAATGAATTTCCCTGATCATTCAATTCTTCCCAGCTATTTCCTTTAGCAGATATATTCACTAAAATAAAAGCTTAAATCTTTGCTTAAAAGTCATTGTTAGCAGGTAAGCTAATACAGTTTAGAGCTGTGTATTTTTAAATATTGCAAGAAAAAGACCGTTTGAATCACAGAACATTTCATCTCCATTACATTACATTAAAATGGACATGACACCAATGGTCAACTAAAAACAGTTTTACTACTAGAGATAATTCTCTGGGTGCTCAGTAAAAATGTTGTAAGTCATTAGCACCTGGGAAGAACAATTCATCCAGCCCTCACATATGATCAACCAGGTTTCATCTACCTATCCTAAGAGATAATCTTCCTTCAGATACCATAACTGATTGACAACATAACTGATTACGTTCTGGGGAAAAAAATAGCTTGTATGTTTTTCCCTTTACATATTTTTTAAATGTATAAGTTATTTGAAAGTATTCAAATGATTGCAGGAAAAACACCTATATGAAAAAACAAAACCCAGCAGTTTTATCAGCTAAAGGTAGGTGTCCTCTGAACACGAGGTCTTCATGTCAGCAGGATTATGGATCCCGAGGTCATGTGGTGGCATGGCGCCCGCCACTCAGCCTTTTGGTTTCACAATGCTGTGAGGAATTAAGTGGTCACCACTAACAGGAAGTTGTTAAGGGAAAACACATCTCCACAACAGTATTTAGGAAACTCAGCCCATTTCCTTAAAGTAATTGAAGCATTATCATCTCTGTCATCTTCATTCATTAATACAGTACTTTGCTTAAAAGCTTCTCAATAGAAACGTTAATCTCATAAAAATTCTGGCTGTGGAACAATGGATAGTTTTCATTTCTTTAAACATGTTCTACAATTACAACCTTGTCCAATGAATTGAAGCTGTATCAACATTCACAGATACGGGCGCAACATACATCCTTTCTTCCTCTCAAACAAGACAGAATACATCCATCCACACAGGGTAGGCCAATATTTTTAAGTTTAAAAAAATGTTTCAATCCAGGGAAAGTGTTGGTATACTAAAGATTTTTTAAAAGGTTTTATGCTCAGAAAACATTAATGAATAAAATGCACATACAATATAAATAAGTTGAAGAATATAAAAAAAATTCTGAAGGGGACCAATCAGAACTTCAATAAAATCTATGAATAAAACATATGCTTACACTACAGTGTACAATTATGAGTATAGCATTTAAATTTATAAAGAAATTGAAGTATAGTACTGCAAGATTATTCAGAGAATATTTTTCAAATGTACAATCAATAGCAAAAACAAAAAAGCTTGGGCAATGTGCAAGTTTCAAAATTACTATCACACCAGCCAAACAAATCCTTAACCACTTTTTAAAGGGATTCATTTATACCATTTTAATGCAAAGAAACTATCAAAGATATTAAAATAAAATAAAGCAAAAAACTCTTCAGTGTCTGACTCACATTTTGTCCCCAAATCTTTTCACATTTAAAAGTTGCATTTTGAATGTATAAGCAAAGAATTTTAAAATGTTTCTCAAATAGTATATGTCTACATTTATCTTAATTATATTTGAAAGCTACAATGCTAAGAACTAAAACACATACTTCAAACTGTTACAAATAAAGTCATCACAAAAGTTCACAATTGTGTTCATTTCAAATGTCCATAAATGACTAAAAAGCAAACAAGTCACATGTTCAGACACTTTCCCAGCTGGGGAGTCAGTCCTGCTGAGTGCCAGGCTGCACCTGCAATATTGGCACTGCGAGTCTATCTGAACACAAATTTATCAGCAGAAAACTCGTAGGCCTGAAAACCTATAGCCACTAAAAACCATTATGTTATACTTACTCTCCTAACATGTAATTTGATTATTCCAAAGTCATTTGGGGTTTTGCAAAAAGGTAACTTAAATTGGTACAAAATGAAGCTTATATGAAAACTGGTTAAGGATTCAAAGCACATTGGCTCTGAAATATTAATCTTAACACCCAGACAGAAACAGGGAGGTATGATTTGCACAAAAATACTTTAAGTTATTTTGGTTATATTCTTCATGATCTTCCACATGTTTAGCTGCTTGTGGTGCATGCATGCATCCTCTTCGCTACGTCATAAACATAGGTGATATCTGGTCGCTTCTCAGGGTCTGGGTTGATGCACATATTCACTAACTGTCGTAGCTGCAGAGAGAGAAAAATAACACGCTTAAGAAGACCATTTCAGTTCGTAATTAGGAGTGAAGAAATTCTAAATATCTACAAATTTACAAGAAAATGTACATTTACTGAGTAAATGTTCACTTGACTAGAAACAAACATGACTATTGCCAGTGATTTTATAGTTAGTTGAATGTTCTGAGAAGTATATTTATTGGTAAGTATTAATGTCAATCAAGAAGTATTTTCCACAATAAGAGGCTTTACATGGCCGTATTAACTTTCAGAGAAGATTAATCAGAAGACAGCTTTCTAAAAACAATAGTTTTTTTTAAACTATAAAGCTCCAAATTAACTGTAGATATATACACACTTATTTGCTATAAACTTACAATCTTGATTTAAATTCACAATCTTGATTTAAATTTCATAATTAGTTACATAATAAATTTATATGAGGCAATTAAGATAGAGGTTATCACATACATTCATCATTAGCCATTATATATAAATATATAAAAAGTTTTTAACTAGTTTATATTAGATTAGAATTGGGGTAGGGGAAGCAGTCCTGTAAACTAAAAATAAGGCAGCTAAGAGTACACAATGGAGAAAGAAAAGTCTCTTCAACAAATGGTACTGGGAAAACTGGCCAGCCATATGCAAAAGAATCAAACTAGATGACTATTTCACATAATGTACAAAATTAACTCAAAATGACTATAAAGACTTGGCTATAAGATCTGAAACCATAAAACAGGCAAAACACTCCACAACACTGGTTTCAGGGATGTCTCTGGGGACAAGGGAAAGGAAAGCAAACATAAACAACTGGGGCTACATCAAACTAAAAACAGTGAAAGAAGCTATCATTAAAAAAAGAAAGACAACTTACAGAATGGGAGGAAATATTTGTACATCAAACATTTGACAAGGGCCTGACATCCAAGATCTGCAAAGAACTCATATAACTCAACAAAGAAACAAATAATCCAATCAAAAGTGGCAGAACAGCCCAGAAGTTCAAAGACATACAGATGACATCAGGCACATTAAAAAAAAAAAAAAATGCTCAGCATCACTTATCAGGGAATTACAAATCAAAACCACAATGAGATACCACCTCACACCTGTGAGGATGGCCAACATAAAAGAGACCAGAAACAAAAAGTGGTGAGGATGTGGAGAAAAAGAAATCCTTGTACACTGTTGGTAGGACTATGAACTGGTCCTACGACAAACAGTACGGAGGTTTCTCAAAATAGTAAAAATAGATCTACTATGTGATCTAGAATTCCATTCCTAGGTATTAGTGCAAAAACACTAATTCAAAGTGATACATGCACTTCTGTGTTCACTACAGCACTATTTACAATAGCCAAGTTAAGGAAACAATGTAAATGTCAAACATGGATAAGTGGACTAAGATGATATGACATATATTCACAATGGAACACTACTCAGTTATAAAAAAGAAAAATGAACTTTTGACATTTGCAACAACAGTGATGGAACTGGAGGGTATTATGCTAAGAAAAATAAGTCAGAAGGAAAAAGACAAACACTGGATGATTTCACTCATATGTAGAATACAAAGAAACAAAACAAAGGAATCGACAAAGTGAAACCAGAACAAATCTTAGAACTGACTGTGGAACTGAGGCTACCAGAGCAGGAAGGGAGGGGAGCAAAAGGTAAAAAAGGAGGCTCAATGGAATCTGGTGGAGGATTATGGGTACCTTGACAGAGTGTGGGGTAGTAACATACATCTGAAGGAGTGTGGGTCTCTCTAACTCTCTACCTCTCAATGTTACCTCAATAAAAAATAATATAATAAAGAATAATAAATAGCAAGCAAGTTAAATTATAAGTAGTTTTTGAATCCTCAACTGTATGTTGCAATATTACTGTCTTCTTTGTACAGATGACAGAGTAGAGGTTACTTATTCACATTGCAGGGGGAAAGGTACATCCTAATGAGTTAAGAAAACAAACATCCTTCCATCTGATCCTAGAGCCATCCAGTAGAAGAATATGGGATTTCATTCGTAATTCTAACTGCCATAGGTCTGTGAAACTATGTGTAACACTATACATTATCTTTCACAGACCATAAGCCAAATGAAGAAGAGAGTCAGCATTTTTTGCTTTGTAAGCATGTCATTAGGAATAATTCAGCTACTTTGAAAACTTGCATTAACTCCTTCTGGTCAGCATATTAACACTTAATTTAAAAAAATTACTAGTATAATTTCATCAATTTCTATCATAAAAATAACCTTCATCTTGAGGAAATGAATGGTGATGAAATCTGTGGGCTGCATCTGTTAACTGTGCTATGGGGCAGGCTAATGTCACTGGGAAATGTCACGCTGAAGCAAGTGTGCAGGAGGCTCGCCAGACTAGGGAGGGTTGGGAGGAGACAGAACAGTTGAGCACAGTGCAAACCCGGCTGGTGCACGGCACTTGGTCGAGATTAGTCAGTCACTGTCTCTGGAGATTTATTTCTCCATCTATTAAATAGGAAGGGTGGAACAGATGACCACTAAGGGCTCTTCTAACTCTAACTCCTAAAATTTTATGATTCAACCAGAGTGAAGTTTAATGATTCAACTTCACATTTGGAAATTCGACAATGTTGACAGTTGATGTTGCAGCTACTGAGAGGGTCTGAGCATTTTCATTCTTTGTAACAGAGCAGAGAAAAGCATTAAATATCCTTAAGGGGTACAGTAATACACAGGCATTTTAGAGTGGTGATCTAACAGAAATTTAAATAAGAAGTTGGCATTTTCTCCATTAAAATGAGGGGGAAAATACATCCAGTTATATATAATGCAGAAAATAACAGAAAAAGCATTTATAATAAAAGTCACATTTAAAAAGATAATGCATACTAAAAGGCAACTTCTTTAGAAATAGAAAAGGATAAAAGGAGCATAAAGGGGCTTCCTTGGTGGCCTATGGGTTAAGTCTCAGTGTTACCACCAGGACAATCCCTGAGTTTGATCCCTGGCCAGGGAGCTGACTCATATATGGCACAGCAGACCTCTCCTGTCTTACCCGTCGCATCCCTCAGCAGTGTATTTCATTAGATCCGCCTGTTCTGCTCTTCGTTCTGTCTCGGGTGAATCCCCTCACCCTTCTACCTCTGGCCTACACCCTAGTTCTTCTATGGAAAAATAAATAAAATCTTCAGGGAAAAAAGGCAGCAGCAGAAAGGATGAAAGGAAAACTGTTGTCCAAAATGTCACAGTGCTTAACCAAAACACAAGCAGGTGCAAGAACAATTCTTTGAATAAAGCTGCCACATCCTTCAAGACAGCCTGAAATCTTTCTTTTCCTGCCTTCTAAGCAGAGTAGGGTGAGATTTGCAACTGAATATAGCAAATGGTGGGCCCTGGAGTTCTTCTAGGAGAGGAAACCAACCCAGATTAGAGATGAAATGATGCAGTTCATCTAAAAAGGCAGTAGTTCTCTAGAGTGACAGATGAGAACCAGGAGTGATAAAAAAGGAGGAGATAAAAGAATAGGTAAGGAGTGAGGAGTGGGAGCAGCAGCGAGCACGAGAGCAAAACAGAAATCGCTCAGGAGACAGAGCCAGCACAATGCAGTTCCCTTTTCTCTCCTCATTCATGTCACTTAATCTCCATTAGAAATGTAGTTTATTTTGTCTTCAAGATTTTTCTTTTTGAGAGGAATTATTAATTTGTCACAATATAAAATGAGATATCAAATATGCAAACCTCACTGTACTTATGAATCAGGTTACGTTGATAACCAACTTATGTTGATACACTTTTTCTTAAGCTTTTTAAATAAACATTCAACCAAATAAGAAACCAAAACCCTATAAAATTAAAGTATGTTTCAGCATCAATTCCAATATTTCCAGAGGATCTACTGTTTCTCAGAGAGAGTATGTTGGCATTTGGGGCACTAAGGATAAATTGAACCACCTGTCCACAAAGGAAGGCTTATTGTCTAGGATGAGAAGTGAAGGAAATGACTCATTTTCCTTCCTGACAACCTGACCCTTCTTCCCCTCCCTTGCCATTCATTCCTTCAATAGAACCTGATTATTTATTATGTACCAGCCACTTTATTAGGTGGAGGGATAAAGCAGTGAATGAAATATACAAGTCACCTGCCCTTACACAGCTTGCAATCTAGGGGGAAGACAGATTAACAAGGAAACAAATGTGAGACTAAGAAACTCATATAAATAATTCAATTTATAAATGACAAAGTGATAGGTATCTCAAGAGATCTAGTGAGACAGAGGTAAAAAGACTCTGCCCAGAAGATGCAATGATTCTCCTCCTTTTCCTGCATTCATTTCACTCAGTTGTTCCTCCTCAATTATGGAGGTGACAATCCAAGGAATGCAGCTGTCACCTGGGGTCACCATGACATCCATGTGGATACTCTGTCCAATACAACATTTCTTGATTACCAGGCCTTAATACTTCCATACCATTTTAGTATCTGCTTCCCATAAGCATAGCCTATTCTTCAAAATGTTGCGCGTCACCTAAGAAAAGTCAGCATGAGCTGCTGTCCTGCCAGGTCTCTCACCCTTCCTCAGCCTATTTCCAGCCCCCTTCCTCCCAGTCAATCCTCTCCTTTTGAATGTGCCATTCACTTCCAATCTGTCTAGACCTCACAACACAGTTCTTAAGCCACTTTAACCACTTGGCAGCACCATTACTAATCAATCTTTTTTCTCTTCCCTAGACCTATCCTAAAAGTCAGGGACTGCTGGAGAAAATCCCAGACAACCCACAGTGTGGAGTCACCAGTTCAGGTTTCCAACTGCAGCTGGACCTCAGAGGCTGTTTTGCAACTCAAATGTTATGCCTGATGAGCCCCAGGCTGCACAATGGCTGCTGTGGGCACCCTCCTGCTAACTTCCTCCCATCCACACCCTAACCTCCAGCCTCACAGGAAAGCCAAACAATCTGCTTATGCTTCCTCAGCCTCTTATCCCAACATTTTCAATCCCAGCTACATCTGATTCATCTTTGCTGTTCTATTGTCAAAGGAATTTTTTTCCTACTCTCAATTCTATCATTGGAATCTCTTCCAGAAAGTGAATACACAAAATTGGATGTAAATGAATATTTAATGAGTGAATGAGTCTATCATTCCTCTTCTACATTTTCAATTCCTCTTCATTTGCTGATTCTTTGTCATCATCTATTAGTACAGTTAAGTATCTCTCAGATTAAAGAAAAAAAAATGCATAGAACCACTGCTAACTACTTGTCCCCTCTAATTTATTTGCCTTACAGCCAAGTCTCTTTAAGTGAGAAAAACTATACTTACGACGATATCCAGTCCCTTGGCCTATTAAATTAAGTCCTCTAAAATCAATTTCTCATTTCTTCTACTCCCTACTAGTACTTCGAAGAAACTGCATTGGCAAAGGTCAGCAGTATATGCCAGCTGCTAAATCTAATAGCTCGACCCCACGCCTCTCACGTAGCTGGCGCTGTGTTTGCATTCTTTTTTTTTCTTTTTTCTTTTTTTTTAAGATTTATTTACACAAGAACTGGGGTACAGTCAAAAGCACAGGATGGTGAGAGGATTCACCTGAGGGTGAGGCAGGAGAGGTCGGCTTCGCCGTGTGGGTTGCTCCCTGGCTGCCTGGGGATTGAACCAGCACTGCAGAGGCTGCGGACAGCTTCACGCTGCCACACTCAACCCACTGCGCCACAGGGGAGGTCCTGTATTTGCTTTCTTGTTGAGAGTCTCCTCTGGCTCATGGCACCATTTTGGTTCTCCTCTAACTTGTCTGCCTTTTTTCTCCCAGTTTCCTTTGCAGGTTTATCTTCTGACAGCCCTCCTCATACTGGTATGCTCCCAAGTTCTTCCCTCTACTTCCCTCTTTTCCTTTCCACTCTGCTTTCTAACCCTAAACAACTTCATTTACTTCCATGGCTTCAAAAGCTACCAACATGCTGAGCAACACAGACACATGTCTTCAGCTCAGACCTCCCCATAGGCCCCAGTCACTTATTTCCAACTACCTTCTGAGCCTGTCTATCCACAAATACCTCATATCATAATGTTCAGAAATGAGGTCTTACTAAATTTCCTCCCAAACAAGTTCTTACTATTTGGGGCAGAGCCTCCAATTTCTCAAGTCAAACTCTGCAATTTGTACACAATACCTTATTACAGTTTTACCTACGTGCCTAGCCATCACACCCAAGCTCCATTGTCTCCTGGCAGCTAATACATCTTCCATTTGTTTTTTTCTCACAGCAGTCTTCACTGTCACACTCCTGGAATAGTCTTGCCTACAGTTTTCTTCTGCTCTCCCTAGCCCTGCATAAACAGCGAGCTGACCATACTTCAATATGAAGCATTTCAGTGGCCCCTCACTGTCCTCTGGAAAGTCAAATACACTTGGCATAGTGTCTCACAGGCTTCTAATATCCTGCTTCTATTTACTTTTCCAGTTTCATTTTTAGCCCCCAACCTCTCCTCCTTACAGCTACCCCGTATTACAATCACAGCTCTTTGCTCACCAAACTGCCTCATGCCCCTTTTTGCTTATGTTGGTCCTCTACTTAAAATGCTTTCCCCCAAACCTCCAACTCTTTTGCCTAGCTGATGTCTACTCATTGTACCACACATTTTCTCTCTAAAGCTGTTTCTAATCACCCTATTGTCATGTGTTAAAATATTTTCATTTGGCTGCCATTGTACACTTCACTATTATTTATTAAGGCCCTATTAATACTTAATTATACTTTACCGAATGTCTGCGCTCTCTTAGAAAACTAAATTCATGTGAAGGATGGATACTGATGAATGCAGTATCACTGGCATGCAGAATGAATGAGAAAATCAATGCATAATTTTGGCTGAGGGATAAAGGGCAGGTTTTGTGGTTGTGGTCCCTGAGCTGAAGCTCTAACATGGAAAGGGGTTGAGAGGATTCTAAGTAGAGGTAACATAAGGAACAAATATGCTTAGCTGAAGGAAGTGTGAGGACACAGCTAGTATTTCTGAATGAACAGGGATGAAATGATAAACTGAGGCCAAATTCAAAAGAAAGATATGAGGAGTTTAAAACCTTTTATAGAGGCAACAGGAAATCCGTATTTAAGCAAGGAGTGACAGATCATTTGAACTGAGTTCAGTTTACAATTTCTTGACATAGTCAAAGATAGAGCATAAAGAGAGTGATACCAAAAGAATGCTCAATTAAGTTCCTCTAAGAACTCAGGTAAGGAACACTGTTCTTCAGAAGTCCTTCCCAGGGTATATGAAAGGTGTTGCTGCCATTTAGCACCAGGAACAGAAGTAGGTGACACACAGGGAAGAGAGATGGTGAGAGGGCAAGAGGGGCAGTTTTGAAGGTATCATGTCAGAGAGGCTGACTAGAACCATGAGTTCCTGAATTTTAGGTTTAATATCTATACCTGAATTGTATATTAAAATGGATTCTGTGACTCTCCTCATATCTAGACTGTAAAGATAAAATGAGATCGCACAAATGAAAAGATATTAAGCTCTACTGAATATAATTGTGAGCTATGTGTGAACTTAGGGCAGATATCAGTCTGGGTTTCAAAGATGCCATATTTACATGGGATTTGATATTTTACAAAATCTTTCATAGCCCTTTACATTTATTTTTAAAGCACTGCAATCCCCCACCAATTGGTGATTGGGTTTGAATTCCTCAGATGCCTCACATAGCTTAATGTGCAATGATTAGTCAGCATCACTACTGGTTTGAGGTTATCTGAGATGAGTTACTAGGGATTACAGGAAGTACTAGTTGTAAGGTGGTCATCATAGTAGTGAAGACAGTAACATCTCAGGTACTTTTATTCTACTCAGAAGTTGGTCTGACTTCCATCCAGTGAACAAAATGAACAGCTTTGGTCAAGGGGGTCAACCTGATTTGCTATTTGTTTTCCCTTAAACAAATGAGCAAAAAAGAATCCATCTCTTCAGGTCCTTGTCAAAGAGTATATTAATATTTGAATGAATATTAAAAAATTTTAATGTTCAACTGAATATTCCAAGATTTGAATGTTCAAAGAGTATTGAAAAGTATGTCACATAACTTCTATAAAACACTTTCTAAGAGAATTAAATTTAGGGAAGACCCTATAAGGGATAAAATTCATTTTTACAACTTTGGATAATTTAAGTTCTAACCTTTAATCAAATAAGATCCCCAGAAGACTGTATCCTGGGAGCAAATTAATTTATCCCACTGCCAAAACACCTTTCCAAAGCCATGCTTTAATGTTATATATAATTTTTTTTAAACTTTTTTTTTTAAAGATTTATTTATTTATTTATACAAGCACTGGGCACAGTCAGAAGCATGGGAGGGTGAGAGAATTCACCAGAGCCAGAGCGGGGAGCAGAGCAGGCAGAAGGACCGAAGTACACAGCTGAGGGGAGCAGCGGGCGGCAGGAGAGGTCTGTACGCCATATGGGACCCCCACCCGTTGGCTGGGGAGCAGCCGGGGATTGAACTGGCGCCGCAGAGGCTGCGGGCAGCTTCGCAACCCAGCGCTCAACCGCTGCACCACGGGGGAGGCCCTAGCCATGCTTTAGGTGTTTGCTATATAATTGCTGTGGAAGACACTATCTGGTACATTATTCACAGATACTTACATGGGATATTTCTACCACAATAGAAAACTCTGTCTTCTTTGTAGAACTAGGATATTTCCTCCTTAATAGCAGAAATAATTTGCTTACTGCTTCCCTTTTTGACCAAACAGAAAGGAAGCAATAACCAAATGACAAGCTCAACCACAGGCACTTGATTAGCCAACAGGATAGGCAGATTTACATTCCTTTCTATCCCCAGTTCTGAATTTGTACTTCTAGTTCTTTATTAATAACCTATAAGTCATATTTTTTATTGTAAATAATCTCAAATCCTTTCTGAAAAAATGAGGGGACTGTGAATACAAAAGGGGAGACTTTATAGGCCTGAATTCTTAATTTGATGAATTTGATGTAGTCTTTCTTGATATACATGAGGTAATTACTGCTGTTTTAAATTTTAGTGACAAACTTATTGTAGTATACACATATTGATTTTCAGTGATGCATATCTTAAACATATGTTGTAATGTAATGTTACTTCAATTAAAAAAATACTTTGTGATGCCACAATAAAATAAAAAAGATAACCAAACAATTGAACTGTTAACCTAGTAAAGGAAAAAAATATCAGTTTCAACAGTCTTTTGGCAAAATAAGGGGAAACACCACCACAACTAGTTTACTTTTATCTTACTGCTATATAAACAGTTTTATGCCTTTAACTTTAATAATTTGGTTTAAAAATCCAAATTTACATGCATCCAGTCATCTCTTGTCACACCAGATAACAATTTACATTATATAAATAAGGCCACAGCTCATCCTTTCTTCTTTACATATAAAAGAACAGTATCATTTCACTTTTAAATGGAGTTATTTGTGCCTCTGTCATAATGAATGGGAGGGTAAAATAGTCACTTAGCTATCAGAAACTTGGACTTACATTAAGAGGCTGTAGAATGGGTTTAAAAGTCACTAATCAGAGGAAGAGAAAAACTCTGCCAGAGTCTCCAAATTTTCAGTTGTTAAATAACCACACATAATAGGCTGACTTACTTGTCACTGGAGAGGTGCGATTTTTGCAGGTAGTGAACAAATCAGAGGCTGTGTGTTACTTAGATTGAAATGCTCAAGGGAACTGATGTTTTTCAAAGTTTTCAGTGGACAATGAGAATATGGGCCCTGAACAATTTCAGATCAAAAAATATCTCCTTGTTCTATGACACAACTGTGGGCTTCAACTAAGAGCTTCCAAGAGAAGAGCAAACCATTTCCTAAAGACTGATAGTCACTGAGTACCTACTATGAATCAGGCATCATGCTATGCATTTTTACATGTTTTAACTTAATCTTCGTAACAACTCCAAGCAGTGGGGGTCACCATTCAAGACACATTTTACAGGGGAACAATATTCCTGAGAACAAAAGACAATAAATGCCACAGCCTGGATTTGACCCAAAGCATCTGTGCTTTGGAACCCAGGCTTCTAAACTTAGTTTGCTATACTGCCAAAGGAAAATTCTAACTTGGTCTGCAGGTTCCCTCACTGCCACCCTTGTACTGGTGGGTTGATCTTCCAGACAGTTTTCATGCTATCTGGTTTCTAAAATGAATGGCATCTGCCCTCCTATTTCATAGACCAACTCTAACCAAATCAACCAACTCCAACAAATCAAAATCTCTTCTCTACGGCTCTGCAAAACTCACAATGGGGCTTAGTTTATTCATGAGACAGACATTTGAGTGATGACACAAAAATATTCAGCCTGGCATTATGACTACCGTGACTGTTCAATAGTATTTCCAATCTGACTCATTCATTAAAGTGACAGTCACTCCCTCCGAATAAATAAAGTGTACTCTTTTATTCTGTTCCACGAATTTTAATATGGGACAAATTCTTTATTCTTACATAGCAACTTGATGAATCATTAAAAAAACATCCCTCTAACTAATGGTGCTTTGGTGGTAGATGCAGAGTTGTAACACACATTTTGAAAGGGTGTGCCCTACATCTCTTAATTACAGTGCTGTAAACCAATGCTACCTCATTTTAAAAAATGCCTCTAAGTTTTCTATCAGAAAGTCAAACATTAAATAATCAAAATGAAATAATTATCTTAGAGATATTCTTTAATATTAGTCTTACCATTTTTCAAAAGTTCCTGCACATCTGTGAAAGAAAGAAGTTACTATGAAAATCCTTAACGTTTATCCAGTACTTTGCAATGAGTCTAACTACTATATTAACCAGCTGCTTGGAAAACACATGTTCAAGGAATAACTTTAAGAATTGTATATATGGATTTCTATATGTCTGGTTTCATTTTCTCAGAAATTTTTGTGAAAAATTACTTTCCATTTATTACTTTAAATTACAGAAATAAATTCAAAATCAGTCTACATTACATTAATAAAAAGAAGTAAATAGCTCATGGTTTGTGTTATCGTAAAATGTTTGTATGCATGACTTTAAGCATGCTTGTAAAAATATGTACTTTTTTCTAAAAATATTATTTTATATAATAATTTAAAAATACAGCAAAAAATAAGATTTGAAAATGTAAATGCCCAAATCAGGTAAGAAAAGACAGTTAAATTCAGAAGCTTAAAGGAATTTAAAAAGCAATACTGAAACATTTAAATGAGAAAAAGCATATAAAGTAAAAATATGACATCTCTAAAGGATCATGAAACTTTAAGTTATATGAGTGAATATTTGTTTCCAACAAAAGGGAAAAAGTACTATTATATTTTGAGCTACCTATTTCTAAAGATATTTCAAAGCATATAGAATGGTTTCAGAAATATTAACAAGAAGACCGTGTTCACAGTCATTGTTGTGAGGGGATAACCCAATTACGTATCAAGTTCAGTCACGTACAGGTAATAACAATAGGGCTCTTTGTGCATTATAGCTTCAGGTCACTAACACAATTCTCAATAGAATAATAAAGACTGGTGCTATTGGTACTGTTTCTTTTTCACCCCCATCTTAATCCCTCTGAGACCAATTATGTTATATCAGCCTCCCAGATATACCCAATTTCCATCTATCCAAGGACACATTTTAGTACCCCAAAGTGGGCCTAATACATTAAAGTGCACTATATTTCGGAGCTTTAGATATTTATACAAAATGATTAGGCGTATCCAACTTGTACACCAAAGTGTCACTAGTGATTGACTTGGGGGTAGAGGAAAAGCAGGAGAGAAAGCAATTTGACACAGATATAAGCTAATGTAACGTCTATATTTCACAACTGAAGATCATTCAGTGTGTCTTTTGAAAACTGTGAAAGTCTTACAGAAAGTTACATGGTTTTATAGGATCCCACAGGATATGTGAAATATAGGGCACCGTTCTGGATTCATGTCTTCAAGGAGCAGGTCCCCAGTGTCACTTCAGAAGCATAAGTGAACAAAGGGCCTGCTTAAATATATTTTTAAACAAAAAGGGAGCATTCAAAGCTTAAAGATCTAATCTTATATGGCAACTTTAAGTAAGGTGGTCAATTGATATTATAAATGATGACAATATCTCCCTTACCAAAACCACTTTTAGGAAGGAAATTATAACAACAGTGTTTTGAGATAACAATCAATGTTGTCAATTTCAGTAAATAATGTCACAGTTATGTATTATATTTATTATAAATGTCTTTCTACATTTTAAAGTAAAATATTGTCATCCCACTTAGAATGCACTGGATTATGTAATTATAAGAACTACAACAATATTTGTGAAAACAGATTAAGCTCTAAACATTATTTGCACAATATATTTGTGCCATAATGTTGCTTATTTAAATATTCTTGGGAGGCTGTATTAGGTAGACTCTTCCTGTACCAATGTAACATTGGTTAATTTCCAGCAACAACTTGAGGGCATTTATATGGTTCTATTAAAGTTTGTGAATCTAGCAGCTATAAAATAAAACTACTTAGACTGATCAAAGAAAAAAGTTTTACAAACATAGCTTTACCTCAATAAATGCAAAAATAATCTGTATCTGACATTTTCATCTTTTTTGTTTCTTATTTACATAAAACAGTTCTTTTACCAGTGAAAACAAAGGTCATATTTTTTGTTATTGACTCAACTTGCTTAAAAAGCTTCCTTAAACATATTCTGAACTTAAATACAGAAAAATTATTTATAAATGTGAGGTAAAAAAAAAATCAGTTATAAAGTTTAAAGCTTTCATTTAGTATTTTCCTTTCCTTATGGGTTACCATTTAGAAAATATTAATAAAGTTATAACAAATTACAACATTTTTGTTATAGCACATTATGGATTAACCTTTAATACTGTATTTGAAGCACATGTAGTAGTTTTTACATACTGTAACAAGCAAAAATAATTTCCTGCCCTCTGCAAACAGTTTCCTCATCCTTTCCCTCCAATGTTAAAAGTCCTAAGTAATCACAAGGCAGAAGAGTGCGCAGAGCAAAAAATCATGCTTCTTCCCTGGAACATGGGCCCCTCTAGGGAAGAGGAGTTTGGATAAAACATGGTGGTGAAGGGGTGCAAACAGGGAAGAGAAAAATGAAAAATCACTAACTCTGAAGGAGATTAGAAATGCTGACTCACACAGAACCTGAGAGTTTACTGCAGGTGGTGTGTTCTCGCAGTACAAGTGGAATGCTGCAAAGTTGGGGTGGGGACCCTCCAGGATCTCCTATCCTAGAGTCCAGTATTTGCTTTGACACTCTCTGGGTTTCTATTTACTCAAATGTCAAATGGGATCATGCCATTGCCCTTATTGTATTAACAAGGAAATTGTTGTATGTTGATTTCAAAAATTCAAAATTTCGTTATTCCCATTTCATTTTAAGCCATGTAAATATATTTATATTGTACAATGACCTAGAAATATCTGAAATCACTTAGATCAATTCAAAATTTATTATTATTTTGTTTATTCTATAATCAAGCATAGAAAGAATATGCTTTTAAATTCTTATATTTTAAATACTTTTAAAAAACCAATATTTTTCTTGTCTCAAGAATAACAAAAATGATGCTGGAAATTCTTATGCATCTGATTGAACCAGCAGGGAAGAATGTCTAAGATGCACCAATAAACTACTGGAAGGGTACAAAAGAAGGATAAAACCCTCCCCATCCAGCTTCCCATCTCTGTAGGTCAAATAAGGAGGGGGCATTGTGGCAACTTCTTAACTAAGAAAGAAAGATAAAAGTAATGGAAGGGAGGTTAAAGTAAAAAAAGGTTTATTACCATTTATGAGGTGGAAGTTTATGAGATTTCATTCGTTCTTCATTAGTTCTTTGCTTGGAAGTGACCTTGTAGACTAACATTTTTAAAGATATTATACACTTGAAAAATGGTCCCATTAATTAATTTTTAATAAAAACATAACTTTTCTTATCAGTGGGTTGGAAGTATAAAGGCACAAAACAAACAGAAATTTAATGTAGACCAAGAGAGACATTAAATAATGTGAAAACTGATTACTGATTTAGTAATTCCAATTCCAAAGTTTGCTTTGGTTTCTTCACCTATAGAAAGTAGTAATAAGACCTAGTGAGTTGGCAGGTTTTCAGAAATATTAATTAGAAGATAATCATAAACTTGGTATCCTACCAAAAGTCTATCAACACAAAATTTTAAATTACTGATAAATACATAAACCTCCACCATAGAGGTCAGTTCAGATCAACATGAAGTTCTGAAATAATATAGTTACTTTATTAAATATGGCTTAACCATCTCACCAATGATTTACAGGTGCTTAAATTTCTTTTTTGCATAAAGTATTTTTTTCAAAATTTTAATATCACTCTATTTTCTCCAACCATGATTACCCTTATTCCCCCTACTCATTTCATATGGAAACTTTTTTAGCTTTTCAGAACTTCCTTCCAAATCTCTCAAGCCTGTAAGAAAAATCTGTCAAATGCAACCACTGAGGCACAATTCTATTCAGTCTTTCTTGTGTCCTTTCTATTTAAACTAGGAATTTTTAATAGTAAACACTTTATATTTTCCAAATAATTGTCAACATACCTATTTTTTAACTTAAAGTCTCATGGAATAATTTAGGAACAACAGTGAAAATGTACTTTTGATGACCACTTTAGTATCTCTCAAAGAAATTAAATACTGAAATTGAGGGGGAAAAACCTTTTGCCTTATTTCCCAGTAAATAGTTACTAAATATGCCAGAAATGATGCTGCTTGCTTATAAAGAAAAAAAATTCATACAACAGGTAATAGCTATAAAAGACAACTATCAGATGTTCTGGGTTGTCTTTTGAGTCATTTTCTGCCTAACTAGGTAGAATTTTCTTTGCAAAAGTTTCTCACATTCACTCAATTGTCACTTATTGGTTCATTCATTCTCTTTTTCATTTATTCTTTTTATCTCACTCCTTTACTCCCTAGTTCCCCCGATCAATCAATAATGAACCATTAGACCTTTTAAAATGTGCCTAGAGCTACACAGGTAAAAAGCAGTCACTGATCTTCAGGTGCAGCAACTAGATAGGGAGTCAGGCATGCAAAGAAACAACTACAATGCAGTGTGATTGCCAAGGGAGTGGGGTACAGGAAGAAAAAATTAGGGGTAGGGAAGAGACAAAGAAAAACTGAGCAGGAAATGATGTACAAACTTTGTCTTAAGAAGAATGCATTCATGTAAAGAAAAGAGTAAGGGGTATTACAGGGAGAGGAAACAGCATCCACAAAAACATGGGAATTCATGGGACTTCTAGTAGATTCTGCCCTGGTAGAGTTAAGGGAAAAGAGAGTATCCCATGATCCATCAGTCTTGACAAACTCAGATCAGTTAAGGAGGGGCCTTCTGAGTCATCATTCCTTGTACACAGTGAATGTTCAATAAATGCTTGCTTCATTGATGTTAATTTCATAATCACCAAAAACTCCAAGTTTAATTAAAACTAAGAGATAGCTAAGGGAAAATATCTTTTCAATCTAAGACTTTCATTGTTCAGTACAGTAATTCCCTGCTGATGCATGGATAATGAGATCAACACTGGATATGGAAAGAATATTAAACACCAAAAAAAAGACTGGTGCTCATTTAAATACAAAAATATTTTAGCAGCATAAAATGCACATTTCCTAATATCATCCGTGTGCAGCTGAGATTTTAATCATAATCCTAATCAGTCATACACTGTAATGTCAATATATTTAAAAAAGGAAAGATTTAACATACAGGTTTACTTTTCCAAAGGTCGCTACTTATCATTATTGCTTAAGTATATCTGTTTTATCAATAGAAAATGACATTTTTTAAAAATTTCAAGCTTTCAAACTCAGAGTTCTAAATGGAATGACAATTTCTGGAAATAGATCTTATATAGTTCTTAGGTTCCCTATCAATATGAGGCTGACTGGTAGGCATAGTTATTATTCTCATGAAATGTTCCATTCAAACCCTGTTTGGGCAGAAGTCTTAAATATTTAGCAGCAAATAAATCAATTTGGTAAACTTCCACATAGATATCTGATAGAAAATACCTTTGCTTAAATTGTTTTTTCCAATTACAAAGTCTGTTACCACATCAGTTATAACACTGCAAGAATCTCTCTTAACAATTAAAATCTCACTGTTTAAAAACTCTATACTTCACTTTTTTTTCATTGTCTCCTATTTTGTGCTAGGCTGAAAATTAAAGGGAAATTTGCACTATTAACAGATCTAATATATAAACAAATATTAATGCATGGCAGCATCGAATCTGTTTGGAATTTTTCTACCATAAAATCTGAATAATTATTTTACCAACAAATTGAGTTTCTTCTTAAGAAGAGACTGTATGTATCAGCACATCTGCATTTCAAAGCTCTTGTTCTGAGAACTTTCCTAAATAACTGAACAAATTAGAGTAACATTATTAGTCTGTATTTCTTATATTTCATTTCTTCAGTAAGAATTAGTTTCCATGTTTGCCAGGATATTGTAACTTCCTACTTTACCATAGCTTAACAACAGAATCTACCAATATGAGGAATCACACTGTCTTTTTTGGAAAGTGCACCATATAACATATTTTGCTTTATATCTCTTTTCGAAACTGGTAACTATATAGAGTACAATAAAAAGTGGAATCTATTTTCCTTTCCCAACTCTAAGACCTTCTATCTGGGCCAGACTTTGATATTTGCCCCTTGGCTGAGAATCCGCATATCCAACTTCACACTTAGCTGCAGTGAAGTAGCCCTGCAGGCAGGCCGACTTCAACGAACCACTAGTGGTATCATCATTAAAATCCTGCTGAAGGTCACCATGGTAACCGCCTGCTGAGGCTTCACTGCTGCACTCGGCATCTCCTAATCAGCTACCATGTGAAATGCAAATTCAGACAGTCTGAAAATTAGTCAAGAAGAATAGGGGATGAGGATGCAGATATGTGAAATATTCATGCGCTTCATGGAAAAAAGAAGACAGCATGAATGACACAACAAAGAACGGCCCCTGACATTCTTGCTATCATTTTGCATTATTGTTCACACCCTACTGTATTTCCAGGCCTATAGTTCTTAAGTTGGTTTTGTGAAATGCTATATTTATATTCTATACCCAAAATAGTAATTAAAAATGGCTAACATAATAGCATTAACATCAAATAAAGATAATACTTTTAAATGATCACTACTGCTTAAAAGGTTTATTCTAATTACCCAAATACAAATGCTATGAAACAGAAAACCAGGCATCAGTAATTATCAGTATCAAAACTACTAGGAAAAAAGCTACTTCTAACATTCCAAGACCACAAATGCTTTACATATGGTAAAAATTCTTTAGATATTTATTATTCAAGTTATACTGATTCAATTTTCCATATATAAAACTAATACCCATTGCTAGTTATTACAAAATAGAGTGACAAGACTATCTAATGAGTGAACATTATAATTGTTTTATATTTTGCCTTTGCCCCTTTCTGTTTTCCTTGGGCAAAATCTGTTGCTCATGAGAAGGTGAGATGTCCTAGCTAAAGACAGTGTTTCCTTTGGGTAGACCTCCAATGAGCTTTCCGAAAAGAGTCACATGGACACATTTAGTAACCTGAAACAAAGCTCTTCTGCAAATATCCTCCTTAAAATATTGCTAACATCATGATACATTAGCCTAAATGGGAAATATCTGCAACCCAGATGCTGGGGAGCACTCAAATAATTCCGTTTCAATGGGTCACCAAAGCAAGCACTAGCTAGACTCAGATCTTAGTAAGATAAAGCCTCCTCAACCTTTAAAACCATCCAATATACTTTCTAACATGTCGCAATGATAACCTCAAAACATTTCCCCATAGGAATGATTGCACCAGTGTGGTGGTGCTGGGGCAGGTATTGGCAGGGGAGGAAGGGTAAAGCTGCAAGAATAAGGTGAGAGGTATATAGCTAAGAGACGTTTCAATTTTTTGGAAAACATGGAAGGAAGGGACGTTCTGCCAACAAAGAAACTTAAAATTGTTAGTCCGAGACTGTGAGAATGAGGAGTTACCCTATTAAACAGGGCAACTAGACAAGGTGATTAACTAGAGCCTGGGTTTGAGCATTAATTCTGCCCTCAGCTGTGTTCAGTATGCTGTGAAGTCAGCTACTGTTCTTTGCACACCTAGAAGTGGCCAATTTTATACCACACGCCGTGTTGGTGTTCCGCTCCATATTATGAATTGCAGAGTCAACTATTTAACAGCAAGTGTCCAAGAGAATGAACACAAATGAAAAATACAATTTCCGTAACCTCTCCTCATCATTTGCATATCTGTATAAATGAAAATTTCTAGTAAGATACAGGCATAAGGAAAATGAACAAGAGATGAACGCATGGACTGAAAAATTACTCACTTCCTCTGAATAGTGATCTGAAGGAAGTGGTGGGTAGTCACACTGCTCGATCTTCTTACATAGAGAGTATAAATTCATTTTGTCACCATAGAATGGACTCTGTAATGCAGCCATCTGTAAAATGTCCCAAATAAACTGATATAAGTACATGGCAACTTTAAATGTGATTTCATCAAGCACATTATAATGGGATAGAAATACTTACAAATACTTTAAATAAAGTTTTGGGGCATTTTGATTTTTTACCAATATCTTCTTTCTGAGAGTTATTTAGTAAGTTCTAAAAATCTTACCTCAATTTTTGGTTATTTTTTTCAACATTTAATATTCCCCAAAAGGCAGAAAGTTAACATAAAATCATTTGCTTATACATACATAATTTAAAACAGTCTTAAGAACATAAAATAACTTAAAACTCATTGCAAATATAATGGCATAAAAACAATTAGTCTATCTTGTGATTAAATAGGTATCCACAGTATATATCAACCATGTAATTCCCAAAATATAACAAAAATGAAACTGCAGTTAAAACTGAGTTATAATCTAGCAACAATTAGGAAACAGAATACATATTATTTTTATCTAACATGATGTTTTTGGTAGGAAAAGCTATGTTGAAAGAAAAAAAAATCTTTTTAATCTGAATAATATAACTGATGCTCAAGTACTTTAAAATGAATTAGAACTTCTTTTCTTTGGATAATGTCCCAAAAATACTAAATATGTTCAAAAGCTCTACAAGTCATAGTCACTACTTCAAAACATCCATACAAGTTTTTTACGCAGGAAAAAAAAATGACTCCAAGAATGAACAACTTTAAAAAAGACATTATTGAATTTAAATTTATTTTAAGACAAGGTTCTAACTTGACATTTAAAGTGCAAGCAACTGCTGTGGTAAGCAGGGTTACAAACTAAAAATTCAATTTAAAATGTTCGCATCCTGTTCGAAACCTTCTAAAGCTTTGAACCGCAGCAGCAAGAATACAACACGAGGGTGAGGCTGCCCCAAAGTCAGTCACCCTTTTCTACATGTGCTAATAAGTTTGATTTTGGAAGGACAATGTGTACATTCCCCAGACAGGCAGAGTGTGTGTGAAACACGCTAGTCCATGCTGTGCTACTCAGTGAGCGTCAGCGGGGACAGGACAAGCTGAAAATGGCTCTCATCTGTCTTCTGCTGCTCCAGACAGACTTTAACTCCTTCGGAGCCTGACTGTGGAGCAGACGGGACTGGAAATCAAACCCACAAAGCAGTTCGACATATTTTCACCTAGCCCACATTTTATATAAAACCTACATAAACCTGTACAAAACTTCCACATGAAGAAGACAAAGTAAAAAACAACTCAAAATACTCCTAAAAAAACTCTGAGAAGGAATTTCTAAAAGAACTCTAATAATCATCATGTCCTTTGTTTAAAATGCAAGAACATAATAACAGAGTATTAAAAATGCCACCTTAAAAACACACTGCACATATAAACTACAGTCTCTTCATGTTTGCAGAAACCCTAAGTAAATGTATATATTCATTATCATATGCTAGGATTCATTACAGTACTTTTGTCTCAATACTGCAGAGTGTTAAAAAAAAAATCTGAATGTCCCCTAAGGAGTTAAACAGGAATAGTATATTTTCATGCATTTCCTGCTTTGACAGATGAAAAATGTCAACTGTCCTGTTTTTATTTTCAAGCTTTTGCACTATTCATCTGGTTCATTAGTGCATCTCGATGCTGCCCCTGACAGCTGCTCGCCCTCTCCTCCCAGCAGCTGAATTTTTCAGGCTAATTTGATCCTCCACACTGAGACGATCGCTAGAATGATTGACTTGCTCCCTGACCTCCAGGGTCTGACTTTCCTGATTAGTATTCTGGGGGTGTCGGAGGGACGAAAGCCCACTGTCTGTCTTCAGGGCTGGTGGCAGCTCTCTTTTTTTTTGAACTGTAAGCCACCAACCTACAACCCTGTAAGGATGCAATTGCTGCGCTGAACAATAAAGGAAATGTGTAAAACCTACTTTTCCATGTAAAGGTCCGTGTAGCAAAAGCACAGCATCTTGATTTTAATTAGTAAAGTCTACTTTGTTGCATATCAATTAAAACTGTTCTGCTAGTTTTTTTTTTTTTCCTGAGGTTTCAAGAATATTTGAAAGTCTAATTTTCTGTGTTTAAAATACATTTTCAAAAAAGGCTTCCTATTCCTTCACTGTTAATAAATTCTTAGTGGGATACAACATAAAATATCTATGTAATGTGATGGCCAATTTTTTAAAACTAAATTACTGGGTATCTCTATTAACATTATACTGAAACATAACTAGGAAGAAATAAAACATGAAGGTAAATTAAATTTTGAGGAAAATTCTAGTTTTCCAAAGTATTTGCAAGGTGGAAGTGAGAAAATGAACTGAGAAGGAAACTAAAGTTAACAAGATAAACACTTTAACTCAAAATCATCCACAACACATAAAACTCATAGAGGAAGGAATGTCCAAAGAAACAATTTTCATTTGAGTGGTCATTTTAAGCACACATAAAATGAGAAACTGCCTTTCAAAGGCAAATTCAGAATGTGAAGAATTATTTTAGTTTTGACCTGAGAGTATGCAAAAGAAGTATGTAAACTACTCTCAAAATACGAATTACCTGGACTAAACTTTTTCTTTTTCATTGTTAAATTTAATTTTGTTGGAAACCAACTGTTTACTTTTAAGTGTTTAAAGAGAAAATGTTGCTTTGATAATATTAGACTATGGCTTGAAGGAATCTAAGGTTACTCAAACAGGTATGAAATATTTTTAAATGCACAAAGTAACCTTAAAACATTACAGCAGCTTAACACACTCAAAACAGTTTTTGTTAAGATTGTATCAAATTACTAACATATTATAATAGAGTGAGCATAAATCTTTAAATTTCATGTGCACATTTAAAACATGTTTTGTATTATATTTCTTCATAATCAAATCATCCTAAGGATGTTATTTAAGAACATTTAATTCTTTCTTTTAAAGCAGGCTCAGTAACTCCAGTAGGAGAAACAAAATAAATAATCTCAGGTACCTTACTTTAAGGAAATTTTAATGTGCAATCAGTAAATAATGACTAAAAATCACAAAATACATTTTAAAAATAAAACCTTCTCATGCTCCACTTCCAAGTAATGGTGGAACAATTAAAATAGATCACCTTGCCATGTATTTTTATTAAAGTCAGGAAGATAAATCACAAAATATAGGGTAATAAATACATTGGTTTATATCTACTCATTTCAAATTTTCTCTGTACACATTAAACTATGAAAATGATTCCATGTATTATTTTCCTTCATTTTATTTTATAAAAAGTTTTATAGCTAGAGACTAATTTTTAACTAATAGCTCGGACTCAAAGACTATTCCTAGGAAAATCACCATTCAATTAAACAAATAAAATTATAGAAGTCACTAGCTTGAGATACTCTTTGATACAATTACTCTAAATATGAATGTAAATGTGCTTATAACATATTTCCTTTTATCCATACAAATTACTGCATTGCATTTCCAGAGCATCTACTGTCACGATTCCAACTTTCTCTGATAAACTATCACCAGGGGAACAGGAGAGAATTTCACTGAGCTTTACTAATACAAATTATTCCTTATAGAAACTAAATTAAGTGATAACCTAGAATTATCTGCTTGCATGCTGTCCTTAAAGGTGAATTACTCTATATAAAACTGAAAAAAAAGTAGTTATAAAAATATTTACCAAGCTTTCATATTTTAAATTCATTCCATTATATCCCTCTCCTGCAATGCATGGGATAAGCAAATTTTTCTAGAAGTTTAAATGTGCTTTTTTATAAGATATACAAAACATATTAACATAAAGACATTTTTAAAATAATATTTTCATCAAAAGCAAACAAAAATATAGTAGAGAAAGTAAATATGTATGAATATATAGTTATTAAATTCCTTTATAAAAACCATTACTATAGCCAATTAATTTGTCATAAAAAAGTTAAAATAAGTGTATACTATATGGAATAGGAGAAATGTATTACAATAAGTAAAAATACATCAATATGGACTTTATCAACATTACCCACCTCATACAGTAGACAGCCAAGAGACCAGATGTCAGATTTGAAGTTGTATCCATTTTCATGTATTCTCTCTGGAGACATATAATAAGGTGTACCCACTGCAACAAACATACCAAATAAAACAAGGCTTATAAACATGAAGATAAAACTCTGGTAAGAAATTAAAGACAAAATTCTGCATTAAGAAATATCACCAAAATAATACATGAGCATCAGAATATTGTTTTTGAGAATACTCAAAACTTTTAAACTTCCTCTTTACTGTCTGGTCCTTAAATAGCACATTAATATCTAACCTAAACTTAAAAAGGATGTGGTGAGTTAAACTTTATTTGCTTTTGAGCAATCCAGGGGGACTCTAAGGAGTATAACTAAAGGGAAATAAAGGGAATTTTAACAAGAAAGTCTACTCAAATGATTTACTTTGGTCTCACCATCTTTTTGAATGTAGCTTGTATATACCAAATATTTAAGTATGGTAATATTTTATTTAAAAATAAATACATACATAGTAATACATAGTAATTTAGTAAAGGGTATGTAGATAAATCATAATTATCTTTCTGTCTGAGAAACATCCCTTAGAACATAGTTGTGGCTCTTAAAACTACAAATGATGTGTAATCACTAATCTTCAGCACCTTACTCCTACTTTAGGAAGAACAGAACAGACTTATGTACATTAAAGGTTTACATAACAATGTATGTGAAAGGATACTGATATCTCTGAAAAATATCTGAGCCATTACTACTACTGAGACCTTTTTAGGGATTTAATACTCTAGATAATTTTTGGTCTTGCTTTGATATGCTAATGTTTTTCTTGTATTACTTTTAGAAAGTGCAAACATAATATAAATACTACTATAATAAACATTTATTAAGCATTTTAAAATGAATAAAAGCATATACTTTGAAGGGCAAAGACACTTCAGTGACTTTCAAAGTGAGTAACTTCAATTTCAAACTTCGATGGCTATTATTTCACCATCATTAGCCTACAGCTTTTTGCCAAATAGAAAATCAAAAGTTTACACACAATATGGAGGAATTTTACATGCTTGAGGCAACAGATACCAAAACTCCACTGCTAGTCACAAAGCACATTCTCCTTTTTCTAATAATGTTCAAAGACTTCCCAGGACTTTACGGTAAACGTTAATGTAACACATAGTATACAGGGGCACTTAGTCAGAGGCAACAGAAAGAGTCACGCCAACAATCATAGTATTATCTCAAAGGCCGTTTTCCACAGGAATAAAGTTATAACCTAACAGCTGTATATACAAACTGTACAGAGCTATGCAAAATGTGAAGACATTGTAAACCGATTATTCACAAAAATCCTATCTAGACTGGAATCCATTTTTACTAATAATGGTTAGCCCTTGTCAGAATGGATTAAAGACAAGTATTATGAAAGCCAAAAAGAAAAGTGAAAAATGAGTATATGTGAAGAGAAGGATACATTTAAAATTATTCAAATATGAAATTAATAAAATTGAAATAAATTATCTAATTACAGCATTTATTTTGATACAAACTAGTAAATTTTCCAATTTCTATCAGGAAATGGGCAGAAAATCCCAGAAACTTTTAGAAATAGCTACATTTAAAGCATTTATACTGTTATTGGGTAAAGGAAACAAAAGCTCTCTAGCTTTGGGAGTTCCAACCACTTTCACCGGTAGTTTGCATAAGCGACACCGATTACTGGAAATATTTACACACTTTCTCCATTCCAGGAATGATGGTAGATATAGCAGGAATAATAAGCGGGCTGTGCACAGGCCCCTGATTTCAGGACATAAAGCAAATGACTGGCAGTGAGGAATGTGCAGAGAGGCTTCACGGAATCCACAGGGGGCAAGTGAAAACACTGAGGCTGGAAGGTTCAGAGTTTACCAAAAGCAAAGGTAATTTTAACCAGGAGCTCTGGGAAACCTGCTGATCCATTAGGGGTTTGATATGAGTGTGAAAGATTGATGATAGGGAAAAAGAAGAACAAATGCTAGCATTTTACAGAGATTAGACCCAGCATAACACCTTAACTGCAAACACACACTGACGACCTGCACGTGAAGAAAGCAGAGAAGAAGAATGATCCGGAATTCTACTAAACTTAAAATATAAAAAAATTTCATCTACCTGAAAGCCATTTTTAGTGAGCTGCTGGAGATCATTATAAGGAGTTACATCCTGGGTAAACACTGCTACTTTCAACTCAGACTGATTCTTCTTCACAGTATAAACAACAAACTTCATTATATATAACTAAATATACAGGGTTTATTTTAACATTGAAATTATACATATCTTGAATATATATTGAAACGGAAATCTAAGTATGCTACTCACCTCTTTGATCACATTTCCAAAATCGGTCATGATGTAAGAAGAAAGTTTGAATTCTCCACTACAATTATTAATTGGATAAATTCATGATAAACTGCTGAACACAGGTCTAAGAGGGGGGTTCCACTACCTCCCTCTTACATGTTCCCCCAAGTATATCTCTACTCAGGACAAGGGCTCACCTACTGACTGACAGTGAAAGAGAGCTTGAGCCCCATCACCTCAACTGATTCATCCTTGCCTCCCTCTACCTAGCAGAGATACCAAAAAGTTTATAAATGCTCAGGAAAATCTGGAATACATTTAAATGCTGTGACATGTTTCCTACATTTCAAGATTAATGAATATGTAATTATCTCCTAAAAACCTTTATTAAAAAATCCACGCCAGCTGTGTCTATTATTACTGTAGCCTCAAGAATGTTGTGACTTCTTTCAACAGCTGTAGGAGGGAAGGGAGAGCTGTGGAGTGATCTGATTAGACATTAAAACCATCATGCAAATTACTAGGTAGTGAGGAGCTTGAAGACTGCAGGATGCATAATTTCACTTATCTTTTGAGAATTTATGGTTGTAGAATGGGGAGATAGTTTACCATAGCAGATACTTATGTATCTTAACCTACTGACATGAATAAAAGTAAGAAATGGGTAACATTATCAAAAACAGAGAAAGGGTGACATTAGGGGAAAATTGCTAACAACTGAAAATGCTCTCTGAGTTTTATCTATATTAAGTGTATTAAGACAGTTGTTCAAATATAAGAAATGTTATCATTGCATTACTTCAGTTATTCTAGCTATTTGAGAAAAGTTGTACATGGTATCTACTCTATTAACAATAAAATCCATCCTAAACAAAATGAAGATCCATTTTCAAAAGTTAAACAATGTGTTTAACAGAAAATTTCTAACATGCTGTTATTATGGGAAATGTGGCTAAATTAATGTAATATCACATTTTATCACAACAGGTTATATACACATTGTCTTAATGATTTAGCTAAAAGTTCAGCACTATAATTTCTTCAAAGACTTGAATGAGAAAAAAAAACACTGAAACATCTTTTTATATAGTTAGATTCAGGTTGGTAGTTTTTGTTTTTTAAATAAGGGAGGAAAAGTAAACCAGTTAAAGGTCAGGAAATCTGCTTCACATCTTACCTTTGCAACTAACTAGCTAAAACTGCTCCGCTTCTTTTTTTATTCATTTTCCTCAGATGTAAGGAAAGTGATGCAGCAATGAGAAAAACGAAATGGTTTCTGACATTTCTTTTGCTCTAAAATTCAACTGCACTTATAAAAACCCTACTAAATCCATACGGAAAATGAAAGGTAAAAAAATAATACATTCCTTTTTAAAACTATTATGGAGTACAGTTGAGCAAAGTGTTTAAAGTGACACAGTGAAAATAAGCCAATTCACTTTAGAAATGCTGCCTCTTAGGATCTGAGCAAACTGCAGAAAAGAAAGTTTCAAACATTCCTTGTTGGGAAAATTAAAAGGATACAAGTCATCTTACACCTCAACTTGATTGTGAAATACACAGAGATACCCACAACTTTAGGGAACAGGAATTAATTTTCATTCTTTTATGTCAACCCAGAAATTATGCTGGCAGACTTGGTGAAGAAAGGCCAAATTTATTCCATTTTAAGAAATATGATCTTAGGTCAATATAGAATAGCTGAATGGTGGATTAATACTTCGGCTATAAAAGTCATTTATGAAATAAAATGTCATCTTTTAAGTGTGATTACATTTAAAAGCTTTAATAATGCTAATAGGAGAAAAACCCAGAAAACTTATTGTAATTATTACTCTGCTCCAGGCACTGTGTTAAATGCATTACATGTGTTATCTTGATAAGGCTTTAACAAATGTTAATCGCCTACTTTCAGGCATGTGTTGTTCCAGGTGCCGGGGAGACAGAAGTAAACAGGGTAAGGACTTGACCTCAGGGGGCTCATGGACTAGTGAACCAGGCCTTTGTCATGGGTAGCTTCATGATATGTTTATAACTTTTGTCTTATTAGAGGGGAGGCACAGGGAGACCAGGGAACTTTGCAAATATCACAAAACTAGTAAGGTATGGACCTGAAATTCAAACCACATAGCCCATCCCTGGCATTTAAGCTGACAGTTATTTCTTTAACACTAACTACTGTGAAATATGACTGGGGGTGGGGGGGGAAACAAACAAACAAACCTCTATCTTTCCAAATTAAGAAGCAGGAAATCATCTAAAATTCTCAGCATGCACATATGAAAACCTAGGAATAAGGGTTCAGGTTCAACGGGCTACACGTGAAAATTATGCTGCTCTGCAGCTTCTCTAATTGTTTTAAATAAATACTTGCTATAGTGGCTGAGAGGTTAAATGGCACAGTTTAAAATTAGATAATAACTTCTTCCCAGAGTAATTGCTTAAATCAAGAAAGGAGTGAAAATTAAAAATAAATCCGTGAATGTAGCCTATAGTATTGACTGAACATATGCTGCCTTACGGCTCCAAACCATCTTGAACTATGAAGGGGTAGAAGCCAAAGACAGATCCACAGAGAGGTGCTGGAGAAGGTGTGGGAAAAACAAGTGTGTGACCACAGGTGGCACTTGGCACAAACAATGAAACTGTTTTAATGCCCGGTTCAAGAACACTAATTTTCCCAGTTGAAATCAGAGGGATCTATCACACTTGGAAATAGTGTGGGGAACATGAATTATACACTCAAGAGACTCCAGTGTGAAAATTCTGCTATCTGGTTTGAATGATGGCCATGCAGCCACTCTGCTGGCAATATCACAAAATCAGAAAACCGTTTGTCTCATTGTAAATGGTAAAGAGGAGTTCAAACAATTCTATAACGAAAACAACAACGTAGTTTCCCCCCAAGGGGTTTCAAATATTTATCTTGCACAAGGACCAGTACCAGAGAGTTCTAGTTAGCTTTTTATTAAATGTATATATGTCTATTCCATTTCACAATGTACAACACACACATAAACAACTAGATTCACACATGTACATCTAAAAAGAAAATTACCTTTCCACTTCTGGGACATAAGAAAAGCATGTAAGATGCCATATTGCAGCATTATTAGTCTAATTGTCCTCATTTGTTCTCCTGCTCTCACTAGAGCAAGCAGTCAGACAGGGGACACTTCACTCTATATGATAAATGCAACTCTGGTGCAAACAGATTTCCTGGAATAGCAGGTGACTACCTCCAATTACTTACATTCACCTTTGAAGTATGTAAGTGGTTAGGTTTTATAGTATATTAATTTCTCTAATTGTCTTGTTAAAACTGCATTTTCACTCCCTCTATAATCCAGTCCATGATGGAATAAGACACTCAGAAGCAGGACTGGTGCTAAGGAGAGAAGCCCTTTGAAGAGTAAATAAACTTTTGTCAATAATTTAAAAACTGACAATAAATGCACTATATGGAGAGAAAAGAACTTGTCTGCAAAATTTATATTATGCCAAGTGGGATATTTCCTCCCCTGAAAAACAAATAAATGCAAATCACAATGCAATAAAATACCTAAGAAGGTCTATAATAAAAACTGAAATTTTAATGTCCAAAACATCTATCCAAAAGAAAAAGTACTTAATTTCAGTGATGTAAATGTCCATTAAAACCTCTGATATTTAGGGCCTCCCCTGGTGGTGCAGCGGTTGAGAGCTGGCTGCCGGCGAGGGTCCCACATGGCGCGCAGACCTCTCCTGCTGTGCCCACTGCTCCCCTCAGCAGTGTATTTTGTCAGTCTGCCTGTTCTGTTCCCCGCTCTGGCTCTGGTGAATTCTCTCACCCTCCCATGCTTCTGACTGTACCCAGTGCTTGTATGAATGAATAAATAAATCTTTAAAAACAAAACAAAACAAAACAAAACAAAAAACCTCTGATATTTAAACAATTTCACCATAGCAGTCTTTAGTGGAACCTCACTCTCTGTCACATCTACTAAAATGGGGTGGTGGGACTGTAGTTTCCAAAGCCCTGCCCCTTTGTGATACATCTGTATGATGTCACATGGCCAAAAACGAGACTGCAAATGTAAGGCTACAGACCTTAATCAAAGGCAATTACCATGGACTAACAGTGAGAGAAAACATGCAGAGACAGGAGATAATCAAAGTGTGGCAGAGACTCTGCCCACCACTGCTGGTTTGGACCACAATGGAGGCAGGAATTAGGGCAGCTCAGGAAAGTAGATGACCTCAGCTGACATAAGGGAAGCAAACAGGACCCTTGGTCCCACAACATCTAATATCTTGATTCTGCCAATAACCTAAATAAGTAGGAACAGATTCTCCCCTAGAGGCTCCAGAAAGGCACGCAGTTCTGCAAACACCTGGATTTTAGCCTGTGACTCATACTGAGTTACTGACCTACAGTACTGCAAAATAATAAATTTCTGTTGTGTGAAGTCACTGCATTTGTGATTTGTTGGGATAGCAAGGGAAAAACTAATGTAAATATGCTAATGATTCGGGCATTGCAATGGGAGAGTGGCGCGTCCAATTCAAAGTGCCGAAAACCAATTACATACCAAGAACTTCACCAGGCCCTGAAGGGGTGTAAAGGACAAGAATATTTTTTAAAAGGTGTCTGACCTCTAGGAGCTCACTGGATCCTTTGGGTAGGGGATGAGGGATATTTAATTGAGGGGTTTTATATTTGGGGGGTAGCAGGGAGGAATGGAAGAAGTCAATACATTTACCATAAGAAGAATAAAGTTATATTCTTTTGTAAGTTAAATGAGCTGTGGCTTGTTCCAGGATAAGACTCTAAGCTAGGAATCACAACTACCTAAAAGACTTGGTGAGAGAGATGAATAATAAAAAACAGCACATGTGCTACATGACACTTAGTCCACAGTCGGTATTTAAAGTATGATAAGAATAATTTTTTATTATAAATGTTTTTTTCCCTTTAATTGTGTCTTTTTTGTAACTGAGGCAACACTGGCTTATTACATTTAATATGATTTAGGGGAACCGGTTCTCACCTCCCCAGGTATATGACACACACCACACCTACCACAAAGTACCCATAGTGCTTTACAAGAGATCATATGGTGGCTGAGAGGTTAAATGTGAAGTTTAAAATCAGATAATAACTTCTTCCCAGAGTAATTATTTATGTCAAGAAAGGAGTGAAAATTAAAAATAAATCTGTGAAAGTAGCCTATGATATTGACTGAACATACGCTGTCTTACAGCTCCAAACTACCTTGAACTATGAAGGGGTAGGGATCACTACAAATGATATCTACTGGGGATCACTACAAATTTATTGATTGAGAAAAAAGTTACCAGGGATCAATAACTTAGTGAATCTCATCAATAATTCTGGATTTAAAAATAATCTCTCTACTCAGAAATTCCTAATTTTGAATGATGGAAACTCCCTTAGACCCCTTCTTCATTTACCACTACCACAAATTCTCTTTAAGAGAGTTGATTACCCTTCAGCTGCAATAACCACATATATGTCACAAAAACAAGCAAGTAGAAAAAGGGTACACATGACATAAAAGTATTTTTCTAAGTTATTCTTTATCTTATGGCATGGATAACATTCAAATCATTATCTCTGGTTCTCCTTTTCCTGGAAATGTGGAAGAATAAAAAAGTACTAAGCATAATAAATTACATAGCATTCTGGAACATACACCTTAAGGAAAAAAGGAAAATTAAAAGAGGGCAAAGATCAGCAATTCTGATTTTTACCTGTGGGTTGGGGGTATCAAGTTCCATGTTAAATAGAGGTTCTCAGTTTCCTAGTCTATAATATCACTCTACCCACTACACAATATTAAAGACCAGAGGGGGAAATATGCTTTAAAATTCCTTAGAAATTACAAAATTCTATACACATTCATTTGTTACTGTTGCTGCTGCTATTTAGTACCAATAGAGGACTCCTCAGGGTATTTATAAGAAATGAAGTCCGTTTCAGACAATTTGACTAAAAATCACATATTTAGAATATATAAAAATTATTCTTTGGCTTCTGCTGTATTTTTTAATATACAAAAATGAAGATAGTTGATCCCTTAGCAAGTTGCCTCTGGGTCAGAATATTTACATTTGCCCAAAGGAGACTAGAGTAGTAAGAAATAGAAAGGCACCAAACCTGGGATTGTCATATTTCTGTTCCACAAATTTTGGTGTAGTTTTATAGTCTTCAGTTTAGAAGATCCCCTTCTCTAGAAATACCAGAGAAATTTTCTGGTTATGAAGAAAAACTCTGATATGATAGGGGCTTACTTTCTGCTTATTTCTAAATCTTGAAGCAATAAGAGCTGTTTAGTCCAAGAGAGATTAAACTATGTTTTCATATGTGAATTCCTAAGCCAAATACAAAGCAAAAAAAGGTAATTCCAAATGGAAAGTAAATAACAAATCAAATAACAGCAAGAGAGTAAGAGAAAAATGCCACCAGATATTGATAGAGTGAAAAATAAAATGTTGTATGGGAGAGTGAAACAGACTAGGAAGCCACAGACCTCCTCATCAGCTCCCACCTGCATAGCCTATTTATCTCTCCGTGCTTTAGTTTCCTCAAATCTAGAATGCAATCAACTTACACATGTAGGAAATTACATATACGGGATTTAGGGAGGTGAATCATTGTGCAAATTATTGAACTATTATGCAGGTTATCACTAATCCCCATCCGTAGTACAGAGAGCACCATAAAATGACTAATTTCTGTTTGAAATGACCAGATAGCAAGTCAGAAAAACAAATTTTCTAACATCTGCTACATTTATAAGGTTGACAATATATGAAAGGGTAAAATTCATAGGGATTTCTATGACCCTACAACCAGAGTCCCTAGCCATATCTCCTGTCCAAAGAAATACAAAAGCACTAAATTGAAAATCTGACTCACAATAAATTCATGTATAAAATGAAAGGAGGAAGGGGACAAAAACAAAAAAACTGTCGAGATCACAAATCACAGGCAGTAGTACACTTTTTGATGAACCCAGAGGTGGTGTACTCTGCTTAGTTCTTGGTAGAGCATACTAAGAGTTACTCTGAGAGAGAGAGAAAAAAAAAGGCAACTTTCAGGACAAAGAAGAACCTGAAATAGTAGATAGTTCTGGGGCTATTATCCTGAAGAAAAAGGAAGTTCATGGTGCTGCCTTCAGCAGAGCTCAAATTGTTCTCCTCATCACCACCTTGAAAAAATGGGTAGGCCACTGCACTTGGAATAAATTGTAAACTTTTCCCACATCTGGCCACGGCGCTTCCTTTATCCCACTCTAGGAACAACTGCAGGCAGAACTCTCCTGTCTCTGCCCTTTTATACAAACTGCTTTTCAGTCAACTTGAGATATTACTCCCCCAGGGCCTTTCCCAGCTGGCTCTTTCGAAGCCTTCTAATATCAGTTCAAACATCACCTCCTCACAGAGGCCATGTCTGACCATGTCTTTTCTAAAATACTTTCTGTACTCATCACTCATGTTAACTGTATGGTTAACAAATCATCTTTTTTTTTTTTTCTTATCCATTTCCTCCTACCACAGGGTAAGTTCCATGGTCCCTATAATGGCACCTGAATAAAAAAGCTTCTGTAATGATTTTTTTTTTCTTTTAAAGATTTATTTATACAAGCACTGGGTACAGTCAGAAGCACAGGAGAGTGAGAGAATTCACCAGAGCGGGGAGCAGAACAGGCAGATTGACGAAGTACACTGCTGAGGGGAGCAGCGGGTGCGGCCAGAGAGGTCTGCGCGCCATGTGGGACCCTCACCGGTGGCCGGGGATCGACCTGCACAGCAGAGGCTGCGGGCAGCTTCGCAGCCCAGTGCTCAACAGCTGCGCCACTGGGGAGGCCCTTTTTTTTTTTTTTAAAAGATTTATTTATTTATTTATACAAGAACCAGGGTATAGGCCAGATGTGCAGGAGGGTGAGAGGATTCACCAGAGACAGAGCAGCGAACAGAACAGGCAGACTGACGAAGCACACTGCTGAAGGGAGCAGCAGGCGAGACAGGAGAGGTCCATCCTGCCATATGGGACCCTCCCTGGCCGGCCAGGATCAAACCAGTGCTGCAGAGGCTGCAAACAGCTTCACAGCACTGACCTCAACCGCCTGCGCCACCTGGGGAGGCCCTGTAATAATGATTTTCTTGTATCAACTGCTCTTCCCTTTGCTTCAGCATCTTTACCATCACTATCTAACATAAGCAACATCAAATTGTTTAGAAAACACATTTACATCCATTGTGTTACTAGGTTAGGGACTGGTTAGAGGTAAGGAGACAACACAGGATGGATTTACTTTTCTGTTTTTATAAATCTGTAGACTGAGTCTTAGAAAAGTTACTGAATGGCCTGATTAAGGTTCTGCAGATGAGTGGGCATATAAATCCAGGAACCCTCCATTCTCTTCAAAATATTATGCTAGGTGTCAAGCAAGAGATGCAGCATGCAGAGACAACTGAAAACTTCCAAGACTTGCCAACGCCTTAAGCACTGCTAAACAGCAAGTAACTGGAAGTATGAGTTCCTCATAACAAATCAAAATAAATGAAGATTAATTTTATTTGATTTTTGAAAAAAAAAAAAAAAAGCATTTCTGGAAAAATACAAGTAAGAAGACATTTCTAAAGTCCTATACATTTTTGTCTTTTTTGAATTAAATTCCTGAAAACATCTTTACAAAGTTCAATGAAATTTGGCTCTAGGACAGACTTTCATTTAAAGTAAACTTACATAGTTTCTTCTCTTGAACTACATGTAGACCTGATTTATTTGTAATTTCACTAAAATTTAGACTAGTTGTATGCATCAATCATGCCCTGCAGACTTTATCCTCTGTAAAATTAGACAAGTAATCAACGGACAATAAAAGGTATAGCTGTATAATACTTCCCACAAGCAAAACATGGTCACGTTTACAATTGCTTTTTGGCACTGAAGCTAAGAAACAATCTTTGACATTTGTTTTTAAAAATAAAAACATGTAATAACAACATAGGAAAGTAATAGTTCTTTAAAGATAAAAATTAGGATCAGCTTATCAACAAATAGAAGTCTATGTCAAAGTTTCTATCCCTGTTGTTTTATGCACATTATTTGTTAGCAGAAAATATTTCCTGATCCTTTCAAATAACATTCTTATTGTTTCCAAAGAGTTATGGAAGTGCTGGATCAGTGTTCAGGCTTTAATTTTTATTGTTGAATTTGTTTCAAGCTTTAAAAATTTCTACTTTGCAAAGAAGACAAGGAAGAACAAAATTTTCAGATTTTTTTCCTAAATAAAATATCTTTAAAACAAAAAATACTCATGAAACAAATTATTTTCCAATTAATCCACTTACTATTTCTTCACTGGTTGTACTTTAGTGTGTCTTAGAATGTTCTAGAATTATATGCAACCCTCTGTATTACAAGTGGACTAATTAGAACAAAGCTGATATTGGAGACATGTAATGAATTACTACATGTGCTAAAATTTTACTCTCTAAATTTGGTCTAACACATTACCTCAAATCAGAGGTACAAATATGTTTGTAAACCCTATTGAGAACTTTGAAAGAGAGCTGGCAAGCTAAAGAAGTCCATTGCCAAAACTGTGAAAGAGGAGCCTCCCTGGCAGTCTATGGGTTAAAGTCTCAGCACTACCATTGCTTTGAGTTAGATCCCCCCCTTATATGCCCTGAATCCCCAGCCAGGGAGCTAATCCACAAGGTGCAGCAGACCTCTCCTATCTGGCCCACTGCTCCCCTCAGCAGTGTATTTCATTCAATCCGCCTGTTCTGTTCCCATTCTGTCTCTGGTGAATTCTCTTACCCCGCAACACCCCCCAATGGGCCTACAGCCCATTCTTCTACGCAAAAATAAAATAAATAATCTTACAATAAAGGAATAATTCTTAAAAAAAAAAAAAACTGTTGAAGACCTGATTTTCATATAGTATGCCTGATCCTGAAGGTCAGGGTCTACAACATGCTCAGCTTGACAGTTTGCCAAGCAGCAAGGAAGCTAACACATGTGTGCGTGTGCATGGGGCATGAGTACGTGCAATGGTGTGCGTGGTTATGGGTGTGCAATGGTAACTTATCATTTCTACTTAAACTAATGACAGAATGCCATTAAGACATTCAATTCCAGTGAGTAACAAAGACAATGTGTAAATATGTTATCTGTCCTAGTGATAAGGCGCTGGCTCAGAAGTATAAAACTTTCTTTCTAGAAATTATTATTTGTATTGTAAGAGTTATAACTTCCAAGTAAAACTTCATTAAAGTGTTATGCAAATTTATGCACTTCTCATGATATTTAATATCAAATCTTTTATCTAGAAAAAAGTTGTAATGCTCTGAAAAAAATAAATGTAAAGTAAAAGAAAAAAACAGTATTACTCCACATCTGTTGAAATTTTGTTTTCTTAAAGTACTTGAAAAAATTGAGTAAAGTATTATCTTAACACTACTTTTTAAACAAGGACCCAATGTTCTATCATTTAGTAAGTACTGATTGGGTGTCCACTAATGTGCCAGATATAGAAAAGTTGAGACGCAGAAAAATTAAATAACAGATTTAAGAGCACAGAGCCCTAATGATAAAGCTAAAAAATCTTTAAAAATGCCTAGTCAACTGAGATACTCACTTCACTAACTTTGTTATTTAACATAACTCATCAGTCATTTAAAATCTTTTCTTTTAAAAGAATGTTTTCATCAAAAATATTTTATCAAAAAATGATTTTCGAAGAAATTATGACACCAAAAACAGTGTACGATTTAATTAAAGCCAACGTATTTTTCACTTATTTTATTCAGGCTATCACCATTTGTCTAATTCTTACATTTAAACAGAGAAAATAGGATCTGAAGAATTTTAAGTCAAGATGTATCATTCCTTTTAATTTATTCAATTAAAAATGGTTTCTTCCTGGTTTTTCAGCTCCAAAACCAAAAATGGTTCGTTCCTGGTAATTTCTGTTGTTTCTTACCAGAAAACTTTCCTTCCACTGTTAATAAAATGTTGTAATAGCAACACTCAGTTCTACTTTAGGCATAAAGAACATGCTATATTATTAATTCTAGATTAAAAAAACTACATATATCTTCCACTTCATAATTTAAGGGAATATTTTCCATAGATTATCCTTAGTTTCTCCCCTTGCAATAATCACAACTGTATGTGTTATTTTAGTAAATAACATTTTATAGTATTTCTAAATGGTCACATCTCATCGAATATACCGTTTATTCACTGCATTATCTTAATATTACTAAATGTAGAATAAAAGGAATGCTATGTGGCAATAGTAAAAGCCAGGTTTGTTCATTAGCATTTTCTTTTACCTCTCGGTCCAAATGAATGGACACACTGTACAGTGTTCTTAATGGAGAGCTGCAAGTATCTGCTTGGGAGGTGATGATTTTTGAAATCGATTTAGAATATGGAAACTGCATATAATTGGCTCATCTTTATGGTTTTAAACATACACACACATGCACATGCACACAAAGATAACTGACTGACATCTATTGTATCTCTTACCTAAAGAATGTGCAGCTGTGGTTTTGGAGCTGAAAAACCGGCCAAGCCCAAGATCTCCAAGTTTGACCACTCCTGTGGCTGTAATGAACACATTTGCGGGTTTTATATCTGTGAATAAATGAAGGCATCAGTGAAAGACAATGTCAATTTAGGCATTATCAAGGGATTACAAATCACTTACACAGCAGAACTTTACACATATCTTAAAAATGAAAGTTACTTTGATTTTGAACTCAATTATTTTGATTGGTTTTGCTATATTCTAATATTTAGGTTCAGTCCTTTGATTGACAGAGAATCAAAAGACCATGAAGAGCACTACTTATTTTTATTTAAAATGCATTTCGTTTTACATTTGAAAATAAACTTTGTGAAATGCAAACACAAAATAAGTTAGGTCCTTTTTATACCCATTTCAAATAAAATATATTACTAAATATCAATTTATTGATATTATCTACAGAAAATATAAACTAATTCAATTGCACATATAATTAGAGAGCCTTTAAAAACATAACTGCTTAAATAAATAATATTGAAAGTTTTTACATACACGGTGGATCAAATCCATAGAGATTCTTCACACACACTGTCTGATCACTGGTAATCAAGAATATATTAAGAGCTAATGCTGAAAATTAAAAACCTAAGTGGTCATATTTTACACTGTTCATTCTGGGAGGTGGGGTAGGGATCACTCCTTTCCAATGCATATTCTACTACTTTCCTGCATCTGTTTTTGTTTCTGTTACCAATATAATCAGCAAGGTTCTCAGAAGAGAGAAGCAGAAAAACAACTAATTTTCGTTCTTACCTAAAACCAAATCGAGTTTTATTTAGATGTTTATATTCTAGTATAATTATATTCTGGAAATAAATTATTTGAGAAAGCTTGGTATTAGCCAATGATTGGAAGGCATTTATACATAAACTGCCTGGTAACTTGCATCATAAAATAACATTAAAAATTATTCACAATTTAATCTTACCTCTATGCATGACTCGTCGAGAATGCATATGTTCCAATGCACTGCAGAGTTGAACAAAGTACTTCCAAACAGTTCTTTCAGGAATTAACCTCTTTTGTTTCTTAAAATGCTTTAAAAAATTAAAAATAAGAATTATAAGGAATAAAATATCTTAAGACTAGATCCTTATAAAAAGCAATAAATCAGAAAAACAACTACTTTTATCTATTAATTTTAAGTGTGTGACTTTCCAAAGTGCAATGATTCCAATAATTTTAACTGACATAAAAGCTCAATTTTTCCCTATTATATCCAAAGTTAGCACAGGTCATATCAGGCTACATCTTTGTGATGTCTAACTATTTCAAAAATTAACATCTATATAAGATAATTCTTTTCCTAAAAGGAATATGTCAAATTTTATTTTTAAAAAGTCAGAATAAGGTAGTCTAGAAACCTGAAGGTAATTATGTTCATTAAAAGACAATTTTCCTGACAGAAGGATTCACTATAGAATTTCTTTTAAATATTGACCCATTTTGATGATTTGAAACATCACTTACTTTATTACAAATGAAATCAATAAAGGGATTTATGTAAAAAGTTTTCATGACTATTTTTAGTGCACATGACAAGTTAACATTGCACTTTGCTTTTAATGAATGAAACTAAACTTTATGAACAACAAACATTAGAGGAAGAAAGAGCAAAAAGCTGAGCACCTACAAGCTAATCAGGAAAGAGTGGTCATCACACATGAGGGAACAATCACTTAACTAACTACAAAACCAGAGGAACATATTTAACCCCACTTTTCTACATTAGCTTTGCTAGAAGAATATGCTATAATAAATGCAGAAACAAAGTTCTTAGCATCATAAGATTCACAAAGTTTTACTGTATAAAAAATATTTCTAAAAAAGCAATAACACAATTGGTTTCCTATTTACAAATGACCAACATGAAAAAGTACATTTAAACAAGTTCTTATACAATTTTCTGACAATTATCTTTTCAAAAATATATATTTATTAACATATCAACAATTAAATATGTATTTGGATACATTTAATCTGGAAACAACATTTTTGGAAGCTCAACTAATGAGATTTTTTGCTACTGTATCTAGACAGAGAAACAGACTTTGGTCTCCAAAACTACCTCACAGATCAATTTCTATTCCTGTGACCAGTTGAGGGCAGGCTTAAGGAAAAAACATTTCAAGATCTGATAATATACCTACCTAATGGTAAGCAAAAGATTACATTTACTATCTCATATGCACTCAACATATTAAAGGATCAATCTTTAAGGTTAATTTTTATTAAGACACAAAGATTGGAAATGAACTTATTAGCAATTTCAATGGCTATTACATGAGTAGCAAAGAACAAATAGCAATTAGATGACCAGACAATTAAGAAGCAAATCAGGGTATTATTAAAATGTTGAAAACCTTCTGTATCATGTTTCAATATTAAGTCTTTTTAATTGTAGAATGTGTCAACATCCGTTTTCATTCTAAGGAGGCAATGCTGCAAAATCAGTTCTAGACATATAATTTTCTTTGAGACTTGGAATGGGTCCAAATGAAGCCTGTGGATGTGCTCTCCCTGATGCTGGATTAGCATATCAGAAGAGTGTTTGATGTCAACAGGAAGATGGAGACCAGGTTTCTTTTCATTCAAAAACAAATATACCATATCATGTAAGTATCAGACCATGAAAGAATAACTTTATGCTTTAATATAGATTCTGAAATTATAATTAACTTGGCAGTTTAAAGTCCCATTACTTAAAAATAAGTCACATATGAAGGAAAATGCAGAATGAAAAAAATGTGCTCAAAATTAATATTAGGGAAGAAAGTCTGGTTATTCTCTTGTTTTTATAGCCTTCTTTAAGACTATCTCATCAATAAATTAAAGACAATAACAATAAATGACATTCAATATTAAAGCTACCTGGACAGAATGACCTGACAAAATGTAAGTAACCAAATTAGAAACAAGTTATTGAAGAATAATTTTATGAATTTGATTTGCTCATAAAATAAATCAAAGGTAGTTTTATCATATCATTGGTATCTTCCAGTATTTTGTATTTGTCTTTTTAACTTAAGCAGTTTTTTAACCGTTCCGTAAGTATAGGGATTTGAGGGAAAAAAAAAAAAAAAACAATACTGATGATGAGAAAAGCCTGTCTGTTCTGATGGTGGCACTGTTGGCTATCTCTTAAAAAGGAGATGAACAGAAAAAAAAAAAGCAATGAAAATGTGAAGTCTTCTGACTACTGGTAATGTTTATATTAACATTACAAAGCAGGAAGTTGTATAATATCAAAGTATTAAAAAAGAAGACCTTTTCTTAAAAATTATTCCAATATCTACATGTCATTTAAATTAATTCTCCAATCACAGTGCTAGTATTCAAAAATTTTAATTTTCTCTGAAAAAAAGTCTTACATAAATATTATGGACTAGATTAGAAAAAAACAATCTAATGTCAACATATATAAAGAAAAATGTACATGTATATGTACCAAATACAACTGGATATTTTAAAAGTTAGCATAAATAAAGTGTGGAAAAGATTATGTGACTATGGTGCTTGGACTATATTTATTTTATAAAATAGAAATGCACTGTTTTAATGTCTGAAACTATCTAAAAAATTTACGAAGGCAGAAATTAGCACTCAGCACTCAGGCAACCAAATCACTTTGACATATTTTCATTTAGAGTTTTTATTTCTTTAAGTAGTCTACTCTTTTCTATGAAAAGCTGCAAATACAGTTTATTTTTAAAGCACATTTTCTATATCGGCATTATTCAAATAAACGTTAAATATCATTCAAAGTAAAAAAAAATTATGCAACAAAAGGTAGTCAATGTACATATAAACGTATATACAAACATTCTCACTTACATGTAAAAAACAATTATGAGAATTTCAATTGGTGATACTCGGCGTATCTTAAAACACACTGGCACTGCCACCAAAGGGGTGTGCATTAAAAGGAAAGAGGCTAGCTGATACAAGCTCTTCCTTTCAGAGATTTTTGGAAAATAGTCACATCTTTTTTCCTTTTAATTCTCAAACATCCTCCTACAAATTCCATGTCCAAGACCAAATCTAATTCTGAAGTGGATAGTAAATATCTATGTACCATTTGAGTTCTCACCTGGGTCCACTGGTCACTTCATTCCTGAATTCTAGACACTACAACTCCAAGTGGAACACACACCACTTTTTTCTAAATTTTTTAATTCTAGCATTCTTTCTCAAGAAATCTTGGGAAAAGTTTCAATATTACCCAGCATAAACTCATCAACAGTGCACGAGCAGAAAATGATCTTGTTTTATTTAAAAAAAAAAATAATAATGCCTGTGGTATGTCAAAATATTTAAGTCCACAGTTTGGTATGTTAATCTTTAAAGAAAACATCTAGAAGCACTAAGGGCAGCTTCAGGGTGTATAACCTGTACAGTCACGCAGGGCCCTGCTCTGAGTTTAAGATTCTGTTGTTGTCAACTTAAAATTCTTAACCGCTTTTCAATAAGGGGATCCACACTTATGTAGCTGGCTGTGGGAACCATATGTCAAACATTCTATGGAAATATACTGCTGTAATTTAAACAAAACAAAGCAAAAATGTGATTTTGGTGTGTAAGGCATTCTTGATAATTAGAAGAAATTATAATTAAATAATGAGAAATAATGAAATTTTAAGAGAATTAGGATTGCAGGCACCAGCTGTTTTCCATCTCTTCCAATTATCTCACAAGCAGAGGAAGTAAGTAATTTATGTTAAATATAAGGAAGTATTTCCTGCTTGGGAGTTGTCAAGTGTTTAATGTGGTTCTAACATAATCCATATTCACCTTTTAATAATAGATCTGATCATGAGGCCTGACAGTAAATGGCTGTGCGACCTTAACCAAGTCACTTCATTTCACTAGGCTTAAGTTTACTCAACAGAGTTTGGAGATGATCTGAGGTAGTCCATGCCACCTCTAAAATATAATCTATAATTCTACAATTTAGCTACAGATAAAACATAGATAATAAATGACTACGTGACACATGTTCACATTTTATAACACTTTACAGGTATGTTCTGTCCTTCAAAAATTCAGTTAATAAAAAGCAAAACAAACAAACAAAAAAACAACCCAGAGATCCCCACAGGTCCAGTTAATACTGTAAATGGTCTTCCCCCAAGATGAGCTGGTATTTGGAGTTCCATGTTATAAACTTGCAGTTAGGTCAAACACTTACCACGAGAAGGGATGTTATGTTCCCAGAAAAACATGTATCCCTACTTATAAACCCACTGTGCAGTGCAGAGGTTTTTTTTTTTTTTAAAGCGCAAAGAATGGGTGATGGTAAAGACAGGATGATTCTGAAAGTATAACTGACAGTTCAAAGTGTATTTTTATTATATATTGCTCTTTATGAAAACAATTTTCTTCTGAAGGCATAAAGAGGTCTCAGCACAAGTATTTGCTACACACAACTTTGGGTGTTACACAAATGTATAAAAGAGTTATGTCTCGGAATTTTGATGTGTAAAACTAATTTGCTGCATGTGCATATTCTCACACTTGGCATTTGCAATAAAGTTCAGATACCTTAAACTGCTTCAGAAGCTACAAAGTGGAATAGGCCTGATAGCCAAGAAGAGATCACTGGCTTCTCAGTTAATGTACTTCGATAAAATACTTACTTCCAAGCTATATTATATTAGTCTTTTGTTTGCTATAATGTTGGAGAATCTATTAAGAGTATTCAATTGTTGGGCCTCCCCTGGTGGCACAGCGGTTGAGCGCTGGGCTGCAAAGCTGCCTCTGCAGCGCAGGTTCGATCCCCAGCTGCTCCTGAGCCACCAGAGGAGGGTCCCACATGGCGTGCAGACCTCTCCTGCCGCCCACTGCTCCCCTCAGCAGTGTATTTCGTCAGTCTGCCTGTTCTGTTCCCCACTCTGGCTCTGGTGAATTCTCTCACGCTCCCGTGCTTCTGACTGTACCCAGTGCTTGTATAAATAAATAAATAAATCTTTAAAAAAAAAAAAAAAAGAGAGAGAGAGGGGGGATTCAATTGTTGGGCCTCCCCTGGTTTTGTAGCGGTTGAGTGCTGGGCTGCGAAGCTGTCCGCAGCAACTGCAGCACCAGTTTGATTCCAGGCCATTGGCGAGAGTCCCACATGGCGCGCAGACCTCTCCTGCCGCATCCGCTGCTCCCCTCAGCAGTGTATTCCGTCAGTCTGCCTGTTCTGCTCCCCACTCTGGCTCTGGTGAATTCTCACCCTCCCGCACTTCTGACTGTACCCAGTGCTTGTATAAATAAATAAACAAATAAATAAATAAATCTTTAAAAAAAAAAAAAAAAGAGCATTCAATTGTTCCCAGATTAGAATTAAATAGAATTTCAACGTAACCTATCCAGGCCACAAACTTAAAATTATATAGGATTTTAACAGATGTCAAAAATATATTTCAATATAGGGTAGAAAATGTAAAACAAGATTTTTATCTGAGCAATTCGGCCTTAAAAAAAGAAACAGAAAGAACCACCCAGGGTCTCCTTGGTGGCACAGGGGTTAAAGTCTCAGCGCTCTCAAGCTATCACCAGCCACTGCAGCATAAATTCCATCCCTGGCCAGGGAGCTACCCTACATGGCCCAGCAGACCTCTCCGTCTCACCCGCTGCTCCCCTTAGCAGTGTATTTCAGTAGCTCTACCTGTTCTGCTCCCCACTCTGTCTCTGGTAAATACTATCACCCCTTGGTCCCCCGTACCTCTGGCCTACACTCTAGTTCTACTATGCATAAATAAATTAAATAAATAAATAAATCTATTTAAAAAAAACCCCACAAAACTTTATTCACCAAACAAGAAAAATAAGCTCTTAGTCACACTGTTCTTCTCCTAAAAAATTTTATTTTTTGAACAATGACACCAGAAGGAAACTTAATCAAGGTATTAAAAAAAACAATAGGGCCTCCCCGGTGGCGCAGCGGTTGAGCGCTGGGTTGCGAAGCTGCCCGCAGCCTCTACCGCGCTGGTTCGATCCCTGGCTGCTCCCAGGCCACCGGAGGAGGGTCCCACATGGTGTGCAGACCTCTCCTGCTGCCCGCTGCTCCCCACAGCAGTGTACTTCTTCAGTCTGCCTGTTCTGCTCCCTGCTCTGGCTCTGGTGAATTCTCTCACCCTGCCACACTTCTGACTGTACCCAGTGCTTGTATAAACAAACAAACAAACAAATAAATAAAAAATAAATAAAAATACATGCCTCTAAAAAAAAAAAAAAGAAAGAAAACAATAAAAGATCAATAAGAATATATGAATGCATCAGAATTAATACAAGGACTGGTTCATGCACGTTGTCATGTAGATAATTCTTAAGTTTCCATGTTACTTGCACTGATAAAGAAATTATTTGGCAATATGATGTTTTTATATTCATCAAAGTACTAGAGATACAGTGAGACAAAAAAGCAGAAAGCCAATCTTTAGGAAGATTTAGTCGCAAAGATCAAGAGAAACCTCTGCCTTTTTAATGATTTCTGATTATATTACACCAAACAACAGTAAGATGGTTGAAAAGGTAGTATTCTAGTGGACAAAAGAAATACAGCAGAACAATAATGTGACCATATATGTCCCTCAGCAGAGAGTGAGGTTTAAAATAAAATGGGACAGGAGTCTGTATCTCTTCCCCTTACTGAATTGCCTGCAGTACAACTACATGGTTGTTATAAGGTAACTTTTGTTCAACATGGCCCTCAAATATAAGGAACAAAATGTTCCTTGAAAATGATCTTCTAATTCTTCCCAAGTAAACACAATTCAAAACATATAATCACCTTTTAGTTACACCTATAAAATGACATACTGGTCATTAAGGAATATAACTTTCAATTTACTTAACTCACCAAGTTCTACACTAACTCATTATCACACTATTTCAGAAAAGCCAACTAATCTTTGATCAGTGGCATTATTTCTATAAAGAAAAAGTCTTATATAACACATCTACAGATACATACCATATACATAAATATATTTGGATACACACAGTGTACATGCATTATAGGTCAGTACATATGTATATAGTTCTGTATATAATAACAATTCTGTAAAATCTTTTTCAGATAGTGCCACTAATTTGTAACCTTAAGACTGCCAAATAATTCTAAGGTGCTATACAATATAAGCAGACAACAGTCTTGTGGAAAATACACTGGATTTAGGAGGCAGTTTTCATAGTTTTCATGTTTGGGCTATATGCTTATGCCAGATGCTGAAACAGGAAGTGCAGGTATCTTAGTAAACTATAAATCTGAGTTATGAAAGATAGATGGTACTGCTGAGGGAGCTTTTATTGCTTTAAGGATCCAAAGGTCAAGAGCATAAAAGACATTTCAGTGATTTTATTTCCAGTATAGTCTTTAAATTTGGGTAAGTACAAATAAAAATGTGTCTGCAGATAGGAAAAAAAAAAAAAAACTACACCAAGAAGGTGAATGAGATTTATAAGTTACACAATATTTGAAGATAATAATTATCTCCATAACATTGGTATTCTAGATAATTTATCACAGTATGTGGTAAGCAGAATTCCAAGATGCAATTTACCTCCCCAAATACCCAAGTCCTGGTGTATATCCCCTTCCCTTAAATGTGAGTTGGGCATATGAATATGATGAAATATCAATTCCATATAACTTTATCTTATGGGACAAATATTCTACAGATATAACTAAGGCTCCTACTCAGCTGCTTATGAGTTCCTCAAAAGGGAGATTATCCTGGAGGAGCCTGACATTATCAGATGAGCCCTTCAAATAAATCAGAGATTCAAAGCCAGAAAGACTCCTCAACTGGCCTTAAGGGACCAAATAGCCAGAAGGAGAGGTCCAAACAGCCAAGCAGAACATGAGGATGACCCCCAGCTGACAACCAAAAATATAGCAAAGATTTTGGTCATATAGTTACAACAAAACGAATTATCCCAACAACCAATGAACAAAGAAAGAAGACCCTGAACTTCAGATGTGATCACAACCCCAGCTGACACCCTGACTTCAGTCTTCTAAGACTTTCATTAGTGATTCTGCTAAAGAGTATGTGAACTCCTGACTTACACAAATTGTGAGATAATCAATTTGTGCTGTTTTAAGCTAAGTTTGTTATGTAGCAGTAAAAAAGCAGATACAAAATCCATTTATAAACACAGCAAAAATCTATGCATATATGATATATAAAAAATTAACTATGCCTCCATAATTATTTCAAATTGTGCCAAAGTCTTGGCAGAAAGTGTCATTTAAATTATTTGTATTGCATATTCTTAAAAAAAAATGTAATGAGAAGAATATACACTTCCTTCTTAGCCAGTATAGCGGGGTATAACAATCTTTTCGCATATAAATGATAAACAATTAGAAATACAGGAACTTGTGAACAGTTCAATGAATAAACTATATTTTGACAAAGTAAGCTACGAAAACCTTAAAAATGTTTTATCAATATTTTTGTAGACAAGTTGAAACAAAGCTCTTGCTTATTATTTTTTTTTAAGATTATTTATTTATACAAGCACTGGGTACAGTCAGAAGCGCGGGAGGGTGAGAGAATTCACCAGAGCCAGAGCGGGGAGCAGAACAGGCAGAAGGACCAAAGTACACTGCTGAGGGGAGCAGCAGGCAGCAGGAGAGGTCTGCATGCCATGCGGGACCCTCCTCCGATGGCCGGGGAGCAGCCGGGGATCAAACCGTTGCCGCAGAAGCTGCGGGCAGCTTCGCAACCCAGAGCTCAACCGCTGCACCACTGGGGAGGCCCTTGATTATGTTTTTATATTAGTGTCTCATCTCTACACTAAGTCTCCGTCAGCTAGTATGTTTCTTGACATTAGAAGATTGAAACAATAATGTATTTTACAAAATGTAGCATGCACTGACCAAATTTAGGGGAAAATAAAATGTACAGCATATGTCATGACTCAATAAGCTGAAAATTATTTTATGAGGTTTTTTTTTTAATTCTGATTACTGATAATAAAGAAACACATGATGAAAAATTCTGGATTTCCTTTTATCCTAAAATTCATCTGGGAAGTATTTCATCTGACCACAGCCTCAGGTATTCCTTTGTCACTAATTAGAGAAATACTGGCTATTTCAACTATAAATTGCTTAATTATATCTGTCAGTCTGCTCTAAACCAATTAATTATTTACTTGTAAAAAAATCTTTGATGCCATGCTATCCAGAGGTTCATTTCTGGAATACAGACCAGGAGCTATATTTCCTCTTTACCCCAATTAAGCTGAACATGTGAGAGAGTGGAATATATTGTTGTGATACTTGGTGATTTACAATATTACTCACTGGAAAGAAACGAATCATGTTACTTACATTTCAAGTATCTATCCTTTATAAAGCATTAACTCACTATCATATTCCTTCATGATAGACCTTCCTATGATTTTTTTCCCCTAATGTAGCCTTTTATGAAGAACAGCTTATAGCATAGACATTCAGAAAAAAAATTTAGAATTTTTTTGGGTTAAAAAAAAACCTTCCTGCATTAGAACACTATCTTCCCCCATGCCGGCATAAATAACTCACTTTCTTATCAACTCCCCATGAGAACAGAGTGTGAAATAGAAGGAAAATGCTGTGATTATTCTATACCTATGTGTGCCACCTACTGGCTCCTGAAACAGAAGTATAAAGAGGTAAAAGAACCTGTGTGTGTTTGTGTGTGTGTTCACCACACATTTACTGAGTTATTATTATCATCCATGGAAACTGAAGGTAGTCAGGCAAGCAAAGCAGACATGACCCCTGTGCTCAACAGAGCTTTGAGTAAAATGGGAAACACAGACATCAGCGAAATAATCACAGGAATAACTATATGGTCTTATTATTTATTATGAAAGAATATTCCAAGAGTACTAATAGCAGACTATGAGTACTATTTTAGTACAGCAGTACTAAAACAAACTATGAGTCAAAAGAAAACCTCCATGAGAAAGTAACATATAAGTGGTAAATTGAGGGATAAACAAACATAAACTCAGTTCAAGAAGGGAGAAAGGACAGAAATGCGTGCATGCCCCAAGAATGGAAAACATGGGGAAGTCAAGGGATTTGAAAGGGTGCACAGGAGAGGGAAGCAGGGGCCAGATGGCAAAGCAACATTTGTTAAGCACCTTCTCTGTGCAGGGCACCATCCTCAGCACAGGGATAGGAGGCAAAGATGGCTCCCTGCAATGCTTACATTCTAGATCACACAAGACTTGGTAAACCTTGTCAAAAACTTTCCTCTTTGTGTTCATGAAGGATTTGAAAGAAAAGTATTAGTTTTTCTTGTCTTGCCCCTTCCCTTACCTCTTTTAAATACTGATGGAGAAAGATTTGAGGAATGGGTGCTAGATACTGAGAGAAAAGTTAAAAAGAAGATAGCAGTACTTCCCACTTAGGGAGAAAAAGGAAATGGGGCTGGTGGAAATATTGAAAAGACATTTAGAAGAAAAATGAACAAAATTTGGTGACAGACTGAGATGGGAGAATCCAGACTCCATTGTGGAAGGTCAGGAAGAAGAGAATGTATGGCATTGTTATCAACAGATACAAGGCTGTGTATTTGAGCTTCTCTGTAAGACCCTCCCCAGTGGCTCAGCAGGTTGAGCGCAGTGCTGTGAAGCTGTCTGCACCCTCTGCAGCACAGCCAGGGAGCAACCCACATGGCAAGCCGACCTCTCCCATCTCACCTGCTGCTCCCCTCAGCAGTGCTTTCCGTCAATCTGACTGTTCTGCTCCCTACTCTGTCTCTGGTGAATTCTCTCACCCTTCCAAGCCTCTGGCCTGTACCCAGCTATTGTATAAATAAAATAAATCTTTTCAAAAAAAAAAAAAAGTAAACACAATGGAAACAGAAACAATCTAATTACCGATCAATGTAATGTAATGAAATACACTGTGATATATCTGAGGAAAAAATACACATTACAATATATATTTATATGTGTGTATGTGTTTGTGCGTGTGAAGTACAAAAGAAAGATGATCTTTCTTTTGCAACCACATCAGTGGTTTTCTCTGAGAAACGGAACATAGCAAAGAAAGGTAACAATTCTCACCTATTGAGAAAACTAATATAAAACAGGATATTTCATTTTATATTAAAATAAAATAAACATGAGTTTATCAAATCAAATGGCGAGAAAAGTCATAATTATGTATACTAAGTGGGTCAGCTCATAATACAATTAATTCTATTTGAGGAAAGATGAGGGGAGAGCCTCCCAAGTTGTTAAATTACTCACTTTCCATAAAATCAGGTATTTGATCAGGTCCGAAATATCATACTACAAAAGACATTCATAAATATAACTGGGGTGTGCGTGGTCAAACTTTCTGTTACGTCATTATTTTAAATTCCATAGGTTTGAAATATGGTTTTCAACCTTCAGAAGAGTTCCAAGAAGATCTGAGAAATCTGACCCCAGAGTGTCTTATATTTGAGCAAGGCAAACAAACTAACGTGATTATAATAAAGGAGAAGATCACTAGAGGCTTACAAATAATGCTTACTACAGAGAAGGAATGATAGATAACTAGTCCTTTAAGGAAGAGCCACTTTAATACCCTACCAAAATATACTAAGTTGTTATATAAATTTATTATAATGTATTAAGTATCAGTTAATATTTTTAAATTAAAAATGTTTCCTAAATACTTTTACATGACAGATGCCTTCAAGTTTTTGTTAGAAGTTTCCCAGTATTTTAAGAGTACAGTTACCAATTTTTTGAGAATTAAGTTACTACTAATTACCAAGCATAGAGTTCTACTGTTATGTCTCTACCTTACTATTGGCTCAGCTGATAAAATAAAAATCCCCTGATAATGTCAACTACTACTAGAGAGATCTGTCTAAATACAGAAGCCGACTTCACCTCCACAATAATATAAGCTCATTCTGACAATTATTTCTTTCCTCATTGACCTAATAAATCTGGCTCTACTAAAGACAGAGTTACAGGGCTTCCATAAATCCCCCCAGTCTTGCATTTGTTTTCTCAGGTGGTAAAAGGAAAGGAGTATATGTTATATTCTCTCTCTCTCTCTCTTCTCTTTCTTTCTTTCTCTCTCTCTCTGAACACACACACACACACACACACACAACTCCCCCCACCCCAATATGCTCTGACATGCCCAGGCAATTGACCAGGCACTGCAACATTTTTGCGTGGAGTAGGAGTAGCATAGCAGGAAGATAACTGGATTGGACAAAAGTAAATGAATGCCACAAGAAAAACAAAACCAAAATCACCAATCTCTCAATCAGGATAAGATGTTACAATTGAAACTGCTTCTTTTATCTGTCTTTGGCAGGCATTCATCCAATATGAATTTGCCCTCTTTTTTTGCCATTCTAAGTAATTAAATAACCTTTGTACCTAAAGGTTAAAGCAAAGAATTTTTTATTAGTTGTTCTCTCTTGTGAGGACAATTTATTTTTATATCTCATCTTGATAGCTGCTTTGTAATTTTAGCATATTTGTATATTTGCATTTCTTTTTAAAATTAAGATTATAATTTTATTGTTCATTAACTTGCAAAATCATATTTTATAGACAGTTAGCTGTTTGTGCTACAGATGGGAAGTCCCTGAACAGAAAATCAGATAACCAATTAGGTGAGTCACTCAGAGCATGGGACTTTAAACAACTTGATAGCATTCTGTGATAATACTATATTATCTTCCTTTTATGTAATGTTTTTACAGTTTAGAAAACACTCTCATAAACTGTCTCTATCTTCCAGATGAGGAAACTAAGCCTCAGAGAACTTAAGTGACCTGGGAGTTTATGTGGCTACTAATGAACACGCATTAGAGAGCAGGGTTCTTAATGGAGGAATGATGCCACACTGTGATATCAATCTGTGAACACTTTGATCACAAAATCTGTGAATGCTTTGTAATGGAATGCAAGGTGTATATGCATCATCATTTTTCTGTGGAGAAGGTCAATGGTTTTCAATCTGATTTTTCAAAGGAGTTTTGTGAGTCAACAACCTTTCAGGACCACCAATTGAAAACTCAGATTTTTACATCAGACAAACCTAATTTAAAATACTAGTTCTTCTGTTTACTAGTACTGAGCATTATCACAAAATTATGTCTCAGAATCCTTGTGAAGGGTAAATATAATGTACATAAAACACCTACTACTGTTTTTAATAACTTCTTATAATCACTCCATGTAGCAGAGTTTACTGATTGTGCCTCAGTATCCATTGAGAATCTGAATTTACAAAAGGACAATAACCAGATCATTATAAAAATAGAACACTGAGTTACTGGACCAGGAAACCAACCTTTTTATCTATAAAAAGAACACCCAAGAAACCAGCCTGCTATACTAGAGACTTGCAGGAAGTCAGATTACTATCTCTGACAATAATCCAGAAAACTACACAATAACTTCTGTAACAATCAGTCCAAAATGTCCAGGACTCAATAACTGACAACTTCCCTAATTTTTGTCCCAGCTCCCAACTTAGGACACACCAGAGAAAAACAAATATGCATTCCTAATCAAACCCATAAGGTACCCCACTTCTAGTGAGCTCACACATAGCTTCCCCCTGCCAAGAGTCGCTAATCAGGATTAACTGTAGCTGTCCCATTGTCCTCCACTGAAAAGCTTTCCCATTCCTCTGCCTGACTGTGAATCTCTGCCAAAATGTCAGTGACAGTGGTTGACTTCTTTGCTATAGCAAGCGCAGAATAAACAGTCTTCCCTTGTCTCACTGGGTTGTCTTGATTGATTTTCATATTATTCATCTTCCAAAGTAACAGAAGTTTAGTTTTGGTCAGCAAAGACAAGCTACACATACCCCAGCTTCTCTTACAGTCAAACATGTTCGTAAGACTAAATATGACAATGGAATGAAGCTGACAACACAATGTAGCAGGCATCCAGTAGTAGGCCTTAAGATACAGACAGCAAGAGCCTTTTGTCCCTTTATGCCTTGGAATGCTAACTTGTTATAAACAGATTTGGTCTCTGAAAAATCTGATAGATCAGAGCTGCCATATTAGCTCCAGAATTCTGTGTTAAAATTCTATGTGTATATATCATATATAACAATAGCAGTGCCTACCATTTACGTAGTTTTACTATGGTGTGACACACCACTGTAAGTTTTTAATAAATACTGATTAATCATTAACCTAATTCTATGAAATAGGTTCTATTATTATTTTGTTTTTGAAAAAATGTGGGACAAAGAAGTTAAATAACATACTCAAGGACAAGCAGGTTTTAAGCTACTACTATTTGTGGGTTTTTAGAACTTGCAGCTGAACTTATACCAAATCGATGTCCTTAGAAAAGAAAGCTAAATAAATTTTAAAATAACTTTTCAGTTGTCAAACCAAGATATGATATGCAAAATCTGAAAGCAAGTCTACTTTCTATTCCCAGGAATAGGTCAGGTTGCTCAAGAACCTCCTTCTGCCCTCCTGTCCAGAGACAAAGGTTCAAAGGTGATCTTCTCAGAGAAATTAAGCTTAAAAATTTTAACTTTAGCTTACAGAAGAAAAACCTCTCAGTCTATTCCCAAATGGTTCTGGAGCATTTATATACCTTCATAGACCAGTATAAGTTTCACCAGATTATCATCATCACCATAGTCTACTACACAATACTTCTGTAACAATCAGTCCAAAATGTCCAGGACTCAATAACGGACAACTTCCCTAATGATAGTATTTATTACACATCTACCATATGCCAATGATTGCACTGATATCTTTGTTTTATAATATCAGATATGCCTAGATATTTAACAGACAACTCTATTAGAAAACAGTAACATTTTAAGTGTAAAAATTTCCTCTTACCTTTATCATTCTGGATAGATCACCAGCATCTGCTAATTCCAAAACTATGTTCAGTTCATTATCTTCAATGAATGATGCATAATATTTAATTACATTTGGATGGTTGAGTTGCTGAGGAAAAAAACAGTTATCAAAAATTATTTTTGCAAATTCCCAAGAGTTACAATTTCATAACTTAGGATAACTTAATGAACTTAAAAACCATACTTTCTTTTTGTAACAGAAATCTTAACATGAGCAGTTATCTTTGATATAACGCACTTCGAAAAAAATACTATAATTATTGAAAGTGAAACTAGCTATCAATCAATTTTAGCATTCTTTATTGGAAATAATAAAGCAAGTTATAGACACCACATTTTTTAAAGTATTGCTATATCCAATAAACATATAAGCATATGCAAATACATGAATGTCAGATTAAATCACCAGAGAACTAATATTTGAATTTATATAATTTCACTAGAAGTCAGTGTAGCAAAAATTGAGTCTTAAAAAAATCATTTTGTTTATAAATGTGATATTTTAATACATCACTTTTATGAACATATTCACTTACATTCGAAATAGCCAATAGTTCATTTGTTATTTACCTTAAGGAGATCTATTTCTTTGATGCAATCAGCACGTGCTTTGGCATCCATTAAATCAAATATCTAAAAAATAGAATCCAGAAAATTTTGTAAAGTAATATGGTTCAAACTCCAACTATAAGTACATCCACTGTAATACTCTACATATAATTACACAGACATTAAGAAATCTTTGTAATTATCTCACATAATCACTGCAGCTTGTGTGTTTTCTTCCAAAAGCAATCAATATTAAAACAATGAGAAAAGAATACAGCTAGATATTTCAGGTCTCAAATTCAAATGGAACAGAATAAAAGTTTTGATCATTAAGATAGAAAATTAATAGTTAATATACATTGAACAAGACATGCTAAAAGTATTACATAAACCACATCAATTGTCATTTAATCCTGATGATGGTGATAGTATTTGTACAGCATTTTACAGATGAAGAAAAGGAAGTTTAAAAAGCTTATGAGACTGACAAAAATTCACAAAGATAATGGAGCAGCCAGAATTCATTCTCAGTTATCCAGCTAGAACCTGAGCTCTAAACCATTAATCTATATTATCAAAGCATGGCTATGCGGTCTGATATATGAATTTTTAGTAGGGATGACAGCAATTCTTACACAAACAGACATATCAATGGAATTAAAATTTGGGAGGAATAATTAGGAAAAAAAAGTCTATAAAAGCTTCCGGGGGAGAGGGGGTGATAATGAAGGAAAAGCTGGGAAGTACTGTCCAGTGTTGCAAGTATAAAAATAAATAATACAATCAAAGGAATGTTCTCTGAAAACAATGTCTCCAGATTCTAAATGTGTGAGGAAAAAAACCCAATAATTAAAACATAACATGACAAATATTACAGACAACATCTGAATAAGGCACTACTATAAACTGATTAAAGCCTTAGCCACATAAGTAAAAATAAAATTTAATATAATTTATAGTCATCAACTTGACAAGTTTTCCTAATTCAGATTTGCCAATTGGTTCCAGGAAAAGTAGGTGTGTAAAATGAAAGCAGTAGTACATTCCAAGTCTTTTAAATTCAGAAAGGAATTATTGAACACCTTCCAAATTATGTGGTCTCTTTACATATACTACTTTGATCTTCACCACAATCTTATATGATGAAGGTTCCAATTTAGAACTGAGGACTGAAGCTCAAAGAGTGTTAAGTCACATGTTTATGGCCATAAAACCAGTAAGTGATAAACCAGGACTTGAATCTAGATCGTTCCAGCTCCAGAGACTGTTTTCTCCACTAGTACAGGCTGCTGTGAAGTCTAATACATACACAACTAACTAATAATTACTGAAATACATATTTGTGCAAAGTGTAGTATCAGAAACCTATGGTAGGAATCTCCATGTGGGGAGGGGGTAACATTAACGCAGAACCTTGACAGAATTATAGACTTCTGTCAGACAGAAATAACAGCTATCTAAGCCATAAAAGTAAATAAAGAACATGAATATATAATTAGTTTGTAGGAGACAACTCTTGCTTGGTATTACCCTTAATATCTAACATGCACATGGTTCTAACTCTTCCTCAATGAAATCAGTATGGGAAATGCAAATCAAATTTTAAAACTAAAAATTCAAGTTAGCTTATGGATTTTATTTTTGTTTTCAAATTCGATTTATATTTCCTATATTGAGGGGATGGGGATAGCTGTCTGGGCTTCCAAAACCTGATTCAAACATGCAAAAGAGAGTAATTCACTTCAGAAAGATTTCTGTATGAATACACAAAATCAAACACTTATTATTTAAAGGAGTAAGCTTTACATTCCACAAAGAAAAATCACTCACTTCCCAAATGAACAAATGATATCAGAAAATGATGCTACTATATAAAATGTCAAACTCTAATAATAAATACTGACATAAACAGAAAATTTTGACCTTGATGCAGCTACAGACATGATACATATACAGAGATTGTTTATTCTTAGGAATCAAATAGCAAAAAGAAAATAAGTGGAAAAGATAAATTAGCAGCAGATCATGAGGAAAAAAATGCAAGTAGGATATATAAAAAGTAAGGGACATTTATAACATTGTTGTAGCTTACTCCATCCAACGCCTTTCTTTATCACTGACATTTTTGAGCAGGAGTTGTTGATACTTTGGTAAAACATTGCCATATATTATTGTGTATTTATGACATTTCCATATACCATTGTGTATTTATGACTAAGTATGACTTTTTTTCAATTATCTGTTACGAACTGTTACATAGTTACTGTGCTCTGTTGCAAAATATTTTCATCTGTCTGCTTTCCCATTAATGAAATTTTATCACCTACTACTGTGCTAAAAAAAAAAAAAAAAAAAAAAAGAACCAAATGGCAAGATAAATAATTGATTCTTGCCAAATCATGAATGCTGATGCCATTCTCAGGAACTGCTAATCACAAAAAGATGAGTGATAACTCAAAGAACTGCTGGGAAGCACAAAATTTTAAATGTCTTAAGACAGTGAAAGAATTACTGAAAACTTTCAAAGAAACAGAGAAGGAAAATTCTGGTACTAATAATTAAAATGAAGAAAATCATGAACTTGGTCACATAACAAGCTACCCTTTAAGTAATCAATGTCTCTCTGATGGGAAAAAATATTTTAAAAAGGAAAAAAGACAGATAATAAGATGAGAATTAGATGTGTATGAGAGCTTCAGGAAACCCTAATGAGACTATCCACAAACAAATAAAACAGAAACATGCTACACAGAAATCATGACTCTTCAATTCAAATTTTATTTAAACTAATTTTGAATTACAAAGTAACTTGTTTTTTTTAACTGAATTTTCAATAATGTCAAAAGTTACTCCTTAGACACTGGAAAAAAATAAAAATAGCTGGCACATTTTGAAGCAAAACTAAATTCTGAACCAAAAACATATATTTGGAAATTCTTTTTCTCTTAGCTGGCAAGTCAAGACAAAAATAAATGCTGAATCTTTAGATTAAATCATTTCCAGACGTGGAATTCAAAACTGTCTGATTTCATGGGAAAAGGTAATAGTATGGGGAAAAAGTCTGAAATTCATAAAAATATTTTTCATAAAATATTCATAAGCTTCACTTCAGAAGGTATCTTTTTCAGCTCTCCAAAAATTTCTTGGTGTTTTATCCTTATTTTATACTTGGTATGAGCAGTTTTTAGCAATGTTTAGGCAAGTACTCGCTGATAAATGCACGGAATCATTTTAAAACTTTTTCTAATCTTCACAAACCTGGTTTACCTTTACTCATTTATTTACTTAGTTTTACAGATATGTTTATTGAGGTTTTAAAGTTGGTTTACATCGCTGTCTCTGCTTTGGAGGCTACAGATTAAAACTTCTACAAATGTGTGTGTTTACACCAGTGCCGCAATACTCCACCTTGTTGCATCGGGCCTCCTCCCTCCTCCATGCCCACCTCATCACCCTCCCCTCCAGTTTTGCATTCAGACATCAAGGGCTTATTATTGGTTTGGTTTTGACTGAATCTTTGCTTTGTTTCCCTATATCCACATATAAGTGAGATCACCAAGTATTTAAATAAACCTTACATATATGGAAATCTTAACCACCCTTGCACCCCACCATACCCCCCAGTTTTAGACAGCCTGAATAAATGAACTGACCAGTGTGGCCTTACAATAACTAGCCCTGTGTCCGATATGGTGTCAGTCCTTCTCCTTCTGATCTCACCCCTGAATTATGCCTCTGTTTACCCCAACTTTTTCACTGCCCACTTACTCTGCAGCCATATGATGTTTCCAACCCTCTATTCCAACTGCTCAGTGACTGTGCAGAACATCTCGCTAGCAATGTCAGGGGTGCAGAGAGGAAGCCTTAACTCTCTCCTCCATTACAAGGAATATTTTTACTATCAGTTTTTAAATTTTTGGTTCTCTTACTTGCTGACTGGTAGGCAAGGACCTTTCCCTACAGACCTCATCTCTTTTATTCAAAGGGAAAGAAGATGGATGAGAGAGGTAGAAAAGCACAGTAGAGGGACTCTGATCTCTCTAGATATAAATTACAATCAATGAACAAGATAATCTCCAATTAAGTTTCTACTACCAGCCCTTCCCTGGCTAAATATACAAGCACTCTAAAACATCAGAAAGGGGGGAGGTGGATAGATCTTAGTCAAGGTAAGTCCAGAAACCTGCTCCCTCCAACACCAGGGCCTGACATCTGGTTTCTCTCAGTCTATTGCACTCATCTTGATGCATCAACATGTCCAAACTGAAAATTAAAAGTCAGGCTTCAATTTCCTTCTTGTGGATTCCTTAAGGTGCAGGTATGGATGGCATGGAACTAGATACCTGTTTGTATTACTTATCATTCTATCATTACAAGACCTTTCCTTCTAAGGCAATGTCTTTTAACTCAACCAGTTAGCATAGAATGGTCTAACTTCCAGTCCATTAGTAAAACCTGTTCAGTAGGTTTTCTTCAAATTAATAACCCTTCAAAATCATCATAGTAATTCATCTTTCAGATTTTACACCAGCTTAAAGCTCCACAAAGTTTAGTTGGGGCTTCTATAGATTAAGTAGTCACCCTAAAAAGGTACATGGAAGACATGAGTGAAAAAAGTAGGTGCAGGAGAAGCAAAAATCCAAAATCAAACTGAGAAAAATGTTCCAAAAGGAATGGGGAAAAGAGAAGTCACCAAAGGGAACAAAAAGGGATATGAGGAGAGGTAGGCTAGCCAAGGCAGTGTAAGCATAGGAAATACGATGGATGGGTTTTAAGAAGTCACTGGTGTTGAAGCAACAGATTCTGTAGAGATACTTGTAAGAAAGTCAATGGATGACGGCTACAGGCAGAGAAGGGTGGGAGGAAGGGGGATAAAACCCAAAATGGGCAGAAGAAAAGTATTAATCCAGAGCACAGGTAGAGTTAAGAGAAGATGGGTCAGAATAGCTATAACAATCATGAAAGCACATCCAAGAGCAGAGATTACCTCTGTTAAACAGGAGATGACATTTTCTGCTGAGCATGAATTCATAAGGGCTGTGGCTGTGACTTGAGAAAAGCAGCTTTTAAATTTCACTGCAGGCAATATTATAACTATCTATTGATTTGGGGTTCTTAAGCTGTGGTTAAAATACATGAAGTAGAAAGAACCAGAGAGTGCATCTTAGAAGAAATGCAAGCAAAACCCCAAGAAAAGGCTTGAGTCCTAAGTTACAAGACCCAGCACTATGATTACATGTGAACAGAGAAATGAAGAATACATCCTGGAGACAAACTATGACTGGGGGCTAGCAAAATGGAGCAGATTTGAAAAAGCTCAATTTGCTCAATTAGCTGAAGAGGGTCTGGGATAGTGAAGAAAACAAATGAAACTGGACCTTACATAACAAATAATAGATCTGGAGAATATGGAATAGTGCCTGGCAGACAGGATGTGGTACAGAGAAGTCTGGTTGGAAAGAGGGGAGAGAGAGAGAGATGGGCGTTGTAGTTAGAGGAACTTTGAGAACTTGAGACAGAATAAGTGAGCACAGAGTAGAACATGATGGTAGACTGACTGGGCACCATGCGGTCAGGTGTGTGGAGACACCAGCTGCTGGTGTCAGAGTCAACAAAGTGGCAGGGGAAGGACAGGGGAAGTGAGAGCAAAGGGCTCAAGACCAATTTTAAAAGATAAGCCCCCAGGGAAAGCAGTGTGGAGGTGTCCCACAAAACTAAAAATGGATCTGCCATTTAACCCAGTCATTCTACTCTTAGGTGTCTACCTCCAAAATACAAAAACACTAATTTGAAAGGAAATCTGTACCCATATATTCATAGCAGCACTATATACAATAGCAAGGATATGGAAACATCTTAAGGTCCCAAAAACAGAGGAGTGGATCGAGAAGATGTGGTACACAATGAATTACTAGTCAGTGATCAAAGCAGACAGACTCAGGCCATTTATGGCAACTTGGATTGAGCTGGAAAGAATAACGCTAACTGAAATAAGTCAGAAGGTGAAAGATAAGTACTAGCTGGTGTCGCTAATATGCAGAATATAGAGAAACCAAACTAAGAATGAGAGAAAGACAAACTTAAAAATTAACCCTTCAGGATGACTATAGAATTGAGCATCTAGAGGGGAGGGGGTAAGGGATGAGGGAAGGAAGCACAATGAACTATAGTGGTAAGTTGGTGGCAGGTACCCTATGGTGGCAATATCTGATGGGGAGGATTCTAATGTTATCTCAATTAAAAGACTGGCTGTTAAACTCTCCCTGCCACATGAAAGCCACACCATCACTTTATTTGCATTTATACATTCTTCTGGCTCTAGATGACAAAAACTTGCACATCTAATACTTTAAAATCTCATAAATTTATCCATATTGACAATATTATTTATTAAATAGCTGACTATCTTTTCATAAATAATGTTTGGCATTATTATTACTATATAGTGCAGAGGATGAGTATGAATTCATTTTTCTATACAGCAGTTTGCAATTTTTAAAAAACACAACAGATTTTATAACTCATCTGCTTAAACTCCTTGGAAAGCTATTTATGACTCTTACAACAACACAGGACATATAGGTAATAGATACATTGCAGGCAGACAGAATCGGGTTACTGTCAAGTTCTGAGCCCTATGTTACTTCTCTTCTCACTTGGTTTACTGAGGTCACAATGATCTGCTCATAGTTCAGTCTATTGTTCAGGGCCTTTATGCTGCTGTTCTCCCTACTAGAACCTCTTCTTCTAGCTGTTAGTTGACTGACTCCTTAACCTCCACATCAGCTTAACTTCTATATTCTTAGTAATCCTTAAGTAAATACTTCATCTAAAAGACCTTCTTCTCCCATCTCATTTGCCTCATATATTATACCATGGCCATTTTCTTCATTACATGTGATTATTTGATTTACTGTCTGTCTCCCCAGCAAAAATGCTGAACTCAATTACTGTCTCCCTAGTGTCAACTGCAATGTCTGTCACACAGATGGCCAATAAATAGTAAAAGAACATCACAGATTTTTTCAACCACATAAATAATAAGTTATTTTAATTAGTCAATGGGTTCAGCCACTAGAAGAGTTTATAATTCAAAATTTTTAAGATAAGCTCATATGATCAAAACTTGCATTATCGTAATAATAATGCCTAAGGTACTACAAGCTGCTAATGAAAAAAAAAATTGCCAAGCACCAAAATCCTCTGAACATTTAACATGCCTAAATATTACCTCTTATACATGTAGAAACGTCCAGTACAAATGAAATTAAGAAACTTTAATTTTTAAGATAAAAGTATGCCTCACTGACAAGTAAACTAATAATTACTAAATTCTTCTCCAATTTTTAAAAATTCAACCTATGGATCATTCTTACAAATATTTCCTAATTTCCATTTGCTCATATAAACAACTGTAAGTTTACAATAAAGTCTATAGGGATTAAATAAAGAAATTGATAAAAGCTACAGTTTGAATTCAATAATCACAGTGAACACTGGAAAAGAGACTAATATGTATATGACCACGGAGGTTATGAATACACTGGATCACTATATGCATTATGGAAAAAGTTATCATTGTCCACTATTTCTAACTGCATGTAATTCTAACTTCTAATTAGATACAGACATGCAGAATCTAGAATCTAAAATTAACACGCTGAAAAGCAAGTCTTATTCCATATACTTTCAAAGATTATTTTCAGGAAGGTTTTGTGGGATTGCTTGGATCAAAAAGGTACCTTAATCACTTTATTTTTGTTTTGAAGTATACAAAAGTACTTCCCAGTCTCTCATAAGTATCACTGGCTGACAATGGATGTTCCATGATAAACAGTGTTATTTGGACATACAAATTCAGAGAAAACAAAGAAAAAATAAAAATTAAGCAGTAATGAACTAAGGATCAAACTACCTCATTACTATACCATACCATGTAACAATCATATAGCTTTAACCCATTAGCTAAATAACAAAATGGAGATTGCATGTAACAGATGAAAACAAATCTTGGATAATCTTTTCACAAGAGAACTGACATTCTGACACCCAATTCACAACCCCTGTCAACATCCCCAACATCCCCACATCACACTACTCAACGCCACTCCCACAATAGCATCCATCTCAAGATTACAGAGGTGTCTTTGTTGGAAGCCAAGTATCTCCAAAGCCATACACATTGACCACTGAACACTGTTCGGTGATCAAAACACTGGTGGAATGAACTGTATGAGCAATGGAAAGGAGGCAGGGTGAGTGGGAAGCTAAGTTGGTACATGGAATTTCAAACTGTTGCATCAGTTAAGGCACCATCTTAATTTTGCAAATGAAACATGATGGGATGTGAATAAATTTTCAACAAAATGGCAAATAATGTCACACCTCTATGTTCCCACACTGCTTCATGATTTCAAGGCAGCGTGCATTCAGTACACACACACTCCTGTTTTCACATACAGGCAACAGGCATCACCAGAGCTTATTAGCACACTGCTCTCTTAAAGGTCCTAGAAGAGTAAAATGTATAGTCTGAGGCAAAGTAAAATGTCTTGAAATCTAAGCTTAGGAACCTGGCTGGTAGCGCTAAAGTGTTTTGATAAAGAATTATAATCAGAAAAATAAATTATAAAATTATATGAACTCAGAAACAAGTGAGTACCATAGAGCTGTGAAAAGGATAAACTACAGCCACATGCACCAGCATTGCTGATTGTTCAATCATGATGCTGTGTGAAAAATACAAGTTGAAATATATAAATATTATATACTTCATTTATATAAAATTTTAAGGTGCAAAAGCAAACAGATTTATATAGAAACATATACAGATGTGGGGAAAACTATAAAGAAAAGAAATGATTAACATAAAATTCAGGCCACGATTACCTCTTAGAGAAGGGAATAGTAGACATGGGTCAAAAATATTTTTAATGTTTTATTTCTTAAGCTGGATAGTGGCTAGAAGGATGTCTCTGTTATACTTTATAGCTAACATGCATACCCTATAAAATTCTTCTATTTCATTAATAATATATGAAAACTGGTCATCTCTGCAATGGCTGTGGCAAGTATACTGATCCTTTTATAACGAAAAAAAAAAAGTGAGGAAACTGTTTTCACAGATGTCTACAGAAAAAAGATAGGAGGCCTCCATACAAAATGCAGGGATTATGGGAAAGGGTGGACAATGATGACCTTGTCTGAAAAAGGGAAGTAAAACTATGATGTCCAAAACACTGAGTTAGAAAGACAAGTACTTATGGACCAGAGAGCAAGTGAAATTAGACTGTCTAGGCTAGAGAGAGCAACTAAAACTTCCAGGGTTCCCCAAGTAAGCCCTGCAGGGAGGTTCCCTGGAACTAGTACACTGAAGCAAGGGCAGGATTTGCTAAGTGGAACTGGAGCAAAAGAAATGAAACTGAGGAAAGCAGGAACGGGTCGAGACAGGAGAGGAAAGCTAATTCTAGAATGATATAAATACAACATGGAGATTTTAAATCAGACCTCAATTTTCTTTTTTTTTTTTTCAGACCTCAATTTTCAAATTTTATCTATTTCATTTTTTTAAATAAAGATCACTTGATTTTCCTTTCATTTATTGCTGGTGTAGTTCTCTACATTAATTTAATACGTCACCTTAATCTTTTATTAACTTTAGGCAACAAAGTTTATGAGTCTAGTTTCCCACCATGAGACTCACAGTGGCAGAATTTCTGCTGGGGAGATGACAGTTACATGTCCGATTGGAAGCAGTGTTGATAACTCAAATCTGTCTCTTAAAACTATAGTTGCAAAAGTTTTTCCAGAGTCATTTCTGTCACTGCCCAATATGGGTAAACAAAACCAGATACATGTTTAAAGTTTAGAAATAATATTAAAACAAAAAATTCATTCCCATTGCATACTATACCCAATTCATATTTTTAAAGTACAATTTTTATTCTTTTTCAATGTTCTCAACTTAAAACTGTCATTTCCCAGTCATTCAAGACACACTTTCTTCTATCTATTATCACAGTTAATTTTACACTAATTTATATAATTAAAATCATCTTACCTGTACTTTTTTTAAAGCTACTGGTACTCCATCCAAGAGACAGGCTGCTCTATAAACTTCACTAAATTGCCCACGGCCAATTTTCTTTTCTATTCGAAAGTTGGCTAATGTATTATAGCCCATATCTGGTCGTAAGGCCTTCTGTAATTAAAAAAGTAGGAAAAGTTTTCAATCACACAATATACACATAATCATTGATTGTTTTCACATAAGTAGGTGATATTTATGGTAAGCTTGCAAACATCCAATCATTCAACATTTACTGAACTTTTATTCAAGCCATATATGTATAACATATATATATATATACCATGCCATATATAATCCATTTCATACATATGTGATTATATACATATGTGTGTATATGTATGTGTGTGTGCTCACTTAGTCCAACCTGCCAACCAATGCATGAAAAACTTCTGAACTTTCTGACAGTTATTTAACTTCTACAAAGAATATTTCTAGTGGCTTCACAGCAAAACTGAGAGGAATAAATAGAGATTTCCCAAATGTCCCTTATCCCCCATAAATGCCATTTCCCCATCATAAACATCTTCTACAAAACATCCCCTACTTTTGTTATAATTCACCAACGTACACTGACACCTCATTATCATCCAAATTCTTTGGTTTCCATTGGGGTTCATTACATGAGTTTGAACCAAAGTAGAATGACAAGTATTTATGATCACACTTGATTGTTAATGGATGCGTTCATCCAAAGGGTCACAGAGTAAATGATTAATTGAATATTCACTACACTCACACACCTCTTACTGCTAAAATTACAATATTCACACAAGACAGAATGCCTTGTGCACCTCATGACACTCATAGTCTATTTTCAGCATCTCTATCTACATAAAATATAAATAATCTAACTACCACATGCACCTGTATCTTCTCTGTTTTGGTTGAATGTGCACAGGCCTTTTCAAGAGTCCAGGACCACTGGTAAGTTAACTCTCCCAAACCTTTTGCGCCACCCCACTCACATCCTTCCGGGCCTTCTCTATTTTCTGAGTTAGCTTGGAATAAACATGACATTTTTGTGGGGTCTGAATAGTGCACCCTTGAAGGAAATTGAACATTAAACACCTACTAATACAATCGAAGAAGGCATTGGTTCTTAAACACACCACATTTAACATGAAATCTTAGCCTTTCAAATAAACCTCGGTTAAGGCTGATGGCTCCATGACTTATGCAGAAGACTGTTTTGATATATGAGCAGTACTTGGTATCAACCCTAACACAATTTATCTTGCTAATTTCAATACCTCGCCCATACTAGCAAACACTGTAAAATTCTGCTAAAGTTTCACTGGGGCTTTATACGCTGTATAATTCAGTCTCATGACAATTCTATAATGCAGATGTTATCACCCACAGCTAATTGATCCCCAAGTCCTGATTCCCAAGGACAGCCTATAGCTGTGGGTGCTAACAAAGTCATCTACAATATGACCTAGCATTATGGCACCCTATATGAGAATCCACGGATGTTTTCAGTTTCAAGTCTTTTGAGGAAGAAGAACTAGGGAGAAAAACTCATGTTAGAAATAAAAATGAAAATATAGGCCATAATAAAAAAATAAAATAATACAGGGAAACACCTTGGCAATCTATTCATTTGTAAGATTTCTCTTTACAGTTATTGAAATTAATTTATAATTCTCACTGTGACTTAATGCCACCATTTAGTGTACTTTGTAAGAAGACTTACAAAGTACACTTCTTAGATAAACTCAATGGATGTTATCAACTTCTTAAAAGTTTTTTTTGACTGTTAAATATAAGATTCATCTGAAGAAGAGATTTTTAAAATTGCCTTTGGTTTTCTAAGAAATCTTTTTTTAAAAATTTGACCATTAGGATAATCTGTAACATCTAAGAAATAATTTCCTTCCTTCCCCATATATGTAGAGACCTTTCTCCTGATAAGAACTTGTCAGTCTCAACAGTAACATATACAGCTTCATCATTAGGAACACTATCACACAATCCAAATTCTTTAAATTTGAGTGGGGATTCCATCTTCTGTCTGCACAATAACTGACAAATATTAGCGTGAACTGCTAAGGCACTGTGACAACCGCATGCTGAGAGCAAAGTCTCACTAATGTGTTTTGGCATGCAGGTTTGTAATCACACATTTACATATGCAATGACCTACATTTGCATGTCAGATCACACACTGTCTTGGTTTATTAAGACTGGCCACCTCCCTGTGCTTGGCGGCCAGAGTGGCGAGAGAGGGCCAGAGGGTGGTGTTTTTTGGCAGTTGAGGGATGAACTGCCACCAAGGATTAGGTTGATATGGCCTGAGCATTAGACACTTCATTAGACGTAATCTGTTTAACAGTGGGCAGAGTATGTAAACTTCACAGCCCATTTGCGGCACCTTTTTCCCCCCATGGCCTTTCTTCAAAGGGCAGTGTGGTTGAGTGACAGCTTGTCTCATCTGCTCCCATGTCCTGTCATCCAGTGTAGACTTGGAGAGCTGACATGAGAAGGAGCATAGCTGCACATCTCCCACTACCCTTGGGTCTTTGCCACACTGCAATTTGTGTAAAAACAAGCTTGTATAGGATGAGGTCTCCTTTAAGAGTCCATCAGATTGGTAGTAAACATAGTTCAGCAATATTCTACTACATTGTATTCAACGCCATACCTCATTTTGATGAGGTAGCACAGGTAGCACTACATTAAGTGCTTTAAAGAAAGACAGCATCATCAAATGAGTGGCCACTCAAGTGAGAACTCTTTTTTTAAGATAAGGCATGTTCTCTTTTTTGAGTGATATCCATTTCCCCATATATTTCTGAGTCAGCATTTGAATTACCAGCAATAAAATAATTCAGCAAAATGATGAAATTCAATCAGTAGGAAATACAAAGCACATAAAACCACTTTAATTACATGATTTGTGTTCTCCATTTGGTCTATAAACTGGGTCTTGATCTCTTGCAGACCCTTGACCTTCATGACTCAACTGCATAAAATGGCTTTTGTATTGTACATGAGTCACTTAAAAAACCTTAAACTTGTATGCAAGTAAAACCTATCCTGTTTCTTCCACTAAAAGATGAGGGTAATGCTTCTGTACCTATGACAGAGGGCTCTTAAATCACTTCACACCTAGCCGTGGGCCTCACCCACCAGCCACGCCATTGGTTCGCCAAGTACACCACAGCTTTGGCCCCTCCACGCAAGGCATTTGCTTGTCTTCATATCTTCTAAATAATTTCACTTTGCACACCCAACAAACCTAAACTCATCCTTGAGATTCAACTGTCAGCCCTTCCCAGGAATCATCTTCAGCTCACTCAGGCAGCTTTATTGGTTACTACCCTGTGCCTCCATAGGAGTTCACAGCAGTCATTCAACTCTATAAACACGTGTACAAACTCAGGCACTAAGCTAGGGTCTCACAATGGATTTTAATTATTTGTTTATTTGTATATATAAATATATATGAGTATATATATTTTCTCCCTCCAAAGTAGAGACCAAGTATCTTTGTGTCCAGATGCCACAAAGGTGGTCTGACATGTGGTAAACAAAAAATATTTACAAAATAAGTGGATGCGGGCTTCCCTGGTGGCGCAAGGGGTTAAGCAGTGCACTATAAAGCAATCTGCAGTCTCTGCAGCACAAGTTCAATCCCCGGCCGGCCAGGGAGCAACCCACATGGCGCAGCAGACCTCTCCTGTCTCACCGGCTGCTCCCCTCAGCAGTGTACTTCGGTCAATCTGCCTGTTCTGCTCCCTACTCTGTCTCTGGTGAATCCTCTCACACACCTCCCCCCTCCAGCATCTCTGGCCTGTACCCCAGCTCTTGCATGCATAAATAAATAAATCTTGAAAAAAAAAAAATAAGTGGACTGGCCTCCTCAGTGGTGCAGCAGTTGAGTGCTGGGTTGAGAAGCAGCCCGCAGCCTCTGCAGCAACAGTTTGATCCCTGGCCACCTGGTGAGGGTCCCACATGGTGCGCAGACCTCTCCTGCCACCCACTGCTCCCCTCAGCAGTGTATTTCGTCAGTCTGTCTGTTCTGCTCCCTGCTCTGGCTCTGGTGAATTCTCTCACCCTCCCGCGCTTCTGACTGTACCCAGTGCTTGTATAAATAAATAAATGTCTTAAAAGAATAAATAAATAAATAAATAAATGGATGTAACTGAAGATGTGAATGAATTTAAAAGACTTTAAAACACATAGTGCACGATAGTGACTATGACGGCTCTACATAGATCTGTGACAAGCAGTATAGTGCAATGTAAAGGCTTCAGACCTGCAAAACTTCCTCTAACAGCTCCCAACAGGAGAAATGGAGAATTCCCTTTAATCCCCATAATTAGATGATTTAATCAGTAATCCACTCACTGTCCCTGTAAGAACAATATGGGCAGCAATGAACAGTGTTTCAAATCAGTCTTGCTCCAAAGCCTGACCTAGATAAGGAATTATAGGAAGAATCTACTGAATTCCCATACAGCCCAGTAGAATAAAGCACAGGTCCTAGAGTTAGAGAACAAGCCCACATCTAAATCCTAGTTCTGATAGTATCTTTTGGAGCTGGGCAAGACATCCAAATATTGTTTCCTACTTTTGTAAAATGGGGTAGGTCTACCCAAGGAATTGTGAGTTTGATGACAAATAAAAATGACAGAGCCATGCACACAGCAGGTGCTCACTAAAATTTAAGACTCCCTTACCCAACTGTGCTAGTGGTAATATCCCTTCACCAAACTACTTTTGTAGAGGGCTCTTATGTCTATGGAGCCTACTTTATGTCCTTTATTTTTCAAGAATAAAATTCTTTTTTATTATAAACAAACATAAATCCTGAGATTTGAAACTTACATTGCCCAATATTAAATAGTGATTGTATCTATTTTAGTTTGACCCATCTTATGTTAGAACATAGGTTTGAAATTTTTTTTTTTAATTGAGATAACACTGGTTTGCAACACTGTGATTCAGAGAGACAGGATCACACCTCCTCAGATGAATGTCACAACACCACATCCACCACCCACTAAGACACCCGAGTCCTCTACCATAGTCCACTGTGCACCCCCTTCCCAATTTTCTAACAATTAAGAGTTTACCTTTATCTGTTGGTAAGTTTCCCATATGACAATGGCATACTCAGTAGGAGTTCTAAGTATCAACCAACCCTGAGTTCTCACTTCCAACTGGGATACCAATTTATCACATGGTTTGTCTTTTTGATTCATGAATGAAAATAGCTTAATCCACTCTACCCAGAGTCTTTTTTAATAATTATTGGGAGAGGGAGACCATATACATAAAACTATATTCAGTGGTAATTAGGCTATCTGGTAGGAGCACCCTTAAAATAAAGTTAAAAACTACATGTAAGGTGGTAAGTGAAAACTAAACTTTTGGTGGTGATCAGAAGGTAGTATATACAGTTGTCAAAGTATAGTGCTGTGTTCCTGAAACATTCTTAACAAACCAATGTTACTTTAGTAAAATACTTTTTAAGTTAGAAATTGCAGGCAAACTGAAGAGAATAAAGTCCATAAACCCTATGAATTTGAAACCGCATGTTCCTTGCGACAAAAAAAACCTGAGGAAGGGTATGGCTAACTAGTACACAGTATCTTCTGAAATTACTATTTATCACATAAGTATTTTCAAACATTCATTTCTGAAAGAAGTCTTAAAATGCACCTAGTGAACATGGATAACATAAGTTTACATAAGGTTTTTTTTTTTATAGAACATTATTTCTTTATTGCTATCCATGAGATGCAACACTCACTTAAAGGCATAATGAAAAATAACCTTAGAAACATATTACATTTTCATGAAATAATGTTTAGCTTTTTGAACTGTCTAAATCTACACAGTGAAAGGCTATACTATAAAAGCATTCTGAAATCTAAGAAAAATACTCAAAATAACATATGACAACTAAGAAATCAAATCCTACAGTGAACAAAGCTTTATGCAACCCTTGAATATTCTGGGTTATGAATGAATCTCTTGTCTAGATCACATAACACCAGATCTTGCTAGTTGGGATTCACTTTTCCGTACAATCTACTTACTGCTTCCTTCATATGGATACTTTTCATTTTAAAATAAAATTCATCCGCTGTGCTACTGGCTCTTATTCTCACAGGTGCTGAGTGACTCTTTAAACAATTAATAAATTCCTAGAACCAACTTAATATCTTTAACTTGTTTTAAATTTGAAGGCAAGGACATTTAATGAGCAATAAGATAATTCAGGATAACATAATGATCGTAATTCTCTCTGGGGAAATTAGAACAGTCACAGCATGGACTCAATAGAATCCCCAGGGAGAAAATCATGTGCTGATAATTCCTAGAGGTATTGTTATCAATGATCTATTATATAAACCAGTATTAATTACAATAATTAACATTACTAATAAGGTTTTCATCGTTATTGTAACTTCATCTTTTACTGGTCGTTTTCATATCACTGATTACATAAATTAATAAATTTCTTTATATTTATATTAATATTACTTAATTTCTCCAAAATTTAAAAGTTACAAAACTTCAAAATGTCCTTCAATTTTATTTAGCAATAAAGCTAATACTATGATCTTGAAAAATATGTTGCTCATAGCCAAGCTACATAGATGAGAATATTCTTTCAGTAATATCTAACACAACACAATATTATTTTCTATAAACTGCACTAGAAATGAAACACAAAACAACTACAAATACACCGCATGATTTCTTGATTTCAAAAATAACCTATCTAAGTATCTGGGATAAATATCAGTTCAAACAATATGCCATTAATTATTATAACCTGACTACTTATCAAACAATGGAAGAAATTCACTATAGAATAAGAAAAGTGAGTGGATGGATATAACCAATTATCTAGTTAAACATTTATAAGACCCTGGTATTTGTAGTGTTTAATCACAGTTATATTACACAGCATAATAATCACTACATCCAAATTATGACAAAGACACTCCCATCTTCCTATTCCCCCATGACCGCCACCAGTTCTACCTGGCAAAATTAAATACAGAGAGAAAAAGCCTGTTACTGGGAGAATCAGCGATAGATATACAGACAGAGATAGTGGGAAGAGGTTTTTATAAATTTATTCTACAAATATTAAAAGGTGAAAGTGGCTAAATGAATACATAATACAAAAACAATAAAAAGAGAATGGACAAAATAAATAGAATCTAATATTTACTCTGCATATATTTAAGTACTATGCAGAGAAAGAGTGATATACTGAAGAATAAGTAGATAATTATTTTAGATTAAGAAATTTGGGAATGACTTGCTGAGGAGGTGACATTTATACCAAGATTAAAACATCAGAAGGAAAGGAAATAGCAGTCATAGCAGAAAAGAACAATTGGAAAAAATGTCTTAAGGAGCTTGGTGTGCTTAAGGAACAGCAAAGAGGACACTGCTACTGGAGTACAGAGTAGTGGAGACAGCAGTAGAGAAAAAGGTTCAAGAAGTAAGCCTTGACAAAAATCAGAGTGCTTTGACAGCAAAAGTAACGCGTTTGAGTTTGAAGCGGAGGGGCACTATATTACGTGACCTAATGAATATATTTTACAAAGATAATCATGAAGCTTGGTGGAGAAGAAATTGGGGAGGACCATGGGTAAATCAAGAGTGGAGGCAGGGAGTCCGGACAAAAAGTCCGAGACTTACAGTTAGAGAAGGACAGCAGAGGGTATCAGAACATCATCTTGAGCTAGAGTCAAAGGAACTGCTGAATAAAAAAAATCTAAGCAAGGAGCAGTGAGAAATTACTAACGTGGGGCTAGAACATTTGTAGAATAGCCATTTATTGGGGTGGACATGGCTAAAGCAGCAGCTGTTTGTGAGGAAAGCTGGTAATAAAAAATGTAATGAAGGATATGTGATAGAAAACCAAGCAATGGGATGAGAAATCTGGGGGTCAGGACAATGACTGGCAGAATGTTGTCATCACTATCCACAATGAAAGCTCCGTATCAACTCTAAAGGTAGAGTATTATTCTTCTCATTTATGGGCAAGAAAAGGATGGCTTACAGATAGTTAAATAATTTGCCCACCATCACATAGCTACCAAGTGGAGGTTTCAAGAACTTGTCCAACTTAATTTAACTTCAGAGATGATGGCATTAACCCCCACACGAAACAGCCAGGGTTTCTGCTTCCTTCCAGCAAATCTACATATTTCTCCCCATAAATGGTGGTGCTGCAACAGGCTACCATCCTCAACTTCTCTTCTCACTCATTATTCAGCCTCTCCTATGGAGTGGTTCTGGAAGTTAGTGTTGAAAATGATTCTGAGCACTCCCATGTCAGCCATCAGAACTTTATTGTAACTCTTCTAGAAACTCCTCTTTCTTCATCCCTTTGTTCTCCCACACTGAATGAGATCAGTCAAGGAAAAGCAAAATAAAAAGGGTGCATCATTAAATTTATTCTATGCAAATGTAGCTGGAGACAGAAATATCAAAATGTCTCAATTTGGGAAATGTGTCTTATGATTATTTAGTAAAAAAAGTGTATGAAACATTATCAGTCATATGAAAAAGCCCTAAGATTCACAAAATAATGATATAAGAGAAGGCAACATATAAAGGTACCCTAAATGTTAAATAATACAACTTTGATCTAACAAACACATTAGAATGCATATATATTCAATGTTGCTCTTCAAAACAGTTAACAAGGAAAGGTATCTGAGAGGTCTCTTCCAATACTGAAAATATCTGAAATTCCTCCTTTAGAATTATAACCAGATCTAGTTTATTGAGATCTATGATCTATGATTGAGACCACATGAAAATGACTAGCCTCTTTAAGAAGATACCCTCATTTTGGTCAAAAGAATACCAAGACTAGTTAATTCAGCAAATAGATACTTGACTCCAAAGGATTCTAGTATCCAATTCAACCTCAAAAATTAAACCATGTTTATTACTGTAATTATTAAATTTACATTTCATGCTCTAAACTAGTTCCAAAAAAAGTTGGAAAATTATTTTGATTTTTGGTTTTATCTTTGCCCACATTACTGTGAACAGATCAAGTAGAAATTTCCAACAGCAGTTGAGAGTCCTTATTGTATTCCCATGCTACATCTATATTTTTTTTTAAATAATAAATTTTATTTTTATATTCCCCATACAATTGCAGCCCCCCATTCTGACCCCAATCCCTCCCCTCCCACCCCCGCCCCCCAAAAAGTGTCTCTGGTTCATAGTTTTTTGTTGATTTTGATTTTCACTTTCTTATAGTTATTCATTTTCCTGGTCCCTTATTTAAGTTTTCTAGATTCCTGCTATGAGTGAGACCATCCGGTATTTTTTTTTCTTTTTGCTTATTTCGCTGAGCATGATCCCTTCCAGCGCCATCCATGTTGCTGCAAATTGCATGTGTTTATCTTTTTGAATGCTGAGTAATATTCCATGGTATATATACCACATCTTCTTGATCCAGTCATCTATTTTGGGGCATTTGGGCTGTTTCCAAAGCTTAGCTATTGTAAACAGTGCTGCAATAAACATAGGGGTGCAGGTGTTCTTTGGAATTGATGTTTCTGTGTCCTTTGGGTAAATACCTACATCTATATTTTTAAGGTATTTGCTTTATAATTTGAAGAAAACATGTTCCTAATATGCAAATATGAATGCCAGAAATTCAAAACTCAACCAAACTTTAAATATTTTGAAATCACTTCTCATTGGGCAGCTTTCTTAATCCTCTATATTGTGAGTCTTTTCCTAAAAACAATTCTTACTAAAATTATGTAATATTTACATAATACTATTAGAATTAAAATATTTAGTTGGTAAAAAGGTAAAAAATTAATTTAACTTTCAGTTAGAGATGGTGGTTTCAATTTAAAATACCACACTGGTAGAATGGGGGGGTTGCAATTTGAAATACCACACTGGCAGAATGGGGGGGTTGCAATTGTATGGGGAATATAAAAATAAACTTTATTATTTAAAAAAATAAAAAAATAAATTCTTAATTTTTTTTAATATCCTGATGTGTTAAAATAAATAAATAAATGAATGAATGAATGAATAAATAAATAAATAAAATAAAATTACCACACTGGGAACTGAAAAACATGATCAGATTCAAGCTTCCACCAGTGTCCTTCAAGGTTTCCAGACCATTCAAGAACTGTAAACAAACTAATCGGGTTCCTATGGGTACCCTGAAGGGGATGTAAATGGAGGTTTCAAAGGGCCTCAGTGCAGGAGTCTCACAAAAGAAGTGGTCTGAAAGAAGCACTGTGCATGAAAAAGGCTACTGCTTCTACCTCCTGGTCCTAATAGCATATGGATATAGAAAACAGTAGCTTCCACTAGGGAAAAAGACCTTGAAAGCAGTGTCCTTAGGGAAAGAGTCCTGCTGTGTTCCAAGTAAAGCAAGGTGGTAACCAAAAAAAAAAAAAAAAAACAAAAAAAAAAAAAAAACAATAAGAGATGGAGAATGTAGATGAAAAAGTAGTATATATGAATTATATTATGAAAAAGAAGTATATAATGAAAATGTAGATGAATAAGTGAATGTAGATTAAAAAAGTATGTATGAAGTATATAATGAAAAATAAGTTTCATATATATTTACATATTTTGAGACTCTTTAAGAGGTGGTGCTTGAAAAGAGAGAATGAGTTGGTATGAAATCAAGTTTGTAGTCATTCAACAAATATTTCTTGATTGCCTACTATATACTGGGAACTAGGGATAAAACTTATACACTAGGAGGAGAAGACAGACACAATGAACAAAATGAAAAATGATAAGGTGACAAATTGTGCAGTGAAAAATATATCATTGAAGGCATACTGGGTGGGTATGAGGTTTCAATTTCCTTAAACAAAGAAGGTGATATTTAAGTATATACTTGAAGATAAAAGAGTGAGCTGATGAAAACCTATTGGAAGGTTTTAAACAGACATGATTTGACTAAAATTTTCTATTTAAATGTTATGTAATTTTGTATTGATTTTTGCATGGCGAATAGAATGAAAGCAGGCAAATGTGCAAGAAAAGAGATAAACTGGAAAACTACTGCAATAAGGTATGTGAAAAATTAAAATAACTTTCACCAGAATGGTAGCAGTGGAGGAGGTAAGAAATATTCCAAATTTAAACATATCTAAACACATTTTAAAGGCAGAATCTGCAAACAGATTAGGTAAGAGATGAGGGAGTCTGGAAGAAGTCAGGGGTAGCTCTAGGGGCTTTCGTCTGAGCACCTGAAAGGATGGACTTGCCACTACTGAGATAAAGAATGACAAAATGGTTTCAAGGGAATATTTACAGTTCAGTTTCAGTCATATCAGGTTTGAGACATGGAAATTGGATGGCAAGTAGGCAACTGGATACATGAATTTGGAATTCAGGACAGAGGTCCAGGTCAAATACATATTTGAGAGTTACCAGCATAAAGATGGTAAGGGAAAATAAGCAATGTGAGGACCAATAAGACAAGTGAAAAACAGGTTCTGGAAAGCCAAGGGAAGAATAGGTTTCAAAAAAGAGAGCAGGATCAACTGTCACATACAGCTGTTAAGACAAGTAAGAGGAGGGCTGAGGACTGAACACTGTACTGAGCGACATCAAGTCACTGGAAACCTTGACAAGAAGTGCTAAGGCAGTATGATGGAGAAGAGAAGCATAGTTAGGGTACATGCAAGAGTGTGAAAGGAGAATGGAAGGCAGAACAACAGGTAAATCTTTCTAGGAGTTTTGCAATAAAAGGGAGCAGAAAACAGGTTTTACAGTTGGAGGGAAGAAAAGTTTCAAATGCTCTTGGGGGGGGGTTGTTTTATTTTATTGTTTAAATAGAAGAAATAACAGCATAATAGTATGCTCATGGGAAGGACGGGGTAGAGGGAATGGATGTGGGATCTGGTGACCAAGGAGTATGCCCGTTGAGAATAGGGAGAGCTAGTTAATCTGATGACAGAAAAGGCAGTTCCCTTATGATTGCTTTAGTTTTTTTCAATGAAATAGGAAGCAAGGGCATGAGCTGAGAGTGAGGACAGGAGCCAATGCACTGGGAATTTGAGGAGAGAAAAGATATGAGCAGTCAGTGAGGATAGTGGGGGTGGATGGACTAAGAATCTGACCACTGAGTAAAATGAGGGTTTACCTGAGGTTCTTGGTCACGAATGTAAAAAACTATGGCAAAAACTTCTTCCCTCAAAATAGCTGCTGCTTATCATCCTATGCATATATCAATGAAGTTATTCTTTATCCAATGAACTGTTAAAAGGAGAACTTTACACCTCAATTTCTATACAGACTTCCAAACAGAAGCTCTACTCAAGGCTATATGACAAATAACTTGACAAAAATAAACATCCAAAGAAACAATTCAAATGATGACCCTTGTTCATTGTGGGCTTACTTCCTTGGTACCTAAAATATACCCTGATAATTATGCTACACATGCTACAAAGTGTACATAATCTCATTTCTCCACTTTCACTGACAGAGATGTCAAAAACACAAATGGACTGTAGTTTGGGCTGCCATGAAGCATAAATGGAATGGTTGTTCTTGGGTTGGAACACTCCCCAGACAAGATTCTCATACCTTCCAAGTTATTAAAATAAGAAATGTTTATTTTCCTACCTGGAATGCTGATCTTGGATGTCTTGCCCCTTTCACTGATAGCCAAAACACTAGATAACTTCAAATTTACTAATAAAAAACTAAGTCCTAATAATTATTAGTTAATCTTCCCTCTAATCACTCTCCCAAATTCTTAGACTTATACTTATTATAACCATTTCATATTTAACTTTATGATATAAAAGAATGTTCCAGTCTTCTTCATTAAATGACCATAAATCAAATTATTCAGAAAATGTTGTAAATTTCTGTTGTTTAAAATTAGTCTCATAGGGCATCCCTGGTGCTGCAAGGGGTTAAGAGGCAACCTATGAAGCTGTCCGCAACTGCAGTACGAGTTCGATCCCCAGCCAGGGAGGAACCCACATGGCAAGGAGACCTCTCCTGTCTCGCCCGCTGCTCCCCTCAGCAGTGTATTTCAGTCAATCTGCCTGCACTGTACCCTGCTCTATCTCTGGTGAATCCTCTCACCCACTGCAACTCTAGCCTGTACCCCAGTTCTTGTATGCATAAATGAATCTTAAAAAAAAATTTAAAAATTAAAAAAATTAGTCTCATAGTAAAAGACAAATATTTTACTATTTCTGTAGCCATCTTTTACTCAATCTATATATTTTTTAAAGATTTTTATTTATTTATGCATACATGAACTGGGGCACAGGCCAGAGGTGTGGGGGGGGGGACGCGCAGTGAGAAGGTTCACTAGAGACAGAGTGGGGAACAGGACAGGCAGACTGACTGAAATACACTGCTGAAGGGGAGCAGCGGGCCAGAAAGGAGAGGTCTGCTGTGCCATGAGGGTAGCTCCCTGGCCGAGGATAGAACTCAGGCTGCAGAGGCTGCAGACAGCTTCACAGTGCTGTGCTTAATCCCGTGCGCCACCAGGGAGGCCTAATCTATATTTTTTTAATTAAGCTAAATTCATTGTTTCATAACAGTCGAAAACCCAAGACAATATATAGGGTAAGAATCTACTTAAAATGTCCTTTCAGTATCTTTTAGTCCTTAGTGGAAGGTATCATAAAAAGGAAGGAAAAGATAAAAGAGGGAAAGGGAGGGAGGAGAGGAAACAAAAGAAAGTTGATAGAAAAAAATTCCCCTCAATGCAAGAGAATGAGAGGAATGCAAAACGAAAATTAATAAAGATGACAAAATTTACCATTCTAAAACTTAATAATAAGGAACACATACTGTACTAAAACTGAGACCACACATTATATATTATGGGGTGAGAGTATCTCAAAATAAGAAAAGGCTAGACCAGAATACATATCACTCATCATTCTAACAGGGACTTGGTATTTGACACTTAGAAAGCTGACTTCCTCGGGCTTCTGTTTATGTCCAGACTTCCATTAGCATTACAAAAGTGAAAGAAGTCGCTTGGCTAACCATATGTTGCCACATCATCCCCATTATTCAGGCCAATGGTGTGGAACCAAACAAAAGAAGGTTGTCAACCTGAACAGAGGCTGTCCTTTCCCAGCCTTTTAAAATAATGCTACTGAGAACAGTAACATTTTTCAAAGACTTAATAAGCAATAACACCTATAAGCTCTTGTCAGGTAATCTTTCTTTCACTGTCTCACACCATCAGTCTGAATAAGGAGGGGAAAACAAATCCCCCCTCCCCCTCTTGCCACAGGCAGCTAAACCTGATGACACTTGCCTGTTTCCAACAGGGAGGGACGTCCACCCACACAGGAGCAGCGGCAGGGGGCACGAGGGAAAGGAACAGTGTGAAAAGAGATGCAAAATCATGTATATAATCTTGAAATTTATGCTATGTGGCAGCCTAGGGTCTCCTAGGAAAACAATTACTCTCATTTTTACCTCCTACTGCCATGCCGACCTTTCCTGGTTGGTGAATCAGTAGGAGGCAAAAATGCAAGTGCTTTTTTTTTTTCCTTTGAAACTTAAGAGCTGCTCAAAACTGCATTTCAAAATCATAATGCAAACTATCTATTTTTAAGGCACTTCTTTTATTGTCTTTGCTAAAAACAACAGTGTTTTTTGTGTGCCTGTAAAATTGGTACTAAGATATGTCCACATCTAATGGACAGAAGTAGCTTATTATACTGTTGATAATTTATGACCATACACAAAATACAGTGGGTAGTTTTTTTTTTTTAATCATCTCGAAATTAAAATATTGGTGTTACCCTAAGCTAAAGGGTCTCTTTTCTGGCTATAGATAACACCACTATGCAAAATTCAATTACATATAAGGCTGATTAAATGTGCATTTGAGTCTCTGGTTGGTTTTAATTAGATGCTCTTAGTGAATGTCTGCTCCATGTCAGAACTGCCTTTCCACAGAACACCCAGGTAAGGCAGACACAGTCCTGTTTTACAAGGAAAGTTGATCCCAATAGGAGAGAGAAAGAAAATGCCCATATGAAATGACACAAGGGTGTCAGAAATACCAGAAGACATATATAAAGAATATATCTTGATGTTTCCAAGAAAAGATAATACATCCAGAAAATCTAAAAAAGCTTCATGGTAAGGATGGCATTTTAGATGGTCCTTGAAGGATGGTCAGGATTTCCAAAATTAGAGAAGATGGAGGGTGTAAAAGGAACAAAATCACAGATCATTTATTTATGGGCAACATTTTCTGACCTACATGCTTTACAAATGCTGAGTCTTAAAGAAATCAATAGATGTGAGGGGTGGAAGGGGAGGATCTCCAAGTAAAATAAGCTTGGAAATCACTACACCCTCCCCCGCTCTTGGAAATTCATAAGGAAAGGCTGTGAGGAAGCACTGTCATAAAGTAACTGTTTAACCCAAGTCTCCCAAATCTACCTGACTCCATAACTCATTTCAAAGAACATTCACCAGTCCTTCAAATGACTTCAGAACTGCTATCTAAGCAGAATTGCGGCAAGGCTAGCAGAGTAAATTGAAGACAAACTGTACAATGCCTCAAACACCAGACCAAGAAACATAGTCTATATGAAAAACAAAAATGAGGTGCTGACCCTATGTTGGGCCATTTTTTTAATGAGGTATTATTGGCATAACAGTATGTTAACTTGATTGTGAAAATCAGTTTTGAGGAGCTCTTACATATCAAAGGGTAAAAAATAAGCGCTTGCAAATAGTTATTATGTTGACATATTAAAGTACATCATAAAAATTTGATATTTGTATAAACTACAAAATGATCACCACAATAAGGATGGTTAATATCCTCCACCATACGTAGTCACAGAAAACTGGGAGGAAAGGAGTGTTTGTTATTTCAAACATGTCATTATATATAGAGCTTTATGGCAGCATCCATTATGAATGTAGGAGGCTAAACAATGAATTTCAAATAATGTGTGCACATTGTTTACTAAGACATACATTTTATGGAACAAAACTGTAAGCAACTACTTAACAGGAGTAACACCCCCAGAGTGGATAAAGGTAACAAGGGAAAATGCAGTTGGGACAATGCAGGATTAGCTGGTTAAGGCAAGGGAGGTAGAAAATACAGACACTCCACACCCGCAACGCATTCTCATTTTTTTTTTGCCTCCCTAAGCCCAATCTTAACCCTCAAAGCCTAACTATGGGTCATTCAATTATAGGTATAAGGTAAAACTATCCTTGTTTCATATTTGTATATAAGAACTAAGTATTATAAGACACTATTTTAAAATATAAACAATTGTGACAAAAACTCTGAAATTCGTAATTAGCAAGTTTTGGCTACTTTATTTCCTAAAGCATCTATAAAAGTACTCCTTCCTTCCTCTCATATTTAGTATAGCTATAAATACTGATGCTAGCTTATATTAGAATAAATTACCTGTGGCTGGAACTGAGGAACAGGTGGCCCTTGCATTCCTTGTGATTGTTCATCCATTGTCCAAAGCAACAGGAACTTTAAAAATCTGCAAAAATGTAAAGTCAAAATTTAATCAATGTTATCATTACCAATTTGTGTTGCTATTCATAAGCCTGATACATACATTAAAAAATTAGAAATTTACCTAACCCTTGCAAACTAGTCATTAAGATATCCCATACTCTCATGTCTGCCATTTGCTAAATCCAAGCTCTGTGGCACTAACATAAATATTCAGTCTCAACTACTTCCATTTTCAAAAGAAGTATTATATACTTAGCAAATCCCAGTTCTCCAGATTGAATTCTGTCTTCTCCATTTTGCCTTACTAAACAAGGGGGTTTAATCTTCACCTTCCCCAATGCCAATGAAGGCAATTACCATGGCACTTCCTACAATCATGCTCCAATGTCTTACAGCCCTAAAATGTACTCTGTCTTCATTTTCTAAAAATGTTAATGCTTTTGTTCTGAATGTCCAACGCAATAATGCTTACTGTGATTTCTAGGTTTAAACTTAAAAAGGTCAGTTCTCATGAGAGTTTTCACTTTTTTATGCATTCTTTCCTTACAATTATATAACATTCACTCACTAATTCAGTAAACATTAGCTGAAGACCAATTATATGACAAGTACTACACAAAACTCAAGAACTGAACTAAAAATGACAAAAGCACTGCAGCTACTTTTGCCCTGATTCCTCACAATGCCAAGTGTTTCTAAGTTCTTTGAAAATGCAATTTTATAACTAAAATCCCGTGGGCTAAAAAACTAGGGCTCGTTTAAATGGGATTAACTAAATGGAGAAAGTAAACACATCATTTCATGACACTCTTTAAAAAACAATAAAATATTTTAGACATAAGTTGTCTGTAATGCAAATATTTCTATCTCATGATTTGTCCTTTAAAAATACCCCTAATGACATCTTTCAATCAACTAATAAACAGAAATTTATACTCTTAATATGGTCTAATGAGTCAATATTTTCCTTTATGATTATTGCCTTTGGGAACTATTTAAGTATAAAAAATAAAATAAAAAGTTCAAAGCAACTTTAGAAGTGATTTCATCTAGTAATCTGCACAAAAGAGAAATCATAATATCCCAGACACAGCTAGCTGCACAAAAGAGAAATCACCATATCCCAAACACAGGTCACAGAGTTTCTGCCTGGAAAATAAACATCTATATGAAAATCTTATATAACATGTAAGCTTAACACATACAATGAATTAAAATCAGTAATATGTTCTATGCATCTCTAACGTGGTTCCATGTGTCACTGGAATCTTAATGCTATTATAAAATAAGAATATGTCGATGCTGATATATTTATATATTGATTGAATGACATTTAATACCGTTTATGTTTTAAAAGACAAAGATGGGCCTCCACGGTGGCTCAGTGGTTGAGCGCTGGGTTGCGAAGCTGCCCGCAGCCTCTGCAGCACCGGTTCAATCCCCAGCAGCTCCCCGGCCACCTGAGGAGGGTCCCACATGGCGCGCAGACCTCTCCTGCCGCCCGCTGCTCCTCTCAGCAGTGTACTTCCGTCCTTCTGCCTGCTCTGTTCCCTGCTCTGGCTCTGGTGAATTCTCTCACCCTCCCACGCTTCTGACTTTACCCAGTGCTTGTATAAATAAATAAATAAATCTTTAAAAAATAAATAAATAAAAGACAAAGATATTTATATTTTATCTCTTTCCACTAATCTCATAAATAAAATAAAAAATGCATTTTAATATTTGAAATGTTAATATGTATTCAGTCTTCAGGTACAAATTTCCTGTTACAGAGACCTGTCTGTACCATCTGTAGCTATATCTTCCATGCTCAGATCAACATTTAGCACAAAATAAGTCTCTGTCATAAAAACATCAAATAATTACCGCTAAAGTTTATTTAACGGGGCTCCCTGGTGGCGCAGGCGGTTGAGCACCACGCTGTGAGGCTGTCCGCAGCCACTTCAGTACAGGTTCGATCCCGGCCAGCCGGGTAGGGTCCCACAAGGTGCTGCAGACCTCTCCTGCAGTGCCTGCTGCTCCCCTCAGCAGTGTATTTCATCATTCTGCCTGTTCTGTTCCCCGCTCTGGCTCTGGCGAATTCTCTCACCCTCCCGCAATTCTGATTGTACCTAGTGCTTGTATAAATAAATAAATCTTTAAAAAAAAATAAATAAATCTGCTTTGACTAACAATGATACAAGATTCTAACTACTGAAAAATATTTTCTGTTCCCAAACTGGTATTTTGTTAATTCTATCACAGATTTTGTTTCTCTACAATCCTTGAAATCTTAAAATATTAAACTAGCTACATATCAATCTGAAGAGAGAGTTCACTTAAAACGGTTTTAAAAATTTTTCTTAATTTTTTTATTCTAAAGAGTTAAACTATACTAGCCTAAACTTATTTGACAGTTTTATATTCTGAAAATAGTTTTTCTTCAAACATCAAGAATATTCATAAAATCTCCAGGGTCTTTTCTAGTTATACATGACATTTAAATATTCTATGAGAGAACAGCAATAAGCTATATTTCACTAACCAAAACAGCTATAGCTTATGAAATAATACTAAAGAAGATCAACTGTATTAAAACAGCAACACTACATCCATCCAAAAGAAAGTTACTGGCTGAACTACATGAATATGTGACACCTGAAAAAATGAAAGGAGCCATGGAAACTTAAGGGTGACTGATACTTGGTAGAAGATAAACACTAAATTCATAACTAAATATTTTTCTTGGCCCCAAAGTCACCATTCAACAGGAATATTCCTGACCTCACCCTCCTGCCCCCATTTAATTGAGTGAGTCATCCAGCTTTTCCCACAATCTAGCCAGTGACTGTTGTGTAACAACAAAAAGAAAATTAAGTAGAAGTAATCAGCATCAATTGTTCACGTGTACTTCACTGTGTTATCACAGTGCCTAAGAGCTACTAAGATGGCTATCAGATCTTTGAAGAGAATGATGATGCCTTTAGAACATCAGGATCTCAGCATTAACAGTTCTAAACATTTAACTAACCAAACCCCAACCTTGGTTTCTAAAAGCCATTCTCCACTCAGCAAAGTGAGACTTTTTTTAGAGAAATGCTAACTTCCAGGGATGACTCTGGAACAAGTATAAGCTGAGAATGAAATGTCTTGTGCCAGAAAATATGGAAGTGCTCAAAGGAGAGTACAGACATGTCAAAAGGACAGTGAAACTATTCTGAACAGGGTGCCACTGACTTCATCTGGAGCAATTTGAGAGTAACATAACCCAATGAATACATTAAGAATCCATGAGTCCATAAATATAAAAATTAATAGTGAACAGGGGGAAGCAATGCCTCACAAGATGTCACCTAATAAAGAAAAAATGACGGAACTGAAAATTCCAGTCACCAGGGAAATCACTGATTCACGCAAGAATCATCAACAAATGCTAAACTAGTAGAAAAAGTTATTTACATTGTCTTAAAGTATCTCCCATCATTCACAAAAAAACATTTGTAATTACAAAGGGAAAAGAGTAATTTTATGTTAGAGAACTTAGCAGACATTACCTAAGCCAAGGATCAAAGTTCACCTCACCAGTAATGGAACATACAGACATCACCAAATATGGTGCACTTAGAAGAAAATATCACTCTGTAATACCCCTGTCAAAAATGCAAATCCTGAAGTTAAACATGAGGAAATACCAAGTAAGCCTAAATTAGGGACATCTATAAAATAATAGATCCATACTCTTCAAAACTGTCAATATCTTAAAATAAATACTGAATTTTAACCTCCTAAGTTTTAGGTGTGCATCACTGAGAATTAACGTGTCTATGCTACATTAAGTCTACCACTAAATCCTTTTTCTTATTTTATCACAAAGATGATAAAATATAGCAAAATCTTAACATTGGGGGAATCTGAATGAAGATTACATGGAAATTCTTCATTCTTGTATTTTTTTCTGTAAACCCAAAATTATAGCAAAATTGAAAGTTTAAAAAAATAAAGCTACAATATAAAAAAGAACAGCAAATTATGCTGTAATCAGCATCAACAAAGAACCAAAATGTAATCCCTTATGACAAAACCTTGAATTTCTCTCAACTAAATCTATTACTATCAAAAAATGTTATTTTAAAATTCTTCAGTCACTACAATTTAATAACCAATTATTTTTCATTTTTGGAAACTCATATTTTATATAATCTTGTGCTAATATTGTCTCCTAAAATATTATTTATACTAGTTTGGGTTCAAAAAATTCCTTTAAATACTAAACACCTTAAAAATAATGAAAAATAAATGCATGTATGTACACATACACATCAGTATGGTCCATTTTTTAATAACAGCTGACAATCTCTATGTAATCTGTAAAGAGTAAACCTAGGAAAAGCTATTTTACATACTTCATTCTTTCGTAACAATGATCAATTGCATCACTCCTTATCTAAAATATAACATTGTTTTATTAAAGACTCTGGAATTTCCTGCTCATTGCACAAAAAAAAAAAAAATTCACTATTCTCAAAGAAAGAAACAAGTTAAAAAGGGAAATACAAAACAAAATCAAGCACTGAAAAAGAAACAGAGGATCTAAATCTATTTCAAATCTAGTTCTAGTTTCCTTCATAGAGCAGAGTGTTCTATGTCAATTTTGTTAATAGTTTAATTAGCAGAAGGAAATGTAATATCAGAAATAATTTTAAAATGCTGAATATCACTAATACAATTTTAAGCAACAACAAAATATTACACAATTGATAACCTAACAAAATGACACATTTGAAAATTATATATAATGTTTACATGAGTTTAACAGCCTTTTCAGAAAAAGTATTATAAGAAAAAAAAAATCAAGAATCTCCCATTCAGTTTTACTTGTACTCTTAATTAACCACACAACTTTATCCTAAATAAATAAATCAGTGACTCAATTTTGGACTATATACAAGAATATGTGTTAGAAAGCATTTATCATAAATCAAAACTGGCAATAATATAAAGTTCTAAAAATATGAAAATGACTAAGTAAATTACAGTAAATATATGAAATAGAACACTATAGTGACAAAATTTTATTAAAATTTATTTTTAAATTTTTATTAAAACAAATTAAAATTTATTTTAACATTTAAAGATGTACCTACTAAAATGTGAAATGAAAATACAAGACTGAGATAAATGTCCATGTTATATAAATATATATACACACATATATATACTTAAAGTATTCTTATCACTATCAATTAGTTAATCATGTAGTTATTTCTTTAACTTTGCCAAAGTGTAAATCAAATAAGGGTAGGAAATTATCTAGTTAATGCATTATGGTATCCTCACAGGGTCTGGCATCGAATGAAACAAATAGCAAATACATTATTTGCCAAGTGATTCTAATATGAATTCACAATATATCAAAATCAGCAACATGTATAATACACAAAATTATCTTAACACGATTTTTAAGAAGCACACATTTGTTTATATGTATGGATGTGATAAGTGTATAGGCAACTTTTACTTATAAGGCAAAATGATAATTCAGACCAACCCTCTCTCTGGGACAATTAGTTGCAGAAATGTATTTTTGGATTTGATTTAATGAATCATAGAGTTATTACCAAATAGCAAAGGATTAAAGGACCAGGATCTGAGGGATGGAGGAAAGCAGGAGAAGCCCAACATCTGAGCACTTTACCCCAAGCGTTGTACTGACTCGTGGAGGACAGTTACGATGCAAAGAGATTGTACAGTCAGCATTTCTCTAACCTCTTGGGAAAGAAACCACCCAGAAGGAGCAATGGTGAACATCTCCACAAGATAGGCTGGGACCTTGAAAGCCTTAACCTTAACCCTGGGACACAAAACTTTTCTGCGTTAAGTCACCTGAAATCCTGAAATTGGATTGAAGTAACATCTGATAGTTACTGCTGCAGGCACATGGTAGAAACAAATGAAAATACTCTCAGGAGGAAGATAATCTCTCAGGCTTCAGATTGCTTCTACAAACAACTTTGTACATATAATATCCAACACATAACCAAAAACAACATTCAAGCAAATAAGACCACAAAAACAAAAATCAGCAGAGAGAAAAGGCAGAATGAAAATTATCTCAGATGCAAGCTGGAATAATAAATAAAGAGCATGGCAAAGAGGGCAAAGTTAAATAAACATTAGCTGCATAAAATAACAGATAAAAGTGATCACAGAGTTTAAAATGAAGCTAGAATTGAAATACACGAAAATTGACACAAAAATTGCAGGAACAAATGAAGCTAAAATGTCCTAAGGCTTCCACTAGAATGTATGGGAGAAGTACAACTAGGTATTGTCATTATTTCATTTTTCTAACCTATGTGTCATTTTAAGATTTTATTTTAGCACTTTAATAAAGATCAAATTTACATACAGTAAAACTGACAATTTAATGTACAATTTTTTTAAGGCTTTTGAAAACGTGGCCTTGTAACTACCATCAGAATCAAAATATAAAACAGTTCCATTAGCCCATACACACATTTCTGTGTGCCCCTTGATAGTCAAATTCTCATCCAATTGATGATAACTATTGACTGTATTCTGTCCCTTAGAGCTTTGTCTTTTCTCTGATATCTATTCTAATAGAATCACACAGAATACAGTCTTTTGAGTGTGGCTTCTTTTATTTGCATGGTATATTTGAGATTCACCTATATTAGTGCATGTACTCTGTTCATGTTTATTGCTGAGTTACAGTAGCCTACCAGACAGATATATCACAGTTTATCATCCAATGGAGGTACACTTGCATTGTCTGTTACTCACTTTGGACAATTACGAATAAAGTCAACATACACATGTGCCTACAGGTTCACAATATTTTACTTGGTAAATGTGTAAGAATGGGACTGATGGCTAATGGATTTTAGTAAGTTAAAGAGGCATGTAAAATAGAGGTCTTTACTTAGTATGACAAGAAATTAGAAAATGAAAGTATCTCAGATCATTCTGCATCCTGCACACCTTCCTTGTGGTCTCAGTAATGTTCCCCTTATTCATTCCCTTATTGTTTACTATTCTAATACAGCCAGCACACAAGATGATATATTTGTCTATTAGATTTGTACTTCTGTCAAGTCATCAAGAGAGGAGGAAGGAAATAAGAAATAGTATTTCTAATTAAAAATATGGCAAATTGAGAAATGTAATCACTCTTTCAATTTTGTGGAAAAGTGGCATTATCTTCCCCTGATTAGAATAAGTCTAAATTAGATTGAATTAGACTAAGTTAGAATAAGTCTAAAATAAAGTAGCTCATTTGTATGCTGAAATACTGTAAATGCCATATCCTCAATGAAAAATGAAGGCCATTATCAGGACAGTTGTTTATGAATTCCTATTCCTATAGAAAGATTATGGTTATTAGCTAGCCAATAGGAATGGGATACTGAAAAAAGTAGAACACATAACCAGAGAAGTATTTAAACTGAGACACATTAAGTTTTCTGATATGGATAATTTGTATGGAAATTTTCTTCAAGACACTGAATTTAAGAAAAGTTCACAGTGCTTGTTTGGTAAACATCTTCTTTGAACTAGATCTTTTTTAGAGCCATTGTTATACTTCAGACATGTTCTCCAAAATATTTAATCATTTCCTGTTAGGGTAACATCCTAAGAAAGGATTCTACGTTAGAATACCAATCAATAGTTTACTGAAAACATCATTTTAAAAATGTTTTACATTGAAGTATTACTGAAAAGTAACAAAACAAAGGTTGAGATAATCAGAACTAGTGTTTTTATTATGGTTCTTGCTGACACCTGCTGGTTCAACTTTATCTTCCTCTTTAATATACATTGGTATGTTAAGAATTTTAGATACAAACGCTTGTAAAACATGAAACAGAATCTTTGTATTAATCAAGAGACCACCAACCCCAAAATCAAATGAGCACACATCAGTCAGCCAATCACTTCCCTTCACTAACGTACTGAAAGTATTGTGGCTTTACTGTAACTCACCTCCTAAACAATTTACTTAATCCAAACTCTCTACACCTAGTATTTTGATATCCCTTTGTTATTTGAGACTTAGGATTCTGAGACTAACATAACACTTTTTAATTTAGTTGAAACAGCAAAAGCCTGTAGGTCATGTAAGAACTCAAAAAATAGCAAATAAGATAACTTTAAAAATATTATACAGGGTTTTTTTTGGTTTGTTTTTAGTAAATCCAAACTCTTATAGTTGTAAAATTAGGTTATATATGGCCCTTTCTAAGTTCTCAAAATTTTACTCTCATCCCTTCCTCCTCCTTTTCCCCCTCAGTTCATTATAAAGTGGTAGAGAAGAGGCACTTCCCTCTTCCTTGAAACTTCAATGTTTTATGTTCCTAGTTTAAATCCAAGACTGCACCTAAGACTATAGAACAGAAAACCAACAAAAAACCAACATTTACAATGTATGTTACTATCTCCTTAATTATACATTAATACATATTTCCCACAGCAAATACAATTATTTAAACCTGAGCAGGAGTTATTTATAATGTATTATTTTGAACAAAATTAATCCTTAGCACACACCATGAATCAGTAGTTCTCAACCCTGGTTGGCCATCAGGCTTACTTAGGGAATTTGATTTGCTGTATTATATGCTGCTTGGGTCACCCACATTCCTATTCCAATTTTGACTGGGCAGGTCTGGTATGGACCTACATTTCTCTACTAAAACACAAATAAAAAGGTACACAGATCACTATAATGGCCAGCTAAGTCTGAAAATCAGAGTCTTTGAATTTAATAGGTAGGGGGTTTAGTCTATTTTCAATTTAGCAATTTGTGTCCAGAAATGTCACTACAGCTGAAAATGATGAGAATCTGGCAGGGGCTGTTAAGAGTCCCTTGTATTTTGGTGTACTAATAAAACTGGTTTAGACGTAAGCAAAGAATAAGAAAGAAGCAGCTCATGCTCAACACCTGTATAAGTCTAAATGGGATCCAAGTTGAAATAAGCAACAGAGGTTTTTATTCCATGACACTGGCTGGTGACAGTGGAAAGCGGGAGTGGGGAGGAAAAGGCCAGAGGCAACAGCAGTAGGTACTCCTGACTATTTCTGTGTGGCTGTGAATACTGTCATTATACTGTTATTTAAAAAAAGGAGGGGAAGAGGGAGAAAAATTGAGAAGGAACACAAACATCTCTCTGGCACACATAGAAGTCTTTCCTTCCTTTTATAAACTGATCAAAAGTTATCTATTCATTTCAAATCCATAGTAATCTGATTTGCTCCCCAACTGGCAACATTTGGAATAGCTATACCAGACAATGTCTACAAATTAAAGAGCCTGATCTTTAAAATAATAAATATATAAGGTCTAAGCTATAGAACTTTCTAAAAAATGGAATATCTAATATTTGCCAGTCTAGGACATATGAGGCAAGTAATATTACAGCAGAACAAAACAGAAGTGTACTCCAGTCTTTAGTGTTTTCCACTGACCCCTACTCTCCTGAAAAGGAGCTATTAAAAACAATTGTTATAAAACAGCAAACAATGGGATGGAGGGAAGGAAAACAATCTAAGTCAGTTCAATGAATTCAACCACTCTATGCCACAGGGTTATCTAATGCTGCTTCTTCTGAGCTCTCATCATTAGCTGTCCCTGCTTTGCCTATGGAGGTCAAGTTCATTTTTCTATTATTTTGGCCACTACTACTCCTGACACAGTGCTTTTTCATATGCTTGATCCTCATATACTTTTTACTTATTCCTCGCAATCCCCAGGCTATGGACAGGGGTTTTATTTATGTTCCAAAAGTTAGTAAGACTGCCTTGAGTTAACAACAGAATCCTCTTCCCTTCTTTGGTAGAGAGAGCCACAGATAGAAATTCTTGCTTCTCCTGATACTAAAGTAATAGAGTTCTTAAATGCTTGTGTAATGCACTCCTTCCCAAACTTCCCCAAGAACAGAAGATAAAGCCTACTCTAGGAACCTGGGGGTGAAGTTAGAAGTGAGTTCACTCAAGTGAGAAATTCATTCAACATAAACTTTTTTAAAGAGATGAGAAGTTTATATTCTCCATTTCATTACCAAAACATTTTTCCACAAGAACCTTCAAATATAACTTATACTCCAGGCAGATGGTTCGAGCACCAGGCTTGAGAGATGCAGTCCTAAGTGAAGATGACTCTAAGAATTTGACACTTCAGAGTGACTCGCAGCATTTCAGAAACTGAAAAGATGTGATGTATGATCTATTTAACCCCCTTCAATTTGCTATATTCTAATCACAAAGATCAACAGACATTAGAAATTATCGGCAATAGAATAGGGAGAAGTAGTTAAAAATGCCAAGTGGGAATTCATGGAAGCTTTATAGCAAATATTTTATTTTACTCTAATAGCACTCATAATTCAAATACATACATTCTGATCTTTCTTTGTGTGTGTGTTTTTGTGAAAATGTTTCTTGAAGTCTCTATTGCAAATGATTTCTGCCCCACAACTATCCTCAAGTTGCTGTTTCAACTTTTGTTAAAATTATCTCTGGATTGTGGGCAAAGTTCATAGGCTGGAGTTCTTGCTGCAGTGTTAACAGAGACTTTTTTCCCCCTTAATTTCTTTTTTTTTTGTTTGTTTAATATATTTTATTTTATATAATTCTTAGATCATTTTTCATTTTTGCACATTGTATGCATTTTCATTTTGGTTATATTCCCCATACACCCTTATTTTGACCCTATAGCAGCATTATTTACAATAGCTAAGCTATGGAAACAACCCAAACGCCCAAAAATAGATGACTGGATCAAGAAGATGTAGTACATATACACAATGGACTATTACTCAGCAATCAAAAAAGATAAACTCATGCAATTTGCAGCAACATGGATGAAGCTGGAAGAGCTCATGATCAGCGAAATAAGCCAGAAAGAAAAAGAAATACCGGATGGTCTCACTCATAGCAGGAATTTAGAAAACCTAAATAAGGGACCAGGAAAAAGACTAATTGTAATAAAGAAAGGAGGTGATCTTTCTTTTTTTTTTAAAGAAGTAGCAGGAAGACATTTTCCCAACAACTTTTTGTTTCTGTTTTTTCTTGAATTTTCCCATTCTTAACCTGAGTTATTGTGGGTAGGGAAGGTTCAGGAAGGCACAGGACCAGTTCAGCCATTGTGATGACTTCTGGTCAGACTACGCAGTGGAAAAGGAAGGAAGGCACCTGGAAGCCAAACGCTGCCTGCCCGTGAAGCTGTGCACACAGCATTACAGAGGTGCTACTGTCATCTGCTTCCAACCCAAAAATAACACCTACCAAAGAAATGAGTTTCCACACTATGGATTCCAGAGAATTACTCACTGATTGACAGGAGATTGTAAAGTGATGAGAACACCAAAGCGGCCTTCTCCAGTCTCCTGGCAAACAAAGACTGGGTCACAATTTTTTCATATTTCTGACAACACCTACAACAGCACTAAAACTTTAATATGATGATTGATGCCTGTGAACGTTTAAATCCTAAGCCAGTATAAGTAATGTGGAACTCTAGTGCTGTTGAGGCCACGTCTGAGTTATTTCTGGTTTGGAAACAGACATGGCTGAAGTACCTCTGACTTTTTTGGTACAGCCAAAAAGAGTCAGCTGACTGAATGCCCTGAGATGAATTATTGTAATAAACTGTCCTCCGACAGGAAATTTTAGCCTGGTGCTAAACCCAAACATAGTGGTCTTTGTGGTTGTCACAAGGTCCATCAAAAGCCTTCGCTGAACACTTTCGCATGGTTTTCCACCAGAGTTTGTGTCTCAAACAATGTTCTCAATACACGTTATATTTTGAAATAAAGCTTCAAAGTGACCTTCAACTCTTTCTTATTTATGGTCACTGTGTACAGACACACCTCCCACTCCTTACTGCTTCTTTATCACTTACATACCTGCTACAGAAACCCCAAAAGTCTCTCAATATCACCTGTATTTTCCCAGCAGACTACAAACAGGGTGAGGCTCCAGAGAAGAAGAAAATGACAGTGGAAAAACAACTGTTAAGTGTAAGAAGGACAACAGAGAGAAGATACATTTTGAGAGCAATTGACAATTCCCTAGAATATTACTGAAAAGTTGAGCTAGAAGACTGGTCACCCCCTGCCCTTGCATTGGGAGTGCCTCTGGCTCCCTGGTACTCAGACAGTCAGACTTGTACTAGAAATTAAACTACCAGTTCTCTTGGTTCTCAGATGTTTGGACTCACACTGAAATGACTGCACCAGCTTTCTGGGGTCACCAGCTTGCAAAGACAGATCTCCTTAGCCTCATATGAGCCAGCTGTGTGTGAGTGTGTGAGTATGTTTGTGTGTGTGTATTCTATTGGTTTTGTATCTCTGAAAAATATTTGACTAATAAAGTGTTGAATTCTTAAACTGAAATATTTGCCAATATAGTAATACAGATCAAATAATTAAGCATAAAATAGTGATCACCCCTTTTTTAATCATCGAAACCAAAGGTTAAATTTAACTTTAAAATCAGTTATAACGTAAACAAATTCTTTATTCAAAGCTAACAACTTAAAATTCATTAAATGCTGTTTAACTCAGTAGTTACATTTTATCATTTTTACAAGTGTATCAGTGTAGCTATTTTGAGTATATTTAAAACAACAGCAATGCATCCCACAAAGAATAAGATAATCTTAAGAGTTGGCCCCAAAAGAACAAATATTTTGAAGACATATTTTGAAATGTAAAATTTCCCTTCTTGTTAAGAGCCCTTAACATTAATCTGAATGTTTAAAAGTCCTGCAAATGGGTCATGAAATATTTGTTCCCAGGCTGAAAATCTGTATACAAATTGGAAAGAATTTTCAACCAAAAGTTATAAATACCAAGGAAGGATTAATAATGGAAAGTCTGACCGAACACCAGCCTGGCCTCTGAGATGTTGTACTAAGCAGTGTCCTTTGCTCATTCAGCTCAGAGTTAGGATGAATCCTCAGCTCTAACTTAAAAGATGCAAATACCTACCTTTTCTCCCACTTGTGCTTTAAAAATAACTAATCAAATTATAAGATGTTAGCTCATCCAAGAGGGAACTTACTACATCATAATCAACCAAAAATAAAATTTTTAAGTCTCTTTCAAATGATATCTTTTTTCCTATTCTCTTTTCTTAGTGATACTAAAACCAGAGAAATTTTATATTCAAAATATGTATAAGCCACATATGAACTGAAGTAAATATTAACACTAATTCACTAAGTAAATTATTAACTTAGAATTTTGAAAGAAGCCTCAAGAGAGTAATAATTTTGTTGAAATATCCATTGGCATACAGTGTAGGTTATGAATAACCTAGAAATCATTACTTTCTACTTTCTCAAGCATACTTGGCTCACAATAATATTCAGCTGGGAGTCAGCAAAAATGGGTCCAAGATTTGGTTCCACCACTTACACATATAACCTTAGCCTCTCTCTGAACATAAGTCTTCTTTTTCTCAAAATGGAGATGATGAGACTTTCCTGACCTGCTTCACACAAGTAGTCAGCGTGACTCGGTGAGATAAATGACTACAATACTGCACGAACTCTCAAAGAACTCAAATGCAATATATTACTAGTACATACGTATTATATGAAAAATACCTTTCTAATAACATTTTAGGCATTTTATAGTCATAATGGCAGGAAAGTCAGTCTAGCATGGGCAAAAAGTGTCCCAAGTGTCACCAGCTGTGCCAAATCACCAGGTCTGATTTATAATTGTCTGGTTTTGCTTTGTTGTGTTTTGTACTGTTATAATTTTTTTACACTGATGTCTTATTTAGTTTCCCTATATTCCTGCTATAAGAGACATACTGCAGGGGAAGAAGAGGGAGGGGGATCAGAGGGAGGGATGGAGGAGCACTGGGGCCTGTGGTGATGGTGCACGGGTGCATTTGTGAAGGAAATTCTATGGGGACTACACCTGAAGGGGTCGGGAGAAGCAAATATTGTTTAAAAATGAACAATCATGTAAAATATTAAAAAAAAATTAAAAATCACCAGGTCTGACCCTGCTCTCAATCTTTCTATAGCCAGCAGGCTAGGAATCCACAGTGAAACTTCAGTGCAACTGAGAACCCCTCGGTGACAATTTACAGAAGTTGTTGAGCCCTCGGCCTGGAGTTCCACAGCCGCAACCCCACTCAGGACGAGTATGCCACAGTGTAGGCCCATCATGTCTCACCACCGCAGCTGTGGGCAAGAGAACCAGCACTTCCAAGCCACTGCCCCCGTTCGCTATTCTTTAAACACTGATTTGCTCAGATCACTAAATGTCATTGTCTACTTTTGTCACTTCTGCAGTTGTGGCAAGACAATCCACTTAGTCACTTCCCTTGGAATCATGTTATTCCAAGAATTTTCCATAAGGTTCAGGATTTTTCTCTAAAATACTGGCACAGCGAGCAGAGCATCAAGACAGACAAAAGCCTTTTAGAACTCCTCCAAAAGGGTCCTAATGGAAAACAATGTGACTATGGCTATTAAAAAAACAGGAGATTCCTAAGTGGAGACAGATGGGGTCAGAAGCAAAGATTTTCAGGTCAGAAAGTGAGCTATGGGAGCTCCAAATCAAGGAATTCTGGGTGACACCAAAACTTTCCCTATAAGACCAGATTCCTTCACAGAAATCAATTCGCCACTACTGAAGGTACTACAAAATCCACTGGCAACCTTAGAATAAATTACTCCTTCAGTACCTCCACTAACCCTGCACTTTTGCACCAGATTTGCCAGCCTTTAAAGAGGAGGAGGACAGGTATTGGGGCCAAGGTCGCCATCCCCAGGGAGAACTGTAGAAAGAAAAAGAAGCATGGAGATACAAGTTTTTATGGCTTCTTTGGATAGTGATGCTCACCCCATGGCTATCCTGTCAGCTTCTCCTGAAGGACAAAGAACATACATTCAACTAACCGAGTTTGGAAATAGAATAAAAGTAATAGAAATTACTGGAGCCATCCAGGCAGGGTCTTCTGACTCCAGGTATATACCTATTGCTGCTCCCACTTCTGAATGCACACTTGCTATCAATGTTTGACATATTTGTTCAGTGAATGTTTGTTAAGTTAGTTATTTTATCAATTGAAATATCTGCTTATAGGCGATGTAACTGCTTATAGGAGTGCGTAACACACCACCTGGCTAGGCAGTTTCCTCTCACACCATACAACAAAAACAAAGCAAATTCAGGAGAAGAAAAAGAAATTGCAATCTTAAGGACCTTTAAGTCCTCAATCAATCTCTCAATAAACTCACCATGCATGGCCTATGAAAAAGACTAGCAGGAGTTGGGGGTCTACGTGGTCTCATCAGGGGAGTTCAGCGCTTGCCCCTCTTGCTCTAGCTGAGTCCAACATTATAACTGTGGCTGCACAAACTGATAACACCTGGTATTCCTTCCTGGCCTTCACTACTGCTTCTTTCTCAGTCCCTTTGGTACCAGAAGATCAAGATGAGATTACCTTCACCTGACCACAGATGCTAGGGCAGATTTAACTGGGCAGCCACAGGGGCACTTGCATTTTCTTGCTGCTTGTGCCAATGCAATGTGGAACTAGCCATTCCACCTTCAGGATTGACTCAGTTTCACTTTTTCAATGATATCATGCCAAATTGATATGGTCAAATACAAAACAGGGTGTAACGCCTTTGGACCAGATGCTTATTCACAAGAGACCAGGGATGGCTCATTAGTCCTAACGAGCCAAAAAATTCTTGGGAGCAATGTGGGTTACCCTGAGACAATAAAGAAAAAATTACTCACCCTCCAATCTGCAGCTACCAAAGAGGAGGGCTGGCACTTTTCTGAGTACTGGAGACAACATGTGCCTCACCCTGTCCAGGCAATACACAGACTTAAGATTTTAAATAGCAATACAAGTACTCCCTGGCAGTGGAGTTCATGCCCTAGAGGCAAATGGTCAGGAACTATCCTTCCATTACCATAGTCCAGGAGGCGATTCAAGCTCTACAAGATTAGTGGATCAGTTTAATAACCTTGCACAAGTTGTAATGAATAACATCCTGGCCCTAAACCACATGCTGCCTAATTAGGGTATTATATGAATTAATGGCACTGGAAGTTGAACAATATATACTCCCTGCAAGAAGGGAAGCTCTCTGTGATTATCTGAAATATGTCCTACTCGATTCAACTGGCTGAGTATAGAATCCTGGGTACAGGACTGAGAGGAATAATCCAGGTTGGCCTCATCCCGCTAATCATCGTTTTCAATAATTTGAGATAAACTGAGTGGATCTGGTCTCGGCACTTGACAGCACATCTAATCCAAGCTGCTAGAATGGTGGCATGTTCAGTGAAAATTTGAGTTCAGTCACGAATGTATATGGGCAAAAGGTGGACTTTTAGGAGACATTATCATGGGCCCCAGGTGTCCCTGTACATCCTTCCAAATGAGACCCACAGCAAGTGTGCTGACCATCCTCTGGCCTTGAGCCATTACTATAGCTGGTCTTGTCAGACAAGGCAACTGCAGCATGGCTGCTATGGGCCTACCTGGTCCGAGGTGGGAGGGACAGACTCGCCTCCTGCTTGCTTCAAAAGGCATTGGGCCCTCAGTCCTGGGTTCCAGCTATAAAACAACTCACTGCAAACATAGCCACCATCTAACCTATCTTCTTCTAAAGGGCAGGAATGGACACAGCGCAGGTTTTCTGCTCCAGCAGACCTGGTTAAGGAGGAGTCCTGGAGCACTCAGTGGTTTTTGCAGGCTTTTTTATTGGGATTACCAGGTAGATGGCAGGCAGGGGTGCTGGGGGGCCGGAAGGCTAACAGGCCTCCTCCCAGCCCCCAGCAAGTCTTCACTCTATCTGAGCTCTCCGGCGTTCTCTGCTTCTCTCTCGGCTTCTGCTACTTTTTTCTCAGCTTCTCTTTCGGCTTCTGCTGGTGTCCCCGTGACGCCGCCCTTAAAAGCCCAGTCTTAGCCCAGGTGAATCCCATCTACCTATGGCCACACCCTACTCCAGGTGCCCACCATCAGGCATGCATTCAGGACCGCAAGGATCCATCACCTATCCTGATGGCGGGAGGGCAGAAAAGCCTGACATTTTTCCTTACCCTACACTTCTCTCTCTGGACCTTGTGGGCAGGAGAACCAGCACTTCTCTGTTGATGCTCCTATTTGCTGTACTGTAATAAACTGTCTTGCTCTGGTCACTAGCTACCCTCAGCACTTATGGAAGCTGTGACAAGACACCTGTTTGGTCATCTACTTAGGAACTCCTTGCCAGCTTGCATGATAGCTGGCAAATAACATTTTTTTTTTAAAGCCACTTGTTCTAATGCACAATATCCTGGCATTCCATACCTTTAACAGAAATTGTAAAGGTAAAAGGAACTTAAACAAATCAGAATATATACTTTGATGGTTTAATATTCTATTTCCCCAGATACCACAATTGCTATGTCTTAACATCACCTGAATTCATTACTGAGCAAAAATTAAGCAGAAAGATAGTATTTCAGTAATGATGAAAATAATCCTTTCATAAGTAAAAAAAATTCCCATTAATCATTTCACTGTTCTAAACACAGTTACCATAAGTTCAAACAAAATGACCATCAGAAAGATGATCTGGTAACATAAATCTTCTAGCTAGTTAAGGGACTGCATCATAAATTATCTGTTTCCTGCATTACACAGCATTGCTGAGATAAGGTCATCTTGCAGGGCCAAGATTCTGCATACATATTTTAACAAAGAAAATAATTTACAGACTTTCATTTCCACCCTCACTACTTCAGTATCCCACCCATGAGTACAGCCTCAGGAAACTGAAAAAGAAGTGACAACTTATCTGGAAGATAAGTACTAATCACCAAATTGAACACGTCCTTTCTTTGAATAAAACCCAGTTTTATATAGTTACAAATAATTGTTTTATGAAAACTTTACTGAAATAAATAACAAGACCACCTTTCTCCTCCCTCTGGTCCCTTTCATGCCCTGTTACTCCCTCCCATTTTGTAGTTAATTTAGAAGCATCTCTCACACAGTGTACAAAGAAAAGAATTATAGTTCAGGCTATATAAAGTATATGTTTCCTTATCAAATTCAAGAATTTATGATTTTCGAAGGCTGTTTCCCTGGGGGATACTTCACAGTTGGTATGAATGTGTTGGTGTCAGTTCTTAAAAATATAAGAAAAAACATGCACATGAACTAACTCACAAGTCAGTGTGTATTGTTGACAGGTACGCTCAGTACTAAGCACAAAGCTTCCACTAGTATGAGAAAATTTTCAGAATAATATTCCTTAATGTTTAAATCAGGTTGGAAATAATTAAGAAAAAGCACATTTTAAAAACAAAGAGGGGCCTCCCCTGGTGGCGCAGTGGTTGAGCGCTGAGTTGAGAGGCTGCCCGCAGCCTCTGCAGCACTGGTTCGATCCCCAGCCACCGGCGAGGGTCCCACAAAAAAAAAAACAAAAAAAACACCACCCCACAAAGAAATCAATCTCTGAGATATGGTCCTGTTAACCTATAGATTCCAACCTATAACTTCCAACCCAAGGTCCCACAGTTTGATAAATACTAGATATAAAGCAGCAAACAATAACAAATACTGTTTCATCAGACCCTGAAAGGAGGGAGAGATCAATGTTTTCCAAAAAGGAAAACACAAAAATCAGCCACAATGTTTGAGGATAACCTGATCAGCAAGGCAAAACAAATCACACACTAAAAACCCACGACTAGTGTGAGAAAGACAGTTTAGCTGTCATCTCAACATATTTAAGGCATAGAGAAATACAAAGGTAGGCTACATAAGAATATCACAGTAACAGCCAATTTGGGTGAAGTTTCTGGTAAACTTATTTTCTGGTTAGTTTAAATCCACATTGGAAATCAAGTCTGTGTGGTTATAGAGCAACTTTTTTGACTTCATACATAATTTTCTATTTCTGGCAATTCACATGTCATACCACCTTTTTCCTCTACTAACATGAGATTGACTTAATTTGCACTTCATCCAATTTCATTGATATTGATCTCTTCTTTGACACAGATTAAATTAAAAAACTTTAATTCACTTGACTATTTTTATGTTTACATCCTTAGTAACTTAACATTATTTACTAAGGTCTTTACATAGCTATGCACTATATTAGGCACTGATATATTGCAAGTTGCAAGTCGCCTCTGCCCACCCATGAAATGTGCTCTTTCTGTACATAATGAGTATGAAGAACAGATAATATCTCCCATCCTTGGGCAGTGCCACCTGGGAAGCTTTCTCTACCCCATCTCCCCTACCCTTACTACCCTCTTCCAAATAAACTCCCACTTATCCTTCAGGTTTAAGCTGGAAATCAGCTCCTCAGTGGAAAGGCTTCCTTAGCACCTCCCTGTCCCACTTGCTGCAAGCTCTGTTCTAGGCTCCTTTATATACACTCTTTTAATGCACAAAACAGACACACACAGCTGGCATGAACTCTGCCCTCATGGAGCTTGCAATCTAGTAAGTGACTGACTGATAGGCAGTAACAAGTGAGACAGGTTTGACAAGTGAAAAACATAAGGTGACAAAAGAAGGCATTCCAGGCAGCACTGCCACATGGGAGGTATTCTGTCTGTCCCTCACAATCATAAACAAAAAGAGTACATTTCATGGATGGTCAGAGGCAACTTCTAATATGTCAAAACATGGTCTTTCGTAAACTTCTAATGTTCTTATATTAGATCACTTTAATTTAAGGAAGGAGATTCTTAGTTCTACAAGTTAGAACAAAGCTTCATAACAGATCTGTCAAGAAAGCTTTACTGAAGAATTTTTGAGCTGGGAGAATTCATCCGCTCCCTCCCAAAGGAAAGTAAAGTTAAAAAAAAAAAAAAAAAGAAAAAAGTATATCTTATGTAGTTTCACAAGCCTGGACCATGTACAAAAGAAGGCACCAATCAATGACAATACTTCTTTAAAACAAAAATATCTGCCACAAAACCTGGCTTACCTCACTGATGGACACAATCCCCATTCATGATAGAGTAAAATTCAAATACAGAATCACTAAGAAGAAGATTTCTCTTTTGAAAAAAGCAAAACTACAGACTTGGAGTACTAAGTAAAAGCAGCACCTGATTGTGCAGGTGTGCTCAGTGTCTAATCAGCATGCTTGTTTGTATTTTGGAAACACAACAGTGAAGACACTGTTTTACATACAAATTTTCCTAGTATCTTTCAAAAGTCTCCTGTCACCAAATTTTCCCAGAACCGCCAGGAATGATCAATTTTGGCTTTAAAGTATTTTGTCATTTCATTACTGGACACAAAGATAATTTGTTGTGATTACTGCCAACTTTGTGTGTTTCTATGTTAGTGAAGCTGCTTTACGGATCAGGGGAAAAAATAATAACAATACAAAACAAAACAAAAACGGGCAATTATGAACCAAAGATATCCTGCACAGGAGGAGGAGGGAGAGGGATCGGAGGGAGGGTCACAGGAACTGTGATGATGGTGCACGGGGGAATTGGTGAAGGAAATTCTATGGTGACTACACGGTGGGGGGCGGGGGGGGGCTGAAGCAAAAAAAAAAAAAGCAAACTGTTTAAAAATGAACAATAATGTAAAATATATATAAATTAAAAATTATTTAAAACAATAAGCACAAACCAGATCTCAACTAAGAATCCTTATATCAACTATTAGTTACAAGTCTAAATTGTTTAATGATCTAGAAAATAAACAGTTCTATGAATACATAAGCAGTTTCAAGTATTTAAAGTAGAAAATATATTGTGAATTTTCCAACAATAGCTATGTAAAAATTATCTGTCAAATTCAGACAGGAAGTCAAGCTATCAATTAAAGAAAGTTAGTTTAGAACTGTATAGTACCTTATCATCTACTCCTTTAAAAAAAAAATTTAATCATCATCATAAACTATTTTAAAGAATACTGATGCCCAAGTAAGTGAAGTACTATGCACACGTATTTACAACGTGTTTTCTATTTGTGAACAGGACCAATTTATGAAGTTACTAAACATTGCCACAGTGCCTAGTATGCGTCAGTAAATACTAAATAGCAGTAACATTAATGCATTTCTTAAAAACTAAAATCTGGCACACAAATATCTTATTATAAAATCATGATGTCATCAAAAACCATTAAACGGACCAGGTACCATTAGAATAAACAATGTTCAAGGGAGGTAAAGGCAAGGCCCCTATACTTCCTGATTTCCACTGGCCAAGTCTTTCATTAAAAAAAAATGGGCTAGAGGAAAAGAAAAAAAGTTGACTTTTTTTTCACATTATTTGTGAACCACTTCAGAGTTCTCAATGACATTACACCATTAAAAAAAGCTTCCTGGAGTTATATACTATATTTCCTATCACTATGTCCCTAGACTATTATAGACACATTGTAAGCATTCAAATATTTGCTGAATAAATGAAAAAATAAAGCCTACCTAAACCTATTTTGTCTTTGTGAACTTAACATTGGTAATTGTAAATACCACTTTAGAGTTAAAAAAAAAAAAAAGCACTGATTTTAACCTTTGTTCAATGAAATGATTACACATGTGTTAGAACATCATTAATAAGCTTAAGTGTTTATTATTTACTGTAAGAAGTATTTCAGAGTATAATGTTTAGATGTCTAGCATCAATAACAATCAATTCACTGCAATTAAATTAATCATTCTAGACTATTTTCAATTGTATTTTTCACCATGTATCCTTATATTCAAAAACTTCTAATTGCTCTCCATCATATTTAGAATAAAGTTCAAATATTTAGAATAAAGTTCAAATATTTGGAATAAAGTTCCTTACCCTGGATTCGCAGGTCTCTACTTATTCAACGGAAATGTACTGAGTTCCTTCTTTGAAACAGGAAGGTACTAAGGGTAAAAAGATGGGCAGCAAGTGGGCCCTTCAGTTGGAGAGCTCAAGATCTAACGAAGAAGTGTTCAGAAGCATCTGCCAGAAACATTGCCAAAGGAAAATCAAAAAAGTCTCAAGTTTCAGGTTTCCCAATGCAACCGGTGAAGAGTGGTTCTCAGATGGGGACTTATGGTGCTGGTTTTTCATTTTACAAATACCACCTTGGCAGCCATAAAGAGAATGAATCAGAGTCTCATGTCCCACTATTTTTGCCAAACTGGCCCATTTCTGAGCTTTAGAAATCCTAATTTCACCTACCGCACTGGATTCCCCTCAAAGCTGGGCACAAATCCCTGTGCCCACGGGACCTCCATGGAAGGCATTCAAACCAGAGAGGCCAGCCCTTCTTCCTTTGATGTCCCTCAGTAGCCTGCACTGGCTTATACTCCTTATACTGTTAATGACACTATCAGTCAGGATTCTAAAGTCCTCAACACTAAAGGCTGGAGGAAATTCCTTCAAAGCTTCCATTATATCTTGCACAGTTCTTTATTCCACAATGTGTCCTCAAAAGGTACAATAAGTAACTTGATTACCAGATGGGTTATATTTTATTGAATCATTAAAGTGTATGAAAGTCTATAAGTAGATCGCTAGCATGGAGCAAAGAACAAAGAGTTTAAGAGAATAACTTCTAAAATCTTTAAAACAGAAGTAATATTTCCAAAAAATTACTCTGAAATCCCTGCAATTATTTATCTAAGTTAATTACTTATAATATATATAGAAATCAAATCCACAGGTCTAGCAGCAAGAAGGCCAAGCAAAATCAACATCAAATCTTAATTTATGATCAAAATATTGGGCTGTAAGAGGAAAGCAGACATATGCAAATCAATCTCTCCCTCTCTCTCTCTCTCTCTCTCTCTCTCTCTCTCTCTCACACACACACACACACACACACACACACACACAGGAATTCTCTCTCCAGTTTAAAGCCTAAGAGAGTAGAACAGTCTTGTCCATTTAGAACTAGAGATCAAGTAGACTTACTAAGTAATATATGATTTAAACAAAAAGAAAAATTGAGAGTGGAAAACCACTATTACTGTATATCCAAGAACACCTTCCTAACTGAAAGCTCACATCAGATCTTCTAGGGTTGCAGGTCATTATAGTCAACTATTTAGAATTTGATTAATGTGATACCCAATTATTGATTCTCCCTATTGTCTATCTCTTAATTACTTCATTATTTCCATGAATTCAGGAGAAAACTAAAGCACAGCTACCCACATTCTGTTTGTTAATGTGTCAAACATAAAAGGACATTTCAAAATTACACATTTAATTAATTTTTTCCACTAAAAATAATCTGAGGCCTTTCATTAATTGACAAGTTTAATGTGGTCTCTATTTCAACTCACCCTTTCATGTGAACCTTTTAAGGAACTATTTATTTTACCCTGTTAAATATTAACAAAATACTTTTTAAAATGCAATTTGTAGACTAGTCCACCATCCTGGTAAAAATTTTCACCTAATTATTTCTTTTGTTAAGGTACTGAATAAATTCTCAGTCATACAATTCTACAATATTTGAACTTCATTTTTGTTGTTTACTTTTGAGGAAATTCCCACAAACAAATAAAAAGGGGGGAAGCATTGGAACACGACATAGAAGACACAAGTCTTAATCTACTTTAACAAGAACTGCCCTTGTAATGCCTAACTAATCCGCCGAAGCCTTGGTAACTTCAACTATCAAGTAACAAATGGAGGTTTTGGATTTCATGATCTCCAAAGCCCCTTCCAGTCTCAAAAGTCCACTCAATTCTAATTACTTCTGAAATAAATAAATGCATAAATAAGTCATGTTGTATAAGCTCAGAGTTTACTGACATTTAGGATAAAGTGAAGCAGTTCCAAACAAGGAACTTTTTTATAGATTATTTCATTCCAAAGCCAGTAGTAATGTATAAATAATTCTTAAGAAATCCCTTAATGAAAGTCATCATGGAAGACATTATTGAAAAACAGTGACCAAACAATTAACTTGAAATCTAAACTACCAAGAAGGTTTTTATTTGCTTAGAATGACATATCGAGCATGTGCATGACCTCAAAAAAAAATAGGTTAATGCTTCTGGGTTTATTGTTGTTTTCTTAACTATTGAAAGATGAACTGGATGCTCTAAGATTACATTTTATAATTATTTCTCTCATCAAAGTAGTACAGGAATAATCATGTCTTGAAAATTAATGGGAAAACTACATAAATAGGCTACATTCTCAGTTTTATATTTTTTCTCCTTTTAACCTTTCCCATAAAGGAATTTCCCTTAAATTAAAAAAGAAGTCAATCATTTTATGAATGCATATTTAGGGCACCATTTATTGAAGTATTTTACACACAGTTTTTCCTATTATAAATCAATATTGAGAAACGTGTGAGCTATAAGCCCATTACTTATTCACACTTTCACTTTTAGTAAATGATTATATGAACGTAATTTAATAAGCCTGTGAATTTGTTTTCTCAAAGAAAAAATTATGTGTCCTCTTATTGAAAATGCTCCATTCACTTCTCATTGTGATTCTTCTATTCAATAAGCAAAGGTGATATGTCTATTTGACTATCTTCCAAAAGAGCATGATAATTATTAAAAAATATTAGGTCATAATAAACATGAATGCCCAAAGGGGAAGATGAGTTAACAACAAAAATTATGAATTCTAGTCCTGTCTCTATTACCACACAGAAAATGCAAGTTTATGAAATTTATTTGCTTTTTCAATATCCTTCTTATACCATCTGTCAAGTGAGAAAAAGTTCAACTACACCTCAAGTAAACTGTTACAAAGAAAGAAACCTGTTCAAAGCTCTTTTGTAATATTTTAATTTGTTATATAGTTAAAACATCAAGTTTCAGTATACTTCTTGCATAAATTACTTTAGAATAAACTTCAAAATGTTAGGAACACATATGATACTACTTCATTATTGGTTAATTTCCTCTCTGTAATGCAAAGGTGTTGTAAATATCCAGTTAAAACTGCATGCCTAATTTTTAATGAAAAACCCAAAAGGATATAAAAAGATCTTCATGTGTCCATACTGCCAAAATTTTTCAGGTTTCCAAATTAATATGGACTCTTCCAGCAAAATGAGGACCCATATGCTTTTGACATCTTATACTTGTAGTTTTTTTTTTACTCGTGAAAGTTTCCACAGATACTCTCTCAAAACACCTCAGTGGCATGAAAGGGAAATAAGTTACTGATATAGATGAGAAAAGCTGTATGACAAATCAAAGATTATACAAGGAGAAAATAAAAAACTCAGATTTCCTGACTCCCATAAATCAGTATTAAGTTCAGCTTACACGCACACATAAGCTCTCTCTCTCACTCACACACACAAGCTCACACACATATACATACACACACACACACACACACACGTGCGCGCGTGCGCACACATAAACATTGAATCCTGTGTAACTGCAGCTTTTTCCTGGAAATTGAAAGATTACAGAAACCTACATATGAACATTTTCTCCAGCTCTGTAAAGCCACAGTTCAAGGCTAGGGTTTCAGTGGCTGTAAGGCAGTACTCAAGACCACAGAAAAAATTCGTATTTAGCTTAAAACCTAACCACATTCTGGAGAGTTCTGAGTCTGTCTTCAGTCCCAAATGCCCTTGATTTTCCTCCATGAACACTTTTCCCATTTCTGAAGTTCTCCTTATGCATCATGTTCTCCTCCTGGCCAGGATAATCCTTTATATATAGTATAATAACCCTTTGTTGTTGAAAAACCTTTGTAAGTTTCCTGTCACTTAACTCTTAGGTCAAATTTAAATTCATCTTAAGAATTCATGTTTTGCTGGAAAAATGAATGGAAAAAAAGGTTCATTCTTAAAAGCATCTCTTTCAGCTTTGAAAATTTATTTGTTTTACATTTAAAAAATAATTTACATAAAGGAAAAGCACGTTTTCTAAAATCCATTTTAATCTAACAACTACATAAGGTTATATGTCCAAATAATGTTTTCATTAAACAAATAGCTATAGAATCCTAAAATGCAAGGTCCTATATTAAATGAGTTACAAAAAAATGTAGAACTTATTTCCAACTCTCAAAAACCTTAAAATATTCAGATATGAAGTAATAAGGGCATTGCTCTATGGAAGAGCAATCCATTATAATATTGGCTCTGTGCCATATCAAGTTATATTTCCAATTTTCTGAAAGGATTTTTTTAAATTTAAACTATCACATGCTCTTTTACTCTCTTAAGCTTATGGATAATACAATTTTTCTTACTGAACCATATCTTTCATATAACTAGAACTTTTCCACTAAACCTTCTATGTATGGATAAATCTTCCTTGACCATGATCAATTCTCTATTGATTAGCCTTACTTTTATTAGAGATTTGTACACCAATGTTCATAAGTATTTTCCAAACTCTGCTCTTTAAAATAGCAGAATCCCTTCAGTTGTTAATGCAATGACTAAGAGAGAGAATGAGTGTAAGAGGGATCCAAGGTTGAATGAATCTGCAAAATGCCTAACCAAGTATTAAAAAAGGTCAAGTCAGTTCTTTACATAAAATTTCTCAGGGATCCTAATATGCTGCAATGCAGGGTAACTCTTCAAAGCAGTGCCCTCTGCAGATTTTTCCCAACTTGCTTAGCGACAAAATTCTTCCACATAACTTCTGTCTTGGAGAACTCTGGTAATCTGCTGAACATAGCATTGTCAATATTTGATTTAACTATTCTTTAGTCTAATTTTGGTATTAAGAATCACTATGGAAAGTTGTGTGGAGGTTCCTAAGAACACTAAAAATGAATCTACCATATGATCCAGTGATTCCATTCCTGGGAATTTACCCAAAGGACACTAAAACACTAATTCCAAAAGAAACCTGCACTCCTATGTTTACTGCAGCACTATTTACAATAGCCAAGATATGGACACAAGCCAAATGCCCCAAAATAGATGAATGGATCAAAAAGTTGTAGTATATTTATACAATGGAGTATTATTCAGCGATCAAAAAAGACAAACTCATGCCATTTGTGGCAACGTGGATGGAGCGGGAAGGGATTATGCTAGCTGAAATTAGTCAGAAGGAAAAAGATAAATACTGGATGGTTTCACTTCTACGTGGAATGTAGAGAAACCAAACGAAAGGTCAAGAAAAAGTCAAAGCTAGCAAGCTGACCATAGAACTAAAGCATAAAGCAATGGAAGGAGTGGGTGTGGGGGCTAAACAGGGGAGGTATGAACACAAGGGAATATGGCGATGGTCATGAGAGATACAGTGGAGGGAGAACTATGGGGACTACAATGATGTAAGAAAAAAATTTAATTAATAAAAAAATTAATAATAAAAAAATATACTGGCTCAAGAGCACAAATTGGAAGATACCCATTCATTTAATTATAAAAAGTAAAAAATTTAAAAACCCAGGCCTAGAAGTCAGTTGTGACCACAACTGATATAACTTTAATTCTTCCGCAGTTACTGCTGTATTATTACATCATGAGACAATTTTAAAAATTGTTCATTTGGAATTCCTATTGTTATACTTCAGTCTTTCCCTTTGTATTTTAATTATATAGCTTGCAGAACATTATTTTTAACATTTCTAGCCTTATTTCTTCTTTTAAAAGCAGCACAAATAATTATTTTTTAGCCTGAGTTAATTGTTAAAGGGAAAATTTAACTTATTGTATGTAAATAGTTTATTGACACTTATCTTTCATAACTTAATACGTTTTGTTAACTTTCTCTGCTGTGTATTTTTTTCATCTCTTACCATATGGGTCATGTTTGCCCTATTCTTGTTCAGCTACTTTAGAAAACAAATGTACATCCTCTCCTAGTTTGAATGGTGACTCTGACTCTTGAAGTCCTCCTTTAACCAGTTTTGGGTTGATTATCAAAAGAAAAGTGAAATCCTTCTCATGACACACAGTCCAATGCAGTTAGCCAAGGATGGGCCATGCCACTACTCTTGCCTTCCCCTGGGTATTCCAGCCCCAAGATCTTAGATAATAGGCTTTTTATAACCACTGCCTATCTTTCTAAGTTATTTCTGGCAATTTATACTATTTTCAATCATATCTGTAACTGTTTAGTCTTGCTTGTACATTTAATTCGTTTCATCGCTTATTACCAATGCTTTGTACAAAAATGTCCTTTTCTCAATCTTAATATTGACTTTTTGCCTATAATACATCTTCTTCAAGTAATTTCCTTAAAGGGCACACATGCAACATATTCTCTGTAATCCTTGAAAATGTAAAAATACCATTCCATTTTCACCACACATGAACCCTAATTTGATTGTGTACACATTTTTTTTAGCCATAACCATCTGTTCTTTGCAAAACTCTGAAGTAATGGTCCCATTACTTCTGGCATTCTGTGATACTAAAGAGAACATTTTGATCCCTTCCAATTTCTCGGATGATGTTAGGTCCAGTAACTTCTTTTCATCAATTATTGGTCGTGAGTAATTATACATATTATCTGCTACTACTTAATCTATACCAACTTGAAATAAATCAAGCTAGCAATGTGAATCACCACCATAAAGGACATGATGAAAATATTATTTTATCTGCTTTTCTCATTTTCACACAAAATACATCTTTTGCTTTCTGATCAATAACCAATATGCTGATTCTCTTGCTAGGTTTCCTAGCAATCAAGATAAATTTCTTGATTATTTAAATCAATATTTAGCTGCACAAAACTAGCCCCCTACATACAGATGATTTATAAACCAGTCGCTCCAGAAACTCATTTCCAACACTACTGGATCTCTCTGCCTGGTATCCAAATGTGGCATGCTCTTTCTTAGTAAATGGCATTGCCACCCAGTCATTCTACATAGTTCTTAGGTGATACCAGATCCTTTCACTCCCTCGTTTCCATAGATGTCCCCACTTCCAATTAATTTTAACTTCCAACATCTCTCTGCTTATTCTAGACTCTCATAATTCTTGCAACAGTTATAACCAATTAACTATTTTTCCCAACTTGGGTAATACAATCCCTAGACTCTATACAACACGCACCATCATAGTGATCTATCTAAAATGAAAATATAATGAGACATACTCCTGCTTAAAACCCTTTAATGACTGAATACACTTTTCTTAGCCTTGCTCCAAACCTCCCAGCACATTCTCCCTTATGAATTCTATACACTAGCCTTAATGAAACATTTACACTTCCTCCAAATGGCAGGCCAGTTCATGCCTATGTGTCTCTGACAAAGGTTGGGTCTTCTTATTGAAACACCTTTCCGATCTAGTCTGCATGGTTAACCATGCTTCATAGGTGGGAGCTCTTTGTAAAATAGCTCTTTTAAGTATTTGTTTTCATGCATTTTAATGAATGCATTCTCTCTCCAACTGAGGTCCCCACCATTATACTAAAAACTACTACTTGAGGACAGATTCTGTTTCCTCCTCATATTTTTAACCTCTAGTACATATTAATACATAAAAATACTTGCTGAATAACCAAATTTAGAAAACAAGAGTTATAAAAGATACAGATCTAACAATCAGGGTTTAATTAGCTCAAATTCACATAACCATCTACTCTTGAATGATTAAAGACAAGTTATCCTCTCTGTGTCTCAGCTCAGTCCCTGCTAAACAACAGTTCATAATGAGAACAACACATGGGATGGCAGTGCAAGGTGTCAAATCCTTATCCCAGAATAACAACTACAGGAAATTTTCTACTGTAAACAAATACCTAGAAGAATAAAGTATTAACATTATATTATAAATATATATATTGGGCCTCCCCGGTGGCACAGCAGGTTGAGAGCTGCGCTGTGAAGCTGTCTGCAGCCTCCACAGCACGGGTTCAATTCCCAGTCAGCCAGGGAGAAACCCACATAGCGTGGCAGACCTCTCCTGCCTCGCCCGCTGCTTCCCTCAGCCGTGTCTTCAGTCCATCGGCCTGTTCTGCTCCCTGCTCTCTCTGGGGGATTCTCTCACCCTCCCACACCTCTGACCTGCACCCCAGTTCTTGTATAAATAAACATTTAATAAATAAATAATTATATTGATATTATATATAATAATAAAGTATTAAAGTGTTAAGTGGACACAAACACAAGACAGTATTATTTCTTCTGCATATCTTTACAGAGGAATTCCCTATGAGGATGTAAAAGACAAGAGATCCCTTACTCAGCACCCTTCAAAGAAGTTTGTCCAAAAAGCTTTTGAGAGCCTTTCTACTAGTTTAGGTTACGTGGGGATAGAATGCTGCTGCAAACAACAAATTCCCCTTATATTTCTGCCATGTCTTCAGTTACTCTCACAGCAACAAGTAAGGCCTGGTAAGGCCTGGTAAAGCAGATTACTAAGCCAATCAGTCAGCTATAACACTAGAAAAATCATGACAACCAAACTATAATCATTCAGAGCAAAAGACTGACAAACATAAAGAGCTAAGACAAGTGGCTTGGAACCATCTTTCCAAGCCTAATTATAAAATCATTCACTGAGTTCCTTGTACTAAATAATTCAAAGCAATGAATTCTATCAACAAAGCTTATAAGGCACTACTGAATGCAGGCAAGTACTCAGAAATACGTCCATTAGTGTGAATTATTTATTGCAAGGTCACTTGGTTTTAAGAGCCTTTAGTCTGAAACGAGTACTCACTAGCTGAAAAATATCACATACAAATAAAAAACACTTCTCATTTAAATAAATTAATAACTTTTTCAGAATTAACACAATTGTACATTTTTCTTTATATACAAGTTATTAACTGCTCATGTTTATTCACTTGTCTGCAATCCTTATCTTACATTACAGACACTGTTGTTTGTGCTGCTTATCCTGAGCTTTCAAAGTCCTCTTTACATAATATAGTTTACAGCAATACATAAGGCAATTTTAAAAGGTTTCCTATCAAGTTATTTCTTTTCCTAAAGAAACTGGACAAGAAGACTGAGGCCTAGAGTTGGGTGGGTAAGAAATGACTCCAGCTCAGGTCTTCTGATGTTCTCCAGGGAACTCTCATCCAGGCTCTCACCACATTCATGGGGTCTGGGTTAGTCATAACCACAGAGCCTACTGAACAGTTAATTAGGTTAGTAGGACACAATCAATGTGTAACAAAACAAATCTAGTCTGTTACTTTACTTCTACAGAAATTCACACTTTCTACCGGTTCCCTACAAAGAAAAAAGAACGAGGAGTAATAACTGCATCTTTGGATTTGTTCGATTTCATTTTTGGAACATAGCACAAAGGTGAAGCATTGACTTCCAACACAAATTAAAATGAAAAGAAAATAAAGGAGATGCTACAGCATTTTAGAAAGAAATCTGGATTTACCTTTAAAAAAGTAGATGTGGAAATGTATAACACACCAATCCCACTTCGGTGCAGCTCTCCAAAGAACATGGAAGCATCAACCCCCAAAATCGTAAGCTTCATGTTTACTGCAGCACTGTTTACAAAAGCTAGGACATGGAAATAACCAAAATGCCCACTGATAGAGGACTGGAGTAAGATGTGGTATATCCACATAATGCAATAGTATTTAGCCTTAAGGAAAGATAAGACACAGCCATTTACAGCAAAATGAATGGCGTTCAAGGTAATTATGTATAGTAAAGCAAGTCGGAATGACAAATATTGGACATTTACATAGCAGAGAAATCAACAAAGCAAAATATAAAAACTAGCTAGGAAGGAGAAGGAAGAAGGAAAAAGAGGAAAAACAGCAAGTATGTGAAAACCAGTGACTTATACAAAACTACCCTAGGTTCTAATAAAAGTACTATTCAGTATACTTACTTATAAGGAAAGTCATGGATATATTTTACCTTTGAAATTTTACATTCTGAGAGAGTCAATTCAATTGCTATTAAATTCTTGTTTGTATCATAAAAAAAACGAGTTAGTCTTTGAACGGATTATGCAAAGTTAACCAAGGCAGCTGCTAAATAAACTTTCTCACCAAACTCTGCCAAATTACCTCAGTCCTGACCTGTACCATCTTGCTATCCATCTCATGTTCTCCAGAGCACAGTCCATAAAATCACGCCAATCTGTGCGTGTGTATCTTTTAACATACACAGTTATACACTGGAAACAAATGTACTTTCTCTGGCACACTTATGTGAAACTATGATTTTATGGAGATACCATCCAAAGATTAAGGACTACTATTTTAAATTAACAGTAGGAATAACAAACATGCTATGCTAATGAAGTTAACTAGTAGGTTATATGAGAGATTTCAAAATAAACGTTGCATGATAAAACCGAAAAAGAAGGATACTTCTTTTTAGTGTTTATAGACTTACACTCAGAAAGAGCATTTAAAAGAACAGATTTATTAACAATGGAAATGGCATTATTTGTGACTTCACGAGAAAATATCTTACATGTTACACACAGAGCTAAAACCAGGCAGCCATCATGAATCAACTTTTAGTCTCTCCCAGGATTTGTTCAGCATTTATTTACCTTTTAATAAAACAGCCCTTCTAAGTTAGAAGATTGAACAGGACCCTGACTCTTCCCCAGACTCATCTACGGCAAAGCAGAATCCATCATCCTCCGAGTATCGACGAGAACACAGCTGTACCCTAGAACACAGTTCCCTGCTGAGCTCAAGCTTGACATACATATATATAACCAACTGTTAACAGATTCAGTCACCCGTATATCCCACAAATACCCCAAACTCAACACCACACCAAGAAGCCATTATTTGTTCTTAATGTGGTTAGTTTTGATGAAAGTATATTTAATGAGAATGAAGAGGTTATTCTATACTCTCTGGTTAACCAGTAGCACTCTGAAGTCTAAACTAATCTGGCTAATATCTTCTTGTCCTTTGTTCATCAGAATTAAGCACTATGATAACTGTATCTGCTACTAAGGCAAATCCTGTTCCCTTATATTATGGAGTATTTCAACTCCCACATCCTCTAGCCATCAAGCAGGGATTCATACCACTTTGCTAGTCATTTGATGTGTAGGTACTGACTGTGCATGGGAGGACCTATACAACTATCTTAGCACCAAAAGGTCAGCCACAGCGCATTTTGTATTAAAATATGAGAAGATGTCTAAAACCAGATTGGGTCAGTTTGTTCTTCTTAACTCTCATGATCATACTCCAAACTGCTTACGAAAGACTACAGAGTGGAAACTGTGAAAGAATTAAAAGATAATCAAATAAAAAAACAGGATTATACTTCTTCTTAGAGAAGGACACCTAAACTCCTGTCCTCAATGAGGCAGCAAATACAATGACATAAAGAAAATGTCCTAAGAATCTGCAGGAAATTTAAGACTCCAATTTCTTCATTTCTTCCTGTTTCAATAAAGACTCTCAAGGTGGGAAGAAAAGGTAGGGAGGAAAGTGTACCAGAACTGGAAATAAATGATACTAAGATTTACTCAGACCATCTGCCATAACTGTGGGCTATCTTAGACATCTCTCTCTTATCTTCTCCAACTCATCCATTAAGTCATATTTTGAGCACAACTGATGTCTCTACCACAGCTGCTGGGAATACAAAAAGGGCTAAGGAATTTCAATCCCTCGAGCTATTCACAAGGGAGACCTAAAGAACAAACTTTGGCAATATAAGGAAGCCAGTATTCTGACAGATGCCATCACGTGGAACTGCAACCAAGAGTTGACAAGAAAGATGCCTAGCAGGCCATCAGGTCAGGCAAGGCCAGGAGTTTTAAAGAACGTGTGGGAGTTAAACAGGTACAAGAGAGGAAGGACATTCCTGAATAAAGCATGAAATAACAGAGAACTACAAGAAAGTAGTAGAGAAGGGAGCTCAGGATACAGCAGAAATAAGAATCGGGACCCAACTCGTCATTTCAAGAGAAAAGAAGAGAGATTCAAAGTTATTTTTGAGACAATAACTGAAGGATTTTAAGCAAGGAACAAACTCTACCAGAAGTTGAAGGTGCTAGGGGTGTTTAAAAAAAAAGTATGACTAGATAAACTATAATTTAAATGAGGGGAAAAAAGAAGATACTAAAGGGAGCTCTGTTTATGAAACAAAAATCAAAAAAACCTCTTTCCTTGGTAATTTTAAATTTACAAACTCAAATCAATTTATAAACTGAACTTAGATTTATTTTTTAATGAATCTACCCAAGGTCCCCTCTATAATAATCTTGATACTGTTTCAAGCTAGTTCCTGAGCTGTCATTAACTAAAGACCAAAAAAAGAACTATAAAAGCACTATCGCTGTTATTGCTGTTAAAATAAAAATTTGAAAACAAAAGGTACAATTAACCTTTATAATTGTAGCGCTGGAGAGAAGGGGATTCGTTTTTTTTTTTAAACCTGAAAGTTCAGAAATTTTTTTTTTAATTTTTTTAATTTTTATATTCCCCATACAATTGCACCCCCCTTATTTTGACCCCAATTCCTCCTTTCCCCACTGCCCCATAGTGTGTCTCTGGTTCACAGTTGTCCGTTGATTTTGATTTTTTCTTTCTTATAGTCATTCTTTTTCCTGGTCCCTTATGTAAGTTTTCTAGATTCCTGCTATGAGTGAGACCATCCGGTATTTTTCTTTTTCTTTCTGGCTTATTTCGCTGAGCATGATCGAAGGGGGTTCATCTTAACAAAATATTCACGGCCTTTCATAAAGCAATGTCCTGGTACCTTCCCAGGTCAATTTTCCATGTGCTTTTTCATGAGTTTATGAAGATACAATCTATCTTTGGTCCATTTAGCATAGAACTTTTATAAGTACTTTAAGTGTTTTCTTAAATAACTACTGACACTTTGATGGTTCTTTTAAATTTCTAGCAATGAAAATTATTAAAAGATACTAAATAAAATTTATGTTTTGAAGTAGAGCACCCTTTCTCTCTGTCAGAATCTGAGCCCCACAAATCAAAGGATAATCTTCCATTGATTCACATTAGCAATTATTCTTAAAAGACGGGAATAATTTCAAAAATTAAGTCAGTTATTTCCTTCTTTATAACTCAGTTCAACAATTTCTTCACAAGGGGGTTGTTACAATGTCAAAATGGAATTAATTTGGCAAATGTATAGTAAGCACCTTTTATAGGCAGGCAGAGGTTGCTAGCAGCCCTTTATAGAAAGCCAGACCACTTAACCTGAACCAGGAATGGGCTAGCCTCTAAGGAAAAACAACAGAAGGATACTGAGGGAATGAGTTCTATGTCAGCTTTAACTCAAAATTAACCTGACTGTTGGTCCTGTTTGAACATTATGTCCTAATTCCTGGAACTCAGTTCTTACACTGTTTCTTGCTATTCATGCCTCTAATTAAAACCTGACCACCAAACTGGTCTCCTCTTGACTCCATCACCCTCACCATTTTGACCAACTTTATGTCTGGCATACCCTTTTCTCGTAACCTATTTTGAGATCTTCCAAAACTTAAAATTCAAAACTTGGAATCAAGCTCAACTCTCAGACCAGATCTGTAAGTATGCAGAGATAGGTCAGCTGCAGACCAGACTTTCTATCACAAAGTAAGACCTCCCTTATCCCATTCCTTTGGGCCTTGTGGGGAAGTGCATGGCATTCATCCAGGGCTTCCCTGAAACCAATTGCTCAATTGTGCTGGACATTCTGTCATTGCTAGGATCTGCCCAGAACCTCTGCCCCACAGAGTTGCTAGGATGCAGGCATCTGTCATCCCTGAATGGCCAGTTCTGACAAGAATGGTCCCAGGCCCTGCAGGAAACACAAATATGTACAGAACATGATTCACACCTTCCAGGATTATATTCCAGGAAGGAGGCTAAGACAGGTACAACAATGGTAACAGTCAGTAAGTGCTAATGAAGCAGAAGATTTCTCTCTTTTTTTTTTTTTTTTTTTGTGAAATACCTGAGAAGAGTCTTCAAAGATGAAGATGATTTTAATACACTCAGATTGAACAGTTGGAGTGTAGAAAACAGGCATTAAGAAGCAGTAAGAAAGGTGCATGAAGATAGAGCAGAGAAGTCAAAAAAGGTATAAAGCTTATCAAAAAATGGTAGGTTGTCAAATATCACTAAACTATAGGGCTATAACATAAAGAAATGAATCTAGAAAGGTAGGTCAGGATCAAGTTGAAAACAGAGGTTCCAATGTACAATCACTAAAACTGTCTGCTGCCAAATTTTGCAATTAACAAAAACCAAAAAAAAAATTAAAGCATAAAGCTAAATCTGTGTATTGAAATGACAATTACAGTCCTCCACACACAAAGGATAATCTAATTATCTGACAGTTTTGATTTAAGATTCTTTCTAATTGTGAACAGTTGGCAAATAAACTTGCATCTCCAAGAAAAATAGGCACAACTTTTGACTGCCTCATGATTAAATCTAACTTCCTAACATGGCCACCCAGCAGATGGAAGGGGTTCCTAAGCAGTCATTATATCTAGAATTAGCAATTATTCAAACATTAGAAATAATGTAGATTTTGAAAGTCTCATGCATAAAACTGAGTGGTATGGACATACCACCTTACTCTTCAACTGCACAATTATTAACCCACAACCCAACCAACCCACCTATGGCCAATCTTATAAACAGAGAAAATTAGGAACAATCTTTCCAAACAAGGGAAGGTTACAAAAAGTGAACTCCACCACTTGAGGTCCATATTTTCTGCATTTCTCCTTTTTATTTTTAAAGATTACTTCTTCCCACTCTTTCTCAACCATCACGTCTCTCTATCACTGAAAACGCCACTGCAGTTTACGTTTTTCTTTTTCAATATCTCTGTAGCTCCTTCCTGTACTATAATCATTTCCACTACCTACCAACTCCCAAATTTATCTTTTGAAGTGGGACCCAAACTGGAAAATGAGAACAATAAAGAAACAAGTAAAAAAAAAAAAAAAAAGGTAAACTTAATAATGTCACAGAATCATTCTTCTTACACTGCTGGAGATCTCCAGAGAGCCTAAAGGTCTGTACCCTATCGTTTCATGCAAATGTGCCTTCCAAATGCAGTGAAAGGTCATCTCAACTTGAAACTAAAAGTCTAACATTAAATGCTGTGCAATTAACTGGATCATCTTCTGAACAACCTCAAAATGTACATGCAAATACTGTCCTCCCCACACATAATTGTTCAAAAAGAATAAAAGGGGACATTCGTGTCTCACTATGGAAATACTGCCATTCAGATGATAACCACCCACCTAGAAACTGCAGTACTACCCTGTCAGGGACCATACAGGGGAGACAAGGGTCCCCAACATTTCCCAACTCAGTACATCACTCGACCCAGGCTTCTTTTTATTATATGAGCTACCTCACGCTATCAATGTTCTCTCTTAGACCAGACACTCAACTCTTAAAGCCATTTCTTTGGACATTAATTTAGCTCACACTAATAGTCAAGCCCTATGCTTGGCATTTGGAAAGACATAAAAATGAACCTGAACTTAATCCAGGACTTCAAAACCTTTACGCCAGGCTGCTTCTCATTACAGCCCAAATTAATTAATAAATTAAAGATGGGGTAGGGGGAATAGGAATGCTCATAAACAAAAGGGCCTGGAATGATTAATAAAATTCAAATTAATGAAAAGGGTGAAAAAAAAATCACTGATTAGAAAGCAGTGTTAAAATGACCAAGTAAGCTTTCTTGAACACAGAACATAACTTGCATGCCAGGGCCTGTCTCTACTGACAAGGAGTAAGTTAGGAAGGACTCAAGTTCCAGCCACTTGTTATCAGTGGAAATAAGACAGTCATGGAAAAAGGAACAGGTTACTCATCACGATGTTCCTGAACACTCTCCAGCAAGGCCAGATATAAGCTAGACAGAGGGCTTGATGCAGTCAACCCAGGAAGTCAGAGAGAACAACAGGTAGAATTTGGGCAGAGGTAACTATAGGCAAGCCTGTACACCCGAGGCAAAGGGCTTTTGCACTTAAGCAAAATGCAAACCATCTCAGGGCCAAGGGAAGTGGTAAACTTTCACACCCAGCTGAGAGAAACACTGTAGAAATGCCAAAAAAGGTAAGATCAGCACACAGTATAAGCAGTACACTAACAAGGGACCATTTGCTTGGGCTACAACTCAAACAATCAGACTTACTATTGTTTGAAGTGGAATTTTCTTTTGTTATTACTCAATTGTTACTTATAAAATATCTATACTTCCTTACCTAATGTATTCTCATTGATTTATAACAGTGATTTCAATACCATCTATCCACCATTTGAGCTGAGACAATGGTTAGATATGCTGGAAGTCCATCATTAGACATAACTATGCCAAAGGGCTGCACGTCCAAGGCCAGAGGATGATGCCTAGAGATGGACTCTCACTGTAGATAGATAGATTTTTTTTTAAAATTGTTTTCTTAAAGACCATGTGGTAATTCTTAGTGTGCCCTAAGGAATACCTACATTAGAATCACCTACACTGCTGATTCACCTACATGCAGGTTCCTATCACAGCCCAGAAGTTTCCTGAATCTGTACAGACATCAGTGGGGTCCTTGCTTTAAAACATCAGCAGTCATACTTGTCAAAACTGAAACAGGGATCACAACTGGGTGGGGGCACAGTTTGAGAAACATAGTTACAGGACAAAGAACTTTGAAATGCAACTTAACTTGGTGATGGCAAAATGTCACCCATATATTTTTTAACAATTATGCAACCTTTGTAAAAATCATTTTCAATGTACAAGAGACAAAACTACATGAAGGAATCAAAAAATAAATTGATTTGACTACTCTCTATTCTGCTTTGTAAGGTAGGATTTTGACTGGAATAGGGAAAACATATTATTTATGAACAAATAAGAACCAACTTCTAAGAGCTCAGCACAGCTAGGAAGATGACGGAAATAGAACCAACTATGATCTCTGAATCAGAGAAGGGAAGAAGCTACACGGAGAAACTGGGCAGTGGGGCTACCAAGCATTTCAGGTATACAGACAAGAAATAATTGGGGTATGTAAGTTTTTTGCAATATGCTAAGTGACTAACAAATAACAAGGGAAGCTGGTACTTATGAATCAAGGTGTTTAGTGCAATAAAATATGTATTTATGAAATATTGCCCAGATAACCCAGTTTACTACCCCATCTGCAGCTCTAAGGGCTCCTTCCTAAGACCAGCCTCCAAAATGATAATTGTTTTCTCCTTCTTTGATCTTATTTCATAGGATATAGCAACATACCCCAATATTCCCCATTTTAGAAGCAAAAGAGCTATGCCACTACTGCAGTCAGGTACTCAAATATTCGCTGACTTGAGTCTGTGTCATCACTCTATCAGTAGGACCTCACTGAGCATGGCCCACAAACAGAGCAAGAATCTGCTAATTCACGAGAAATGAAACAAACAACAATAACAAACAACAACCAAAAAAAAAACACAGCATGCTTCCTGTCAAGAACATTACAAAGGTAACAAAAAGCACCATTGGCTGTAATAAAATCCAGGGGAGGGCCTCCCCATGGCATAGCAGGTTGAGCACAGCACTGTGAAGCTGTCTGCAGCCTCTGAAGCGCGGGTTCGATTCCTGCCTGGCCGGCCAGGGAGATTCCCACATGGCACAGCAGACCTCTCCTGTCTTGCCCGCTGCTCCCCTCAGCAGTGCTTTCGGTCTGTCTGGCTGTTCTGCTCCCAGCTCTGCCTCTGGTGAATCCTCTCACCCTCCCGCACCTCTGACCTGTACCCCAGCTATTGTATAAATAAAAAATAAATATTTAAAAAAATAAAAAATAAGTAAAATCCAGGGGAACATGGATTAGCAAATTTACATCCTTGGGTTCAGTTATACCACCTTAAATGAAAAAGCTAATTTAGACAATTCACTAGTATTCTTCCTTTTCTGAAAGTATTAGATTTAGTGAACCTTGCACTTACATTCTCCTACAGGAAACTACAAAATTGTAATTGTAAATGGAAAACTTGATTTTGGACTGGATTTTTAAGATAACAATAGACTACCAACAGCACATAAAGTAGCTACAGGACAACCTGCCTTTATCTCTCACATTCAATCTCTTAACAACCTTAAAATATTCGGTTCAGGAAAAAAAAAATCATAGCTCTAAAAATCTTTTGTGTGATAAAGAATCTGAGAAGTATAGATTTAAACTTTAAATGTAAGGTGACTGGAAATAAAGATGAGGCCATGAGATGACCCTAATCCAGTATGACCGGTATCCTTATGAGAAAGAAGACACACAAAGAATGTGACAGAGGCAGAGAATGGAGTAATATGTCTATAGGCCAAGAAGCATCAAGGAGTGCCACAAACACCAGAGGCTAAGAACAAAGCACAGGACATACTCCTAGAGTTTTCACAGAGAGCATTGCCCTGTGGACACCTTGTCTTCTGACCATCAGAATGGTTAGAGAGTAAATTTCTGTTGTTTTAAGCCCTCCAGTGTATGGCAATTTGTTTGGGCAGATCTAGGAAACAAATATAGGTGTTCAGAGTCAGGGCCCAGAGCATATCTCCTGGGCCACAGCAGAGGTACAGTTCTGGGCCCCCAAACAGCACAATCTCCCTTGTGGGTGGGTTGTACATGGGTTGTGTCATCCCAGACTGGTGGCTCACTGCTGGATTTCTGATCACAGAAGAGACTGAAACTCCCTTGGTGGCCTGGTATTCAGAAACTTGTCTAAAAGCTCAGATTCTCTCAGAACCATCAAATATTATTAAATACAACGTAACACATTCCTTACTTCTTAAAAAAAAAAGGGGAGAGAATGACTAGAGGACTCATGAAAGAAATGCCTAATTTGAAAAGAAAAAAGCCATTTAAAGAACACAAGTCATAAAATAAAGTGAAATTGAAAATATGCCATTCCACGATGAAAATATTTATCAAATGTGGAAACTTTATTAAAACTTTATTCTAGGTGTATAATAAAAAAGCTAAGAAATTCTAGTTTATACTATCAGTTCTCACCGACTCTCACCTACTGCATTATTCTAAATGTGTTTTAACACCAATGACAGTGAAGAAAACAAAGGAAGTGAAACAGTAGCTTGCCGCCATATAAAAATAAAGCATCTATTTCTTTCCATAAAACCACTCTGTCAGTAAGCATTCTTGTTGAATAAGAAACCAAGCCTAGAAACAAACAATGTGGAATAAAGACAGGCTATTTGCCTAAAATAAGTTACCTATTGTCCACTCTGGGTGTTCTTCTGACAGCAGTATGCAAACACATCACACTATTTTACTACAAATTTCCTCAACTAGACAAAAGTGGCAACAAGGACTTGTAATCGCTTACATTTTGGAAGCATAACCTGTTTTCATAACTACTTCTATTCTATTATCCTGATCATAACATAACAGAGGATATGTTATGTCATGTCAGTAATTAGAGAACATGACATTATTTTAACAATCAAAAAAAAAAAAACAGCTGTCTAAAAAGAAAAAAGAATAATTTTAATTCTGCCATTTTTGAATCAATATTTAAGGATCTTTTTATGAGTCTTATTTTTTGTTGTCCAAAATATAACATCCCAAGTTTCTTGAGGTTTTTTTACTTAAAGAACCTTACTGCCTACCTGTCCCAGCCCCCACCAAAAAATCATAAAAATACTAATTCAAAAGTGGGAAGCATGAAATTATGAATACGGAAATCACAGGGCAAAGAGCAAGGGCTGAATTCAAGGAGAGAATGTAAAAAGGCAGTAAAGCTAACAGGAGCCTGTTCAAACTGGGACAAAGCAGAGTGGGCAACAGCCTATCATGAGGAGAAACTGAGGACGAGAGAAGTGCCTCCCACCCCTGAAAGTCCCATGAATCAAGATATAGGTGAAATGAAACTAACACTTACTGAGCCCACTAGCAGATTTTTACAGATGTTTTCACTGACTCCTCAAAGCAACCTCACCTAAACTGAGAAAACTATAGTCTGAACAAATCAATTAATGTAACCAGGTCATAAAGTCAGGGGCCAACCTGGGGCTTTGTGCCTCTCTTCTTCACAACATGTAAACACAGAAAAGGATAGTATTTGTACCTCAGGGTCAGATAATGAGAAGAGGGGAGTGGTAGCTGGTGTTAATTAGCCTGAATGTTGAATGCCCCAGGAACCCCACTTGACTACTCCAAGGTATCAGTATTCCAACACACCTAGAACCCACTCCCTGCCGGGGCTGGGAAATTCTACCCTGTCACTTCTAAACTGTTCTATTTTCCATTCCATTCTACTGCTTCTCTGTAGCTGCACCCAGATGTCAGCCTACAGTTCATACTTTTCTTAAAGCAAAGGAAGAAGGTAAGCTTTACACAGCCCAGGTCGCAAAAGCTCTGACTATTGTCCCACCCCACAAATAGATATCATTTCCAGTATTTCGTTTTTATTGGAAAAAAATATTTTTATTGGGAAAGAAAGTCTCTTATAAAAGACTTTAAGTCAATTTTTCTCAAAAAATATTTGCCCTCTTGCTCATGCCAGAAGTTCCCTCTAAAGGCAACAAAGCCAGTCATTCCAGTATGCTTAATATGAAAGCTAGTAGTTAAACCAAAACACACTCCTATCAAAGTCTCATCAATCACTGGAGCAAAGATAAATGTATGACATCAGATTACATTTTGGTTTAGTAAGAAGGAGGAAGGTATAGGGAGGCACACATCCATCCTCTGTCACAGGACTGGAGCAGGATCCCGAGACGCAAACAGAGAGGAAACCCTGAAAAGGTGGATAAGTGTAAAATAGTTCATAGTTCATATGTTCAAGAAGTCTAAGAAATGAAATACAAAATTTGGGAATGAAAAACTGGGATGTATTGGGAGGCGACTGGAAAAGATCAAGAGACTGTCACAATGATCAAAGGACCAAAAACGGTTTTAAAGATTTTATACATATATATATATACACACACACACATATATACATATATATACACATCCACACAAGAACTGAGGTGTAGGCCAGAAGTGCAGGGGAGAAGGGAGGAGTATGATAAGAGTCACCAAAGACAGAGTAGGGAACTGGCAGACCTACTGAAGTACACTGCTGAGGGGAGCAGCAGGCAAGAGGCCAGACAGGAGTGGTCTGCTAAGCCGGTGGACTAGCTACCCCCTCTCCCAATCGAACTTCTGAGGCAGTAGCTGGCTACAGCTTGATAGCACTGAGACTTTAATCCCTGCACAACCAGGGAGGCCCCCAAAATGGTCTCATATACATATATACATGTAAATAAAACACAACACTGCTATGGAAAAGCCAAATCAACCCAAACATCAATGGCCTAGAATCACATTTAAACCTTAGATATTATCTTCTACTGCAAGGGTGAGCCGCCTACTTGTCTGTATAATAAAGTTTTATTGGCGCACACTCACGGCCCACCTTTCCAGTTATTGATGAGGAAGGTAAAGGCAGTGAGTGGCTAGACAGAGCTCACAAAACCAGAAGTGCGTACTATGTGGCCTCTGAAAGAAAAACCCTGCCAGCCTGTTTTACACAAAAGCAACCCAGAATGAAAAGGCTGCACTTAACTACATCCTTACACTGACCATGAACAAAAAAACTAATGGCAAGATTTGCCGAAAGGGCTATTTCCATTACATAACAGAAAACATTTATTTCTAAATTCTTATAGAACAATTAAATAAGTTCCATTTATGCAGTTATTAACATTTTGGATAGCTGGTCCACCCAAAATAGCTCTTTGTATTAGCTCATCATATAAATAGTTAGATGGAGCTGTAATTTTAACAAAGGTTAAAAAAGAAGGTATCCTGCTCAAAAAAATTAAGAAATGTTTCCAGACCATCTGTCCTTCTCATTCCCAGTGTTCACTGAAAAAAAAAAAAAAAAAATGAAATACATCCTCTAAGTATTTTCTTTAAAGTGAAATATTATCTTGTGAAAATAATATCACAGGATTAATAACCAAGAGGAATCAGCAGTTCAGAAGTTCTGTTTACTCTAACTGTGAATAGTTCTACATTAGTTTTATGTGTAATTTTTAAAATTCTCAACTGCCATTATATCCTGCAAATAAATAATTTCATTACAATTGTATAATCAAATGTTATGCATCTGTATTCCCTATAAAAGTAAGGGGAGGCAGAATTAAAGCATTCAAGTCTGAAAAACATGCTATCCTGCTATATATTTGTAGAAATGTTAATATAAAGTAATTGCTGATAAAGCAGTTGAGAGAAAACAGTAATCATAGTCATTCCCAAGACACCCGGGGAAATTTTATTATTTACTCTATAATATTACACTGTTTGTTTCCATGTTTACATGTAATATACTAAAATATCTATACACAAACTCTTAAGCTAAGGTAAATATTTGAAGGGACTGAATGAAACCCCAAACGCAGTGAGAGCTGCTTTGCGCAACTGCAGCTACACTGCACATTTTTTAAATACCAGAGCCTATTTAAAAAAAAAAAAAATCAGAGGAAATAAAACTGGAAGGGAATTTTGGAACTTATCTAATTAAGCAATTTTTTTCCAAAATTACATTAAATAATCACCATTCTCTCCTACCCAGATGTTCTGAATGGTAGCTACCTAAGGAATACTATAGAATATATTTGAAAACATCATATAGTTTCTAGGAAAATAGTGTTTGATTCTAAACACTATTGACACTAGTGGCATCTGGGACCATATATTTAAGCGTGGGGGGAGGGGCTACATTTCGGCAAATGTACAATTTGAGAAGAATACTTAGAAGTTTCCAATACATTAGAGCCAGAAATTGTCCACTGCAACCACCAGGAAGATGAAGGGGAGGGGAGTATGAGGTTAAATCTTTATTTACACAAACCATAACTACATTTTGGGGCATTTAGAATTGTAATACTGCCTTTTATTATACGGGAAAGTTAATTATACAATCCTCAAATCTTCCCTCCTCCACTAGCATGCTGCCATCATACCAGACATGCTTTCCTCATTCTTGGAGTACGTGCTGTTTTACTGGGCTGGAAAAGAGTTCTTGAAACTGTCCAGCCAGGAAAATGTGTAAGTAGGGAAAGAAACTGAAGATGCTAGAGAAGATCTAAATAAACAAAACAGAATAGCAGTTCGGGTGATAAAATATCTGCATTCAAGTTAGCCCCACGTATTTGTGAAAACGCTTAATTTAGATTCTGACATTTCTTGGTTTTCATTTTCTGATCATTTCATTTTCTGATCAACCCCATCAGTCACACTGACAATACAGTTTGCTGACCAGCTTCGTCCCTTATCAATCAGAAAACTTTTGTCGAAGTGGGAAGTCCAAGGTGCAGCTGAATTAAGAAACGAGAGCGATACGAGGGCCAAGAGGACACCGAAGCCTCCTCACCCTGATTTTTACACCTTTGTTTCACGAGACCCAGCCTCCCGCCGGGCGTCCCACCGCCAGCGCACAGCCCAGGGAAACTTCGGCTCCCCCACCCCGCTGCAGCCGGGGTAGGAAGTACCCGCCCACCGTGAGGGAACCGCGGTGTCCCCGTCGCCCATTGGCTGAGGAGGCCGTCAGTTCGGAGGGGGCGGGGCCTGCGCCGAGTGCGGAATCTCAGGCTCTCAAACCTGGGAGGGTCCCGCGTCTTCCCCAGCCCGCCTTTACACTTCTCCTGCCTTCCTCTCACCACCACCCACACAGTTTCTGCCCCTTTGACTCCTCCGAGAGGCAAAAGTTTTTCCAGCCTCTGCATCTCTCCCCCACCCCACAAGCTCCCAGTTCAGGACCAAATAGAGGATGCTGTGGTTTTGGGAGCGAAGCAAGCGGCGGGCGGGCTTTCCCCGCGGGTTACAGAGGATCCCGAACTCTGCAATGGAACAGCTGCTTAAGTTTTCTATTAACCGTTTCAAATGCATTGATTTTAACCAAGCAGGAAAGCCAAGAACACTCGGCGTCAATTCGGCACGAGTTACCACAAACCTTTACGGGATTAACTCTAGCTCTTATTTAACTACCCAACGTTTTTCAATATTTATCCGGTAGTCCCAAAAGTACCACAAGCGTCTTGGGTGAATACTACGCCATTTTTGGACCACACCCGCAGCAGCTCAAGGTCCTATACAGAATAGGTTCAGCACACACACATTCTGTACTTTATTTTCTAATCCAAGTGACAAGACACACTGTGTGAGTTGCCTGCAGGGAGTGCACATGCCTCTTGAAACTTCAAATTCCTTTGGGGAGGAATTAGAAACAGTGGTTCTAATTACGACAGCTACACTATGACCCACGAACCATGGGCATTTGATGTTTTCAACTGCATCCTCACGATTAGTGATCTCAAAAAAGGAGGAGAATTATTTCATTTCTGTGTCAGAGCCCTAGTGTAGTTTTGTTAGCAGGACTGATCAATGATGGCAACATAACTTACTGTAAATGAAGTTTTTTTTGTTTTTTTGTGTTTTTGTTTGTTTGTTTGTTTTTACTATTTATCCCGAACAAGGACTACAGCGCTAGAGGAATACGGTTCATCTGTCTGATACATCATCCCCCAAGGCCTACAGTAGATAGAGCAGCCAACAGGCGTTCAGTGTATCTCACTGCAGCATCCTCTAGGGTTGCGCTGTTTCCTGACACCGTCCTGTGGCAAAGTGATCTCCACATTTTTTTCCCCCCGTTTCCCTGACTTTGGCTTCAAGTTTCAATTTACTCTTTCTTTACCATTGCCACCATCACCAGTAATGTTCGTTACTGCCTTGCAATTCCTCTCGCCGACATTTCCTAACACTGAGGTTGACCAATACCCAATACTGACAAAGTCCCCCCTCCAGCTCATTCTCCAGAGGTGGGTCACCGCCCCAGGACCGCTCAAGTCTCCAGATTCTCTCCCCTTCGCTCGGCTCCCACCACCCGCTCCTGCCGGGGAACTCAACAATTTCTCTCTCAGTCAGGCTGCCGGCGAATCCTGACAGCTGGCCCCAACCAATCCGCGAGGGATAAATAACCGGCTCTGCCAATGAGCACTCGCCGGGAAGCGGGAGGCGGGACTTCGCCCAAGTTCCTGCGGTCCTGAAACCGAAGACCTGTTGCCGCCGCCGCCGTGGCCGCGGAGTTTCTTAGTTACCGCGGCGCCCACAGCGGCCTCGGGCCGCCACAGCCGCGACCGGGCACCGAGCTCTTCCCGCCGCCGCCGCCCCACCGCGCTGAGCCCCCCAACCCCGACCGCCCGTGGCGCGCCCCGCCCCGCCGACCCCGGGCGGGGGGATCCCGGAGGCCGCCCCGCGCGGTCCCGACCTCCCGCTCCCGCCGGCTCCCGCAGGCCCCTCCACCCGCCGCGGGGGCCCGAAGCCCCGGGAGCCACTCACTCGGAAGTTGGGAGGTTTCCGCTGTCCGGCCCGCGAGGGAGCCGGGCGGGCGGGCGGCTCGACCAGGTGGCGCAACGCGAAGGCCCGCTGGGCCGGGAACTGTGGCTGCGAGGCCCGGAGCCGATCGCCGCCTCCCGCCGCGCCGCCCCCGCGGACGCTGCAGGCGCGGGCACCCACCCTGCGCTCGGCGAGGCGCGTCCCGAGAGCGAGCCTAGCGGCGGCCCATCCTCCCGCAGCTCCCGCTCCTCCTCCGCGGCCGCCGCTGTCAGGAGTGTAAACATCCCGGCATCCCGAGGAGAGGGGCGGGGCGGGCGCCGGCCCCTCCCGAGCCCCGGCGCCCCGCGCCGCCGAGGCCCGCCGGCCGCGCGCCGCGGCTGCCCGCGAACCTCCGCGCCGGCCGGGAGCGCGGCCGCCCCGCCGCCTCGCCCCGAGGCCCCGCGCGCCCGGGGAGCCCCTCCCGGAGGCGCGTCCCGGGGCCGGGCCCGGCGGGAACGGGGCGCGCCGCGCTGCCCCTTCAGCCCTGCTCGCCGCCTTCGGGCCAACTTCCCTCCTAGCTGGGGGTCGGCTGCGGTGGGAGAACTCGCGTCTGCTGTCCCCACGTTTAAATGCCTCTTCCCCCTCCCCCGGCCCGCCTCACGCGGGTTTGCCAGCTGTGAGGCCAATGGGTGGCGTCCCGTGTCTTCTGGGTCCCAACATTTTGAGTCCATCTTTTAAACTTCCTCTGCACTAAGCAGAGCTTGCATTAAAGCGTCCCAGCATGGAATGCGATGACTTTTAGGACATTTGCAAAAAGTGAACTACCTGGTTTGGCACCAGGGATCTTTGGGGGAGGAGGAGCATTTGTATCTACAGGGAGATAAATTTGGAAAGAGGGGAGGGAGGGTCGGAGGGCGAGAGATTCCAGGACCCTGGCACACGGAATGCAAAAGGAATGCTTGGTCCGGAGTCCTCACCCCTTCGAGGGCCGGACCCGCATTACTGGAGGAGACTGCTAGGAGGCAGTAGGCAGTCGGCCACACCTTGATTGTAATCTCAGCCCGGTGATTATTCGCTGCGTGACCTGGCTGCAAGTTATTTCACCTCTCTCAAGTCTCGTTATCTTTGTCTGCGCAAGGAGAAGAATGATAATACCTATCTCTAAGACTGCAGTTAGAATTCACTGAGATAAAGCAAAGGGTTTAAGCACACGAGCCTGGCATATAAGAAGTGCTCATTAAATAGCTGCTATTAACTCCCTAGTTCTTTCACTAGTTTCACTTCCAGCCAAAGGTATTGGAACCAGGAATGAGTAGATTATAGTTCAAATAAAATATTATGGCTATGGAATTTAGATTTTAAAAGTTTATTTTTAGAAAGAAATGGTTCAAGATACCAAGAAATGTTGACTCCAGTGGTTCTAGCTGTATTAGTATTGTGCTAGAAAGCGTTCTAAGGAACAAGGATACAACACTTCACCAAGATACAAAGTCTCTGCTCTCGTGGAGCTTATGTTAGAAATCACAAAAATAATTATTCGTGTGTAAGTAAAAATATATATATTTATTACAATTGGCATTAGTAAAAATACTTTTTTTAAAAAAAATTTTCATAATAATTAGATAGTGGTAGGAAAGGCAATAATAATAACCCAGTAAGATACTTGCCATGTCAGTTGATTCATGGGAAAAGAAAGCAGGGTATGGAGATAGAAGAAGGATATTATTTCAGATATGTTTATCTGGAAAGGCCTCTGAGCAGTGACCTGAAGGAAGAAAATGAGCACTGTGTCTATCCAGGAGTAAAGAGTTTTATAGTGAAGGAACAGCAAATGCAAAGACAGAGTAGAGGTGGGGTGTTTGAGGAACAGCTACAAGGTTGTATCTAAAAGCCAGTGAACTAAAGACAAGCAATAGCAGATGAGGTAGAAAGAGGGATAGGCCTGGGAAGGGGACAAATGTAGAACTTTATAACTTGCAGAATATATTCTTAATGAAATGAAGAGTTGCAGGAAGAGTCACCAAATCAGACTGCAGAGCAGAAGCAACTGTTCTAATGTTCAGGTTAGATTGATAATGGGTCATTGTGCTAACAAGGGAGGTGATAACAATGGTAAGAGGCAAGATGTATTTCTGAAATACAACCAACAAGATTTTCCAAGGAATTGGATGTGGGACAGAGAAGAAGTGAATGGAGTTGTCATTTGAACCAGATCAGAGGTAAGGTTACACCCAGTCAAAATCCGACATATAGGAACAGTAACACTTGAGTTATATACAGTCACACCTTACAGAAGAAATAACCAGATATTCCCAGGGTGACGAATTTTCAATCTGACATTTGAGGCATAGCAAAGGACTGTTTTGTTTGATTTTACTTTTGTACTACCTTTTGAAAATATAGATAATATGAACAAAATAAAAAATCAGTTTAAACAGTCTTCAGGTTCATCTACATAAGAGATTTCATTGCTATAAGGAAAAAGTATACACCATATGCACACTGACTGATAGGCAAATGAATCAAAATGAACTCCTGAAGTCCTAGTAACTGCGAAGTATTGTTTCTAATTTTTCTAGCCAGTGGCTATTTGGTGCCCAGAGTGCTGAAATCATTTCTTTATGTCCTATTTCTTAATCTTAAAAAATGACAAAGCTACAGCTAAATAGCATTTCTGTCTTTGAAAGGTTATGAAGACTATCAGAATTGAATCCACTGGCCTTTCTCTTTGACTTCTTATCTCCATGTAGTAGAGAGCGTGGGCTGTCCCCACGGCCCCCTCGTCTGGAGGAAATGGTACTGAAAAAGCAGAGAGATTCAGCCAGAAGTCCCCTCTGGCCTGAGCGTCACTTGAATTTGAGCAGAATCTAGCTGTCACTGCTTTTCTACTTTTCTCCCCACCAAGCTTGCTCCAAAAATGTTTGATTCCGTGAAGTATACCAATTATAGTCCTTTATACTAGCCACTTAGTGTTTATACCTAATTACTAAGCAATGCATTCCATTAGCTATCTGGTTAACTTTACTATAAAAGGTATTTGAATATTACACTTAAAACCCTTCAATTTATACCAAGTCTTCATGTTTTGCTATTATGCTGACCTCATATAATCAAAAAGAAAAATTAAAGGTATATAGACTATCGAACCAATTTTTTGGCCAACTCAAAGCAGATGTTACATACAATAACTCTATAAATGCAACTTTTCTGTAAGTAGAAAAGCTTGCTGGAAAAATACTTTCCTGCCGAATGATGATGAAGCAGTATTTTTTAAAACTCTCCTTTGAAAGAGATCTTAGCCAGTAGGGAAGATCAGAAAGGTCTTGTCTTTTTAACTCAAGCATAGTGCTGGCAACAGGTGTACTTAAAAAGCTACTAGTGATGTTGGCAGCTACCGAATTTGGCAGCTAAATGGTGATGAGGCTTAGTCAAGCTGTTGAAATGTCTGGACTAAACTGGGCCAAGAGGAGGAAGTCAAAGTGCAGACTGTAGACAACGCAAGAGAGATCACTTTTCTCTGGCCGTGGCTGTGGTCACTGTACAGTGTCAGAAAATAAATCCTTATCTTTAAAAACAGTCATGGAAAATATTAGAAAGCTACCTTTTCATTTCAATAGCCACTTGCACTTAATTGTTAACAAATCATGCACATGAGCTGCCTATCAAAACAATATAATTAGCTTTAACTATATCCTCACATCAGATCCCTAGAATTCAAAATCATGGACAACTCTGCTATGTCTCAATTATCTAGTTATGGTATTTTGAGAACACAGTTCATGGCTAAAAATAGTAGCATTACTGATGGTGGCTTTTTCCTGGCTATTTTTGTAGTAGTTATAAAACTGAAGAGACATTTCAAAACTGTATGTGTGTGTGTGTGTATGGATATATATATATACACACATATATATGTGTATGTGTATATACACATATATATGTATATATGTGTGTATAGATAGATAGATAGATAATTAAACAGGAAAGGAGCAGTACTACCAGTGGTTTCCTTTGATTAACAGAATCCAACTGAATTTTTGCTTTTTGCCGCTTACTAGCAAAGCCAGAGGGCCACTATGCAATGGACATGTCAAGGAATAAAGGAAATACATTCAGAAATGATTTCCCCTTGCACACTAGTACAACCCACCCCTGATATGGAGCCAAGTTGGCAGGCTATTTCCAAGGACACATTTCCTCAACAATGGTGATGATTTCTTCAGTGTTCCCCAGTACCTCTCAATGGTCTAAGCTAATAGGGAATGTGGCATAGGGTAATCAAGTTCCGAAGATACTTTTTAATTGCATATTTCTCTGGAATATTTTGTGAGCATGTAAATATCCATAAAGAGAGTTGTTACAAATATCCTGTGATTTCACAAAGTTAAATGGGAAGATCTCAGGGAACCTGGCCTAACTTTCCTATTCTGTCTCCCTTTACCTCTTCTGACTTACCTAGTTCTCTTCAATCCATTTTTTTCAATTCAGTCATTTCAATTCATTCCAGAATGCACCATATCCATTCAGGACTGAGCATTCAAAACATTCGACTATTTCCTAAACAATAAGAAAATGGAAAGCAATTCTGTTTACTTTTAGTATTCCCAGACAGTTAAATTGAAAAACTATTCTTAAGACTACGGATCCAAAAGTGCATCCACTAGCAAAGTCAGCACATGAGGTGAAAAGTTGCGCTCAGTGTTGTTTTCCTCTATCTAACCCTCCTTGCTCTGATGTAAGCCTTTATTGCTTAATACATAAATCTCTTCTTTGATTCTTTTTATTTTTCATCTTTTCTACTTAATGGTAAAAGTACACTCTAAAACACCTCAGTAATTATATCTTCAGTAGTTCAATTTCACTGTTAATGTTCAATCAATTTGGAAATACAGGATGTGCGTAAAACCAGATTTGGAATCATGCCACATCAAACTCAAAGATGTAATGAAAGCAGGTTCTTGTTGTCTTAAAGACAGTAAGCCTAGTTAATCTTAAACAGCCTCAACAGTCTCTGTAAATCTGCCACTGAATTCACTATTGGGTAAAATTCAAATACCCTGTGATTTGGAGATCTTTTGCCTCTGTAATCACTCCTATCACATAGTCAGCTTTTCCATGCAGAAGTTAGCATAATGTAGCATACGGATCACCTAAAACAACACTTTCCCAAATATAAGGGTAATTTTCAAAGCTTGAGAATTGGGGGGGCAAAAATCAGAGATGTGCTTCAAAACATGTGTCAGGGCAAGAAACTTTAAATTCATTAAGTCATTCAATTACTGGAGAAGGGCAATATTTATCTAAGGGTTTATGGGCTAATCTGTTTTTTAAAAGAATGGGGAGAAGACAGTCTAGTGTCACCATGGAAACTGCAAACAGTATTAATTGGACAATACTGTTACATTTACCCCTCAGTGTTACTTATCACCATTATTTGCTATTTTCTTTAATTTAGCTATTATGTTTATTTAGCCAATAGGCTTCTTAGCTCATAGGTTTATTTAATATGTAGAATTTATAAATTGCTTATATAAGCATATAGTGATGTTATATAATTTATTATTAAGTTTTATTATTTCTAAAATGTAAATTAATCTTAAAATAATTCAAAAATTATTTAACATACACACACAAAATGTATATCTTGGGCAGCCAAATATTCAAATATTTGAAATTTTGTCTTGTTTTTAATCTGTTCTTTCTTAGCTCCAATTAAAATTCAAACTAACCACATATTCCCAAAGACAACTAAATAATAAAAATATTAATTCTTCATTTTATAAACTAAATGAAATTGTTACTTCATCAAGTCTACTTCCTGTAACTCCTATCTATCAATAAACAGTCATCTTTTACTATTTTACAATAGGTAGTTTGTAGAAATAACATAAGTTAGAGATGACTGGAAAAGGCATGAGAATTAAACAAGTCAATGATTAATTTTAAATTTCCTGTGTATGGGCCTCCCCGGTGGCACAGTGGGTTGAGCGCAGTGCTGTGAGGCTGTCCACAGCCTCTGCAGCTCGGGTTCGATTCCCGGCTGGACAGGGAGATTCCCACATGGCTTTGCAGACCTCTCCTGTCACGTCCGCTGCTCCCCTCAGCAGTGTATTTCCATCGTCTGGCTGTTCTGCTCCCCTCTCTGTCTCTGGTGAACCTCTCACCCTCCCGCTCCTCTGGCCTGTACCCCAGCTGTTGTATAAAAATAAATAAATCTTTTAAAAAAAAATTTCCTGGGGCCTCCCCTGGTGGCGCAGCAGTTGAGCGCTGGGCTGCAAAGCTGCCCGCAGCCTCTGCAGCACCGATTCGATCCCCGGCCACCGGCGAGGGTCCCACATGGCGCACAGACCTTTCCTGCCACGCCCGCTGCTCCCCTCAGCAGTGTATTTCGTCGGTCTGCCTGTTCTGTTCCCCGCTCTGGCTCTGGTGAATTCTCTCACCCTCCTGCACTTCTGACTGTACCCAGTGCTTATATAAATAAATAAATAAATCTTTAAAAAAAAATTTCCCGTGTAAAATTAAAAGAATACAGTTCTGTTTGACTACTACATAATCAAACCTTTATTACTAATAGATAAGTAGTAATAATATAGGCCATTATACGATCTTGAAATCTAAGTCTATAGAGCGATAATATTGAGTCAGAACAGTCATATCATCTAATTCTTTGCTGCTGATTGTTTAGCCCCAAAACGCTAGAATCTGTTATTTTAAAGATTTATTTTCATTTATTTATGCATATAAGAATTGGGGTGGGGGGGAATGAGAGGATTCACCAGAGACAGAGTGGGGAGCAGAACGGGCAGATTGACTGAAATGCACTGCTCAGGGGAGCAGTGGGCAAGATAAGAGATGCCTGCTGCACCATGTGGGTCAGCTCCCTGACCAGGGATCAAACTCATGTTGCAGTGGCCGGTGTTAATAGCTTGATAGTGCTGAGACTTCAACCCCTGCACCACTAGGGATGCCCAGGGCTAGAATCTATTTTTAACCACTTTCAAAATCTAATTTTTTAATTCCTTTATGAATGTTCTAGTATTGTAATTCCTGTTTGTATGTCCTGTTTCAAGAATCTTTAAATCTATGTATAGATAAACTATACATAATTAAAAACCAGTGCTCCCCCCCTCATTTCTTAACATACATTGAGAGAAAATACTGCTATATTAAGAGATTTTCACACCTTTGTTGTGATAATGAGACAGCAGCTCATGAACCAGTTCTGGGCCAATGAGGCTTGGACACAGAATTTCATTAGTATATTTTACCCCTAGGTCTATTTTTGTCTATTTCTGCCCAGGATGATAGGATGTGATGTCATGCAAAGGAAAAGATGGTGGGGCAGAAGTGGGAAATGGAGGTGCCAGCTACAAAAAACCACAGGGAGGCTTTCCAGCTACCACATCCTGAGATAGCAAAGGGAGAGTGAAGCTTATACACTAAAAACTCACTGTTTCTTCATAGTAAAAACAGTGTAACCAAGTGTCGTAAAGAAACATGAAAAACTGCCCAAAAGATATGGTCTGTAATTAACTGTTAGGATGAGTCCCAAACTTGCAGAGCAGACTCTCAAAAACCTTTCCCTAATGAAATTTTGAAATGGAATTTAGCTCATTTCTCCTGCCTGGCTTACCCAAAAGCAAGAAGATGAACTAGACCCACACAAGCTCATCTATTAGCTGATACAAATCACAATAAGCTTACACGTTAGCTAATTAGAAGTACAGCTCCAGAAAAAACAAGGAGTAAGTCAAGTTTGTACTCGCATCCCTTTCATTGCCCTCAGTACAGAGGCTTGTTATTATTTACCATTATGGATTAACTAATTTTTTTGTAGTTTTTGTAGTTTTAAGTTTAACAAAACTTTAACCAAGGATGATAGTGATCTGTCACTGTTTATTTTTCCATCTGAATCTTATAATTAGTGTGCAAATTTTTATTCCTTTGGTTCCTAAATATTTTTAATCTTTGATAGCTCTCTCAAAGTATGTATGCTCTTGGACTTGAATCACAATTAAGGCTAGCTAATGAGAACTCCATGTGGATGAGTAGACAGCCTGAAGATAACAAAGGATAAGAAGATTTTAAAGGGACTAACAAAAGGGAATTTACTTTATTTTTTAAAATTTTTTAATTTCATATATTTTACATCATTTTTCATTTTTGCACAATGTATGCATTTTCATCTTGGTTGTAGTCCCCATACAATTCCCACCACCCTTGTTTTGAGCCTACTCCTTCCCCTCCCCACCTCCAGTGTGTCTCTGGTTTATAGTTGCTTGCTGATTTTGACTTTTACTTTATTATAATTAGTCTTTTTCCTGTTCCCTTATTTAGGTTTTCTAAATTCCTGCTATGAGTGAGACCATCCAGCATTTTTCTTTTTTTTCTGGCTTATTTTACTGAGCATGATCCCTTCCAGCTTCATCCATGAATCTACTTTATACTGCATAATCCAGGAGGGCTTCTCTGAGGAAAAGACATTTAAAGTGAAATCTATAGGCTCTAAGGAGGCAGCGAGAGAAAGCCCCTGCACCAAGGTCCAAAGGCAGCTACATCTGCTTTCATCCCTTCTACATGGGAGAAAGCATGCAGGAGCTCATAGGCCTGGGATCCCAAAGATGCCAACTCAATGGTTTCATTTTTATTAACTCAGAAACAGTCAAATTACTATTGATGTAATAAGGTTTTCCATCTGTGAATAGGAAAATTGGCAAAGTTTTCTACTGAGAGTGCCTCAGAACTAGGCCAATGCTTTTGAAGGGGTAGGTAATTATTTTCTATTTCTTCCTTTTCTCTTCTCTCCCATCCTTCCTTCCCCTCAGCAATCATGGTGCCTCCCTCCCTTCTTTCTTGCTTCCTTCTTTTTTTCCTTCCCCATACACATTTATTCAGTTTTTCTGTGCATTAAAACTCTTTTTTGGATTCTGCAAATAAAACTTTTCATCATTTCCAAGACACTGCGGTAAGAGAAACAAAATATTTTAAGCAAACTCTGGATATAAAATGAAAATTATGAGTAAATTGTATACAAGGATGAGTGAAGAAGGCATAATCTTTCTATTTATTTCTTTGCAGGTTGTTCTATTTAGAATTATTTACAGATCAATGTTTGCTATTTTAATTGTTAAAATTTTAGAAAGCTGAAAATAGTAGGAAAATTTTTAGAGATTGGAAAAGGGAACAGAATAATAGAAAAAGAATTTTGGCTACATGTCTAAAAGTACATCTGGAAATTAACCATTATGAATAAAGCACCTATCACTACCAAGTGGTTTTGTAGTTTAATTGTAGGAAAGAGCACATAGCAAAGGAGGCGGGGGGAAAATTGCCAAGTCAACTCTTCTAGGTCATATTAAGTAGGGGAAACTGACTGATACTGCTGATAACCTCCATATTTCCAATAGAGGAACTGAGAAAGAATGATAAATGCCCAGAACAGGTGAGAGTAACAAGTAAGAATGACTTCAGCTGGCTGAATGAACATAGGCTCCAGGACTTTTGTCCTTCAGAAAGAATAGAGAGTAATCCTAGAACTTCCAGTGCCTAGGATGGGAAGTCTGCCTGAAAATGAAGTTGGTGCTCAGGAAAATAGAGCTCAATGGCAGAAGACAGAGCTCCTGTCTTCCTCCTTCTTGATTCATCCATGCCTGAAGCTAAATTCCGGTGGATTTCTCAGTTACACAGATCAACACAACAGTTTTCAATTTTAGTTTGCCAGTTCAGAAAAAGTTTCTGTCCCGATTGTCTAAGGAGTTAACTAGTGTTGCCCCACATGATGTATGCATCCTGGAAATACCAATGCCCAGTCATGAAAATCTCCTTCCTTGAGAAAAAGGAAAGTGAGGGATGCTCTACAGGTAGTAGACTCTGCCACGAGTTCCTTCTTTGTGATCTTGCTCACTTGTAAGCCTCTGCTTTCAGAACCTGAGTGTTGTGTGTTGTCTGCAGTAGGTAGATTCAGAAGGAATGGAGCAAATGTTTCCTCTGCAAAATAATTAGACATTCCCATGAACTTACATTCAACTTTCAATACTTAAGTATTTAGTAATAGGGAAGCCAAGACCAAGGTTTCTTAAACACTTCTGAAATCAAAAAGACCTAGAGAAATCTGCAGAGCAAAAGTAGCACCTCACACCTGACCTGGGCAACAGAGCCAAGTAAAATGATCCTGGAGTTTTTATAGCTTGCCCTTCATTAGGGATGACATTCACTGTCTGAATCTACTGTTAAATACTATGATCTTGATACTTACCTGGCAGGGGAGATTCCATGATCACGAAGGTGGTTTTTCCAGGGTGAAGCTTATCCATTGCGTTCCTGATGTGCTGACCCTTGCAATTTCCCCAAATGTGGGAAACTCGACTGCATAATTTAAGGTCATAGGGGACTGCATTCACGCTCTCCCCTAAGGGGAAAAAAAATACTATGATCACTGAATCAGGGATTCAGTGTGCTGGCTACCCTCTGTAGCCAGTTCATGGCCATCTGGAGCACCCTCCAAGTCTTAGTCTCCTTGCTGCTAAAGCCTAAAGATACTTAATACAAATAGTTGTTAAGAGTATCGACTGAGATAAAGCCCAATCAATGTTATTATTATACTAAAAGAGAAAACACACCTATTAGATTTTCCCAATTTTAAATTCATGGAGACTATTATGTTTTTACTTTATAAAATAGCTATGAAGGCAAAGATAAACAGCTGGGACTACATCAAATTAAAGAGCTTCTGCACAGCAAAAGAGACAATAACAAAAACAAAGAGAAACCCCACTGACTGGGAGAACATTTTTGCACCCAACACTAATGATAAAGGACTGATCACAAAAATCTGCAAAGAGCTGATGAGACTCAGCAACAACAAAGAAAATAATCCAGTCAAAAAATGGGCAGAAGAGCTAAAAAGAAACTTCTCTGAAGAGGAAATGCAAATGGCCAACAGGCATATGAAAAAATGTTCAACATCACTTGCCATCAGGGAAATGCAAATCAAAACTACCATGAGATACCATCTTACACCAGTGAGAATGGCACATATTAAAAAAACTAGCAACAACAAATGCTGGCGAGGGTGTGGAGAAAAAGGAACTCTTCTGCACTGTTGGTGGGAGTGCAAACTGGTCCAACCACTGTGGAGAGCTGTGTGGAGATTTCTGGACCTACTAAACATAGAGCTTCCATATGATCCAGCAATTCCACTCCTAGGTATTTACCCAAAGGACACAGAAACATCAATTCCAAAGAACACCTGCACCCCTATGTTTATAGCAGCACTGTTTACAATAGCTAAGCTTTGGAAACAACCCAAATGCCCAAAAATAGATGACTGGATCAAGAAGATGTGGTACATAGATACCATGGAATATTACTCAGCATTCAAAAAAGATAAACACATGCAATTTGCAGCAACATGGATGGCGCTGGAAGGGATCATGCTCAGCGAAATAAGCCAAAAAGAAAAAGAAAAATACCGGATGGTCTCACTCATAGCAGGAATCTAGAAAACTTAAATAAGGGACCAGGAAAATGAATAACTATAAGAAAGTGAAAATCAAAATCAACAAAAAACTATGAACCAGAGACACTTTTAGGCGGGCGGGGGCGGGAGGGGAGGGATTGGGGTCAGAATGGGGGCTGCAATTGTATGGGGAATATAACAATAAAATTTATAAAAAAAAAAAAATAGCTATGAATTGATTGATGTAATATTTCTTTATAACATAACGTAATGAAGTATGATTGTATATAGTAAAATATGCAAATAATGATTGTACAGATTGATGATTTCTGACAAATGTATATAACTGTATAAACAAAATAAATTTTTTATCACCCCCAAGTCCCTTCATGCTCCTTTTCAGTCAATCCCACTTCTTCCAGTTGATTTTTATCACCCTAGATTAGTATTACTTCTTCTAACTTTTCTTATTACATGGAATTATATGCTCTTATGTCAGCCACCAACAATGTATAAATGTTCCAGTTGCTCCACCTCCAAACAAATAGTTGTTTTTTGGGGTCCTTTTCTCTTCATTGTGCTACACAAGCAGTATCTTTTGCCAGTGTGGTCTCTATGATAATCACCTGAAAAGTTTTTAAAAATATCGTTGTTCTACTCCAGGACTATAGAATTTCAAAAGTGGGCTTAGGGATTCCAAGAATTTGCATTTTTTAAATGTAAATCTGCATTTAAAAAATTGAAAAAATATATACATAAAATAATTTTCATCTGGGGCAACTACAATAAGCATTTCATTTTTGAAGAGCTGACATTAAGAAGAATGAAAAACACTCATAGGATTATCATACTGATGTTTCCATATTTGTTTCTTCTATTCTAAGAATGTAGTCTTTTTCAGAGAATGACAGTGAACTGGTCATATTTATGCTTAAGATAATTGTCCAAACTTGACAAGGGAGGCTGCATAGCTGCTGATCAGTTAGCTATCCTAAATTCTTCTAGGTTAAATATGAATATCTTCCCAATACTAGTTTTATGTCACATGCCATTTATTTTCCTTGTTAGAGAGTGTAAGTATTAATCTAAAGCCTGCCATAAACTATGGGGTTTGATAAGAGCAGAGGCATTCTGCTGATGCTTAAAATGCTGTGATCAGAGGAAAAGCAAACATTTTCTTCAAATTAAATGCAATTCTTACCAACACAAATTGAATCACTTTTTTTTGTCCTTATTGAAAAAGGTTGTCCAAAAAATGACCTCATTCTATAAAGTTGTATCAATACTTTGTGAAAGAAACTTGAGTAACTACTAGGTGCCTTCGAGACACCTTACTAAAAACTCATATCTAACACAGCAGGATGACATGCAAAATGTAACACTGTAGTGACAGGACTGAAGTTGACCATTGCCAACATATTAAACTCTCAGTGTTAATGATTGTATTATATGGAACATTGTTTTCATAACATAAATATAGAGAATAGCAGCTGGGAATTTATCTCAATCAATGTTCAGAGAGAGAAGGATAAACCTTTCTATTATTTCTATTATTTTCTGTAGCTAAATCATTTTTTCCTATGAAAATCTGGTGACAATTCCAAAATATCCCCAGCAATCTAGTGTTATTGCTGTTCCTGAGGCCACATCCAAGGATGGGGTATAAGCATAGGTCAAAATAAGCAGCAAGATTAGAGTCAACAGACTCTGAAAATTGAAAATGGCAGACAGGGTGAAGCCTATGAAGTCTCAGACACATCACACTTCCAGGCCTAGAATGGAAGAAATGTTCGAGAATTATTCCTTTTTAAAACATTGCCAGATGAATCTGTTTCATAAAAAAAAAAAAAAATACAAACCACTATAGAGAGACCCCTACCTTTCCTTCTAGAAATTATGTGACACATTACCATGAGGGTGAAGGATGAGGAGTCACATCATATTGAGGTGCTGAAATAAATGTTGCCTGTTATCAAAAATTGCCTTAAGTCATAATTTCCAAACACTAATATTTCATTAGCAGTTATTGCTAGTGCAGGGTTTACGTTAAATAAATCATTGGAACCTAAGTACCCATTGACCGAAGAATGAATAAAGAAGATGAGGTATGTGCCCACAATGGAATATTATTCAGTTATTGAAGAAAAGGAAATCCTACCAACTGCTGCATGAATGGACATAGAGGGTATATGGTTAATGACATAAGCCATATGGAGAAAGAAAAACTCCATATGATTTCATGCATATGTAGTATATAGAGAAAACAAACAAACAGATAAACTAAATAAACAAAAATAAACTTTTGAACTTTGAGACCAATTAGTGGCTGCCAGAAGGGGAGGATGAAGTGGGTTGGATATACAGGACAAGGTGGACAATGATATTGCTGAAGGATAGAACTGAACATTTAGTGGTGAACTACATGTAGCATATATATATATATATATATATGTTGATTTTCAATGATGCACACTGGGACCACAATGCAATATTACTTCAATGAAAATATTTTAATGATATAAAAAATTAAAAAATAGATTACTCATTATGCATTTTTCACATCCTTAGCCATGATATTCATTGATTTCCTCCAACTACAGAAAAATGTAGCCCAGTCAATGAGTAAGTGATATAAAAATAACTGCATGCACTCTCATTTTAAAGAAAATGAGTGGTACCTTTAGTATGCTATTTTTGGTAACATGTTATTGGCTCAAATACCTCAGTGCACCATAGTGACCTCATACTGGAATATTTGAACATATTTCAGGTATTGGAGGGAATTTGTCAGACATCTTGTAAACTACTAGTTTGAGGTAGCTCACTGTTTGAACACTACATCAAGCCACATTTCTTTTCATGACATCATTTTTCTTTGAAGCTGGGCTTTGGGGAATTGCTGAGATTAAAAAGCAAGAATCAAGAAAAAAAAGTAGAATGAAAAATGATGGGGGAGATCGAATCTAACTGTGAGGTTTAGAAAATGTGCAGTGACCAACAGATGTGCACATCTTACTAGAAAATAGTTGTGATGATTTAAGAATGAAATAAAAATATTAGTTCCTTCAAACTGCATGCATTAATTTTTTTTTCCAGTGGCTACTAAGTCGTTAGGACATTAATAAGTTGCTAGGATAGAAATGTTAAGTTGTTTAAATTTAACTATTGGGTAAATTGACCTGCTAATTTTTTTGCTTTGGTTTGGCTTTTGGCCAAAGACACTGTAAAATAAAAAAAAATTACCGATGCACTAAGGGCACCATGACCTGAAAAAGGTTTTATCTCTCTGCTGACAATCTATCTTATTATAGTGTACAATGAATTATAACATCAAAGCTGAGAATGAATACTCTTGACAATCTGGATTTTAATATACCTGAATCAGCTTTGTCTTCATCTAAATGCATCTATTTATTCAACCAATATTTACTAATATATATTACAGTGAAAAATACAATAATGTATAATATATATTATAGTGAAAACTCACTAAAAAGGACAAAGTCCCCAGGGCATAGACTGATGAATGATACAAGACTTTCTTTTTCAGTACCCTTTATATCTTCCTACACAAATGTCCTTCCTACAAAATTAACTATTTAGTTATAAGATCTCCCTTCTGTGCAACACATGTAGAAATGCCATATTCTTGAAGAAAGAAGTAGAACAACTATTAATTCTACCATGTTCCCATTTTCTACTTCCTCAAATTATGCAGATTTATCAATAATTCAAGGAATCTTCCTGTGCAATGTACTTGGCAATTTGAAGATGTCAGAGCTATAGCTTTAGACAGAACAGCAATGTGACATTTGTGGCCGAGGAACTGGAAGGCAGACTCAGCATTCCCTAACATGATCATTATCCTTCAAGGGTGAAAGATTAGTCACTTCACCTTGAAGAGAGATCCCACCAGATGTGCTGAGAAAGAGGGAAGGAGAATCTTAATTCAGAAACAGTCTTATCCCATGGGACAAACACTCTTGGGAACGTTCTACTAGGTTTTGTTTTGTTTTCATTTTCTTTTTTTAAACTGAATAATATTATTAGTATTTTGAACAGGAAGATTCCAAATACAAGAGTAAGATGACAAATATTTAATACCAGAAAAATTGGGGGATGATGGGAGTGGGAAGCAAAAGGGAAAGAGGACAGAATGGACTGTGGTAGATTAGGGGTGGTTTGGTGGTGGATATGGTATGACAACACACAGCTGAAGAAGTGTGAATATCTACCTCTGAATCATATACAATGTTGTAGATTAACTTTATCTCAGTAAAAAAAGACAATAAAAATTATTTTATGTTTTACCTCATTGCCAGGAATAATATCACTGTCAGTACCAAGGATGCTCAGAAGCAATTCAAGCCCTCAGACATTTAACATTCCTTACTGAAGCAGGTTATGCCAGTACTACCGAGTTTCTCCATCCATCCCCCTCTCATCCTGCAGAAGGAAATTTTTCCTCTTTCTCTAAACATATGCTGGTGGATTGTCTACTTTATAAATCTGAATTTTAATTACAGGTGTTCTTTTACTTAGGAAATTATGTCGGCTAATCATTTAAAATGTTTATTAACATCTTACCTAAGGTCACTTGGTACTTTTTTTCCATTTAAGAGTAATGAATATATAAGGGTAGGTGTTCTGTGGGAGTGGGTATTGGCAAGCTTATTTGCTAAGTTATTACTTACATTCTGAAATACTGAGCTGCCTTGACATCCTTTATGGTCTGAATTGCATGTCCCCCAAATTCCTATGTAGCAGCTCTAAAATCCAATAGCTCAAAATGTGGCTGGATTAGAGGTAGGGGATTTTATGGTAATATTTTTCTGCTAAAAATTCACCTGAGAGTCCACAGGACTGCTATGCTTTGTAACTTCTTTCTCTGTTCATGTAAATTCTGTATTTGACAGGTGGCTTAAAACCTAGACTGTTTCTTGAGTCTTTCATTAATAGACAGTAAACAAGCAAAAAAGCTAATTTATTCAATCTTGCCTTTTATTTTTTTCAAGAATTACAGTCAGCCAAAATGATAAAGGGTACCAATACTAATTTTGTTCTTATTAAAATAGCCTGTGTTCTATTCTTTTTAAGCTAAACTAGGCTTCATTCTGCAAAAACCATCTCTCAGCCATTCAAAATTATGACAGAATTATCAGAAGTATAAAAGCTGATCAGATACTTCCCCCTGAGGCAGGTGGTAATCCACATTATTTGGTGACAAGGACAGACTAAAGAGTGATGTGGCTCCCCAAGTCAGTCAGCCAATGTTCTTTGTCTTTACTGAGTGGCAGATTATAACCAGGCAAGGGAATTGTTTTTAAAAAGTCATTAGAGAGCAATTTGAAGCAATATGGTATAGTGGAGTCGCATGTTTAAACATTTCTTTCAAAATGGTATCCTACATAACAGAGTACAGATAGGGTTCCAAATTTCAGTGAGAATAACTGAACTTAACTCATACTTATTATCCAGAGGATGGATTTCACACCCAATAATTAGATTTCTAGAGTCATAAATTGACTTTCAGTTATGCCCAACAATATGTAACATCTTCATAGCATAACTTTCAGAAACTGCTCTCCCACATTCTATATATATTTTTGAATTGCCAGAAAAAAGTCTTGAGGATTTTACTAGTATGTCTTTTTATGTAAAAAAAAAATCTAGCAATGCAATCCTGAAGTATGATTTTGTATATGTAAATCTGGTTACATTATTCTACCTATAATTTATAAAATTCCTTGCAGAGTAGCACATGAGTTATTACCTTTACTATTAAGAATTTGTATAGTCATCTGTCAATATTTCAAAGGTAAAACCCTCAGCTCATAAATCATCCCTACCAATACTTGGGACTCACATCAAGGGAAATGGAATGACAGGAAGAGAAAAATAAGGATAATTACAAGGTTTGACAAAATAGAGAGATGAGCACCCATACCTTCATTCTTTACTTGAAATTTGCCATAATAACATTTAGCAAGGTATTTTATTCAAAAGAATAGGAAATTCATTATTTTTATCACCCATGGTTTTACTTTTGCTTTAGTTATTTCAGGCAGCTTTAATGAAGTGCTAGATGGCTTATAAACAACAAGTTTTAGAGGCTGAAAATCTGAGCTAAAGGTGCCAGCAGGGTTTAGTCCTGGGGAGTGCTCTTTCAGACTGGTCTCCCACCTTGTGCCTTCATATCGCCAAAGAGACAGTCTCAGTTTCTTCATCTTCTTAGAAAGGTACCAGTTCCATCATGGAGGCTACACCCCCCCATGACTCATCCAAACCTAATCATCCCCCGAAGACTCCACACCGAAATAGCTTCATATGGGAAATTAGTTTTTAATATATGAATCTTGGAGGAACACAAACATTTAACCCATAGCAACTTATTGTAAATTCCATCTTCTACTAATAAAGAAAATACAATGAGTTTTTATTATGCATTTTTAATTTTTATAAACCATTATATTTCCTTATTAATTATATTGATAACATGAGTTTTGACAGTGTTACATGCATATGGCATTTCAAAATCAAAGAAAACTTTTGGAAACTTTTGGAAAGATTTAAAAAGGAAAGCCACAGCACTGTGCCCCACCTCTGTCCTATTCTGCAGATACAACCCCCTTTAAATATTTTAGTTCTTCTGATAGTTTCTACCATAACTGCAGGTAATATATACTGAAACCTCTTCATTAATTAATTTTAGGGTCTATCTATTAGCTTTCTGTTCTGATAAGTGAGAACTTAGGTAAATTAACCCCCAACTTTTCTCTAGAAAAATTTTATCTATCATTCATTCATCTTTTAATTCATTCATTCACTCATTCAGCAATTACTTTTTATTTTCCTATTCCAGGGAGTTTTTCTAAATGCCTGGACACATCAGCTAATAAAAGAGATAAAATGACATGTATAATTAAATACATATGTAGTATGTTCTAAGGTCATCAGCACTATAGAAAAAAGGTAAAGCACTAAAGTAAAAACAGTAAGTGAGATAGGAAGTACTGGGTGTGGAAGAGGCAGCCATGCAGATACCTAGGGGGAGAATGTTCCAACAGAGAAGCCAACCAGCACAGAGACCCAAAGGCAGGCACGTAGGAGCAGGCCACTCATGTTCCATGAACAAGAGACCACTGTGGCAAGAACAGCAGATGAGGATAAAAGTAGAAAATGAGGTCTTAGGGGATGGGGGGGTGGCAGGGAGCAGTAGATTGTGAAGAGCTGGCAGGCTCTGGGAAGGCCTTGATTTAAATTGAGGCATTTCTACTGTGAAGTCTTTGCAGAGTTTTCAGCAAAGGCATGACTGGATCTCTCCTATATCTTGACAGGCTCTCTGACTGCTGCGTTTCAATAATCTATAATGGGACAAAGAATGAATTAGGGGCCCAATAGGAAGGCTATTTTATTTTTTTTTTCATTTTTATTTATTTTTTTATTTTTTTTTAATATTAAATTTTATTTTTATATTCCCCCATACAATTGCAAACTCCCCATTCTGACCCCAATCCTTCCCCTCCCGCCCCCCATCCCCCAAAAAGTGTCTCTGGTTCATAGTTTTTTGTTGATTTTGATTTTCACTTTCTTATATTCATTTTCCTGGTCCCTTATTTAAGTTTTCTAGATTCCTGCTATGAGTGAGACCATCCGGTATTTTTCTTTTTCTTTTAGGAAGGCTATTTTAATTTAGGGCAGAGACAGCAGTAGCTGGATGAGGCTGTGAGTTGTGAGGCATGAAGAAAGTATCACTTTCTGTATATATTTTGACAGTAAACAGAAATTCTTAATGAATTTGGATTGGGGTTGTCAGAAAAAGAGACAAATGATAATGCAATAACTTTAGTCTTTATATTATTCTTGTAACTTTAAAATATATTCTTAGACTTTTATATATTCCATCAATGTGGTAGACATCATTCCTTGTGTTCAGTAACCAACCTTTTAATATTGTATTTGGGGGGAAACTAATGATGTGGCTCCTTTGTCTGAAATATAAAAGTAAAATTTAAAGTTCTCTTTCTCTTGCATCTACAACAGAACCATGGTCTAGTTTCTTCCATCAGATGCACATATTCCAAGTCTCATCCATGCATGGACATCATGAGGGAAAAGAAAGAGGTTTCTCTGCAACCTTCATTTGTGCATTTGTTGGGGGTGTGGATGGCAGTGGATGTTGGGTGTGGGTAATGATAGTGGTAGGGGTTTCCCAGTGTTGCATTATCAAGTTCCAGCCACAAACATATAATTAGGTGGGCAGCAGAGGCAGTTTCTCCATGTTCAGTGGACAGTATCAAGCATTTTTATCATCAGACCTGTTTTGCAACATGCTTTTGGATATTACTCTTGAAAACAGCCTCCAGCCTGTTTTTTTTTTTTTTTAGCTCTCCCAAAGCTAAACTCTTAATTGTTAGCTTTTCAATATAATTTTAATGATCTCCTTTCTTCTGAGTAAAGTCAAGGTCACCTTCCAATGTTTGCATGTAATGCCCTTGATGAATGCCAACGAGGAGAGATGTTATCTTTTCATTCCCCGTTTTGTAAGATGAGAATTCTGGTGCTGATACTTTCCCATCAGCTGAACTCTCCACCTTCTGTTTTCCCACTTCAGTAATCTAAACTTAAACTTTTAGAGACTGAGCATTTATATTTTATTCTATAACTGTAACTAAACCATCTATGCTTTGTACTTTACTCCAGAAGTTAAAATCAATTACATAAACTTAATGGTTTAACCATGTAAATCTTGTTTATTTTAAATCCAATGAATGTGACAAAATGATCCTATATAGCATTTTTACTTCTATTGGAGTGTCGTGTTGTTCGCTTCTGCCAACATTATTTTATAAACAACATATATTTTATTTTAAGATCATCCAATGCCTTAAATCTGGAAAATGATCAAATCTTTAAATTTTGGAGCTTTCCTGGGAATTTCTCAAAGTTCTGGAACCTCTGGTTCTAGTCAGGACTAACTGTAGCTGAAGCTTGCTGTATAGCTGTTTCAAACTCTCTTCACTTTCCTTTGTGATTGTCATTAATTCTTACATTCCCTATCTCCCTTCTTCCCTGATACACACCCCTTTACTTTCTTCATTTTTAGGAATATATACTCAGATAATTTCCTAAAAAAGGTACTATGAACCATAATTTTGTATGACTGATGAGATGGTTTCCTTTTGTTTCTGTAACTGTATACAGAATATGGGTTAGAAATAAATTTCCTTTGGGATTTTGAAGGCATTATTCAATTACCTTTTAGCTCTATAATCTGACACCTTATAATTCTCATCTTCTGAATGTAAGTTTCATCTTCTAATGTATGAATGAGGTAGATATTCATATTGTCCCCAATTGTACTTAAGACATAATTAGAATTAAAGAAACAGAAGTAGAGAGAGAAAAGGAACTTCTAAAATGGACAAATAGAAAAGCCACAGCTAGAATCCAAATCTGGGCAGACTGCCACTCCAGGATAAACACTTAACCACCATGCTAGTTCTCGAAGTGTTGGTTCCAGACTGTGGGAGGACCTTGGGAGGACCTTGAAAGGACACAGGGCAAAGCCTGTTTCCAGAACAGCAACTGAAAGTGTTCCAGTGTATCTGCAGAGACTTACTCAGTAAGTCCCCACTTAAGCTCTTTAATATATTCTTAGAAACCATAACTTCAAATGAAACTACCTATAAGGAAATAGGTCCTTGAAACACACCCTTTCACTCAAGGAAGGCTGGGATTCTTTTCTTCCTCTAGACATTACCACAAAGAATAAACAAAACTATATTATTCAGGGACCTACTGTATTTTCAACTGCAACATAAGTACAAAGACAAGCCACTGAAATTTTTAAGCAGGATACTCACAAGTTATGATTGGCAAATAATAGTGATAACACCTGCTATCAAAAATATCATTGGCCACTGCTTAACCAAATCCAGGGAATACTTTCCTGTCTTCAATTTACTCAAAACTTTTAGTGACACTTCCTTTTTCCTAAGAAACTTTTAGTTTTGGCTTCTGTGGTACCTCATTCTCTTTTTTTCTTCTCCAAACTTTCTGATGGTTCTTTCTTAGCTTCTTTCACTGGCTCCTCCTCTAGTATCCAGTCTCCAAATATAGCAATTCCTTACACTCATTCCTGCATTCATTTCTTTAACTGCATTCTCTCCTTCTTCCATTTTTAAGGTTAGAAATACCACCTGATACTGATGAGTCCCTTATTTGATTAGCCCAAATGCCTCTCTGAGCTCCAGATTAATATATATACATATATGTACATTTATATACATGTATATAGATGTACAACTGCCTATTTACTTGAATATCTACTAGAATGCATTGGAGAAATCTCAAAATTAATAGACTCAGAATGAAATGTGATTGCTTCCTTAAATTAATTTCTTTCCCCATCTTCCATAAGTCTCAATTACTCTCTTTCCTTTACTTCCAACATCCCACATGGAAAGTCCTATCAATTAAACCTACAAGCTATGTCAAGAATTCATCCACCTCTCCTTACTGTTCTTACCTCAGCCCAAGCCTGCATTACCTCCCACCTGCACCACTGCTAAAGTCTCCTCAGTGGTCTCTTTGATTCTATTAGTGCTCCTGCTGATTGATTTCCAAACAGCAAGCAGAGTAATGCTGGAAAAGATGAGTCATTGACCCTGACTTTCCCTTCCCTCTTTAGGGGCTTACTTTCTCATTTGGAATAGGATTCAAACTTCTTTCCATGGACCACCAGACCCTCTGGGTTACACAGCTCATACTTGGAATGGCTAAATTTAGTATGTTTAAAAGATGACTTTGGCTCCTTAGGGAATAAAAGATTGAAAGTGGCCAAAAGTAGGTACCAGGCGAGGAAGGTTTCGAAAAATTCCTGTCTGCATATGATGGTGACCTGCGTTACAACAGAAATAGTGGGGCTGGAGAGCAAAAAAGCAAATACACACAGAGGTACATTTATGTAATTTAATAAGCATATATATTTATGCACAAAAGTATATGTATTATTGTGAAAAATGTACACAATAAAAATTTAATGAAAGAAATTTAGAGAAATCTATATTCATATCTATATCTATACCTGGATCTATACTTAGGTAGGTAGCTAGTTAGCTAGAGATCTCCATACTGATAGTGATTTTTGAAACATAGGTGTAAAGGTAGTAAATGAAGCTGAGGAGTGGATAACATTGCCAAGAGAAAGAGAGAAACAGGATTAGGACAATGCCAAGAAGAATGCCAACATCTTAGAGCTAGGTTGCTTTTCTGGCTTATGTTAATATTTTTCCACCTACATGGAATGTCCTAATTACCATTTTGTAAAGGAAAAAACAAGAGGATCATGTCATTATTTTAATTCATAGTTATTTGATTATTTGTAATATATTATGTATGCATACAATCCATCATTATCAATACCTGTTACATATTTTCACCATAGAATCATTTGTAAGAAATGAAAAACAGTCATTGAAAGTACTATCCAAATATCTGTGATCCATCCACAACATATTAATCACTTCATACAGAACCATAAATTTTTTAAAAGATTTATTTATTTGTTTGTTTGTTTATTATTCAAGAACTGGGGTACAGTCCAGATGCGCGGGAGTGTGAGAGGATTCGCCAGAGACAGAGCAGAGAACAGAACAGGCAGACTGACGAAATACACTGCTGAGGGGAGCAGCAGGCGCCACAGGAGAGTTCTGCCGCGCCATGTGGGACCCTCACCAGCTGGCCGGGATTGAACCGGTGCTGCAGAGGCTGTGGACAGCTTCACAGCACTGCACTCAACTACCTGCACCACCGGGAGACCCCAGAACCATAAATTTTATATAAAAAAAAGGAACTTGGAAATTCTGTATGCATTTATTATATTTCCAATACATGTCTTTTGACTGTATTTTGTTCTTCATAAGCTAAGGATTGTTATATTGGATAGTGTGTGTGATGAAATACTTCATATTTCTTAACATGTATTAGTCATTTGATAAAATATTAAACTCTTTCCCAGTCATATCCCAGTTTGTAAATAAGGAAGAAAGCTGAGAACTAGAAATTTCAACACTTATACATGATGACTCAGATAATGAATGACCTGGAGGTTGACAAATAGGACCATCAGTTCAACCTGGTAATAAAAAAGTAAATACAGGCAAAACATGTAGCCAATAGAACAACACCATAATATGAAGAATACAACAGTATTTTTTTTTTTCTTTGCCCTTTGTTTAAAGGCGACTTCCTCCATTCAACCACCGGTCACCTTTACCTCCAAAGTCAATTAAAGATGAGAACAAACAAAAACTCAATATTAAGTTTTTCAGTTCCAAAAATAGGTCTTTGAAGTTTGTGGCAAAAAAAAAAAAAAAAAAAAATAGGTTTTCCCAATTCAAAAGCAAGATGGTTTAAAGTATGGAATGAAGGGGAGGGGGCAGTTCTTCCTAAATTGGGGGCAGGAGCCAGGAGGTAAAGGGAAAAAAACCAAATGAGTTGGTGGTAGAGTGTTCTTGGGGAGCAGGGCTTTGTGGTTGAAAATGCTGAAAAGGGGTGTCACTAAAGACCATGGGTAATTTTGTGTCCTGAAGGTGAGGAGGGGGATATTTCTTCCTGCCTGGAGCTCTGGAAAGAGAGGGCTTCAGAGTTTTGTGCTAACATGGGACAGACCCAGCAGCGTTAATCCAGCTGTGGCAGGTCTAGGAAGAGAAAGCATTGAGATTGCCACACACAGAACACCTCAAGCAGCAGCCACAGCACTTGTCCTTCACTCCTGCCCTTGGGGATTGCAAAGTTCTAAGAAGGCCAGTGAGGAGAGAGGTGGAGAATCTGGATGAGGAGGTAGAGTTGCCAGAAAAAATTACTTGACTCATAGTTAATTTTATTTCAGATAAATACAGAACAATTTGAAAAAGCAGAAGTATTACATAAGACATGCTTATATGAAAATACATGTTATCTGATGCATATCCATATACATATCTAATACATATCTATATATGGCAACTCTAGTATAACAATTGTTTTCCAAGCTGATATGACTTTATAATTCTTTTAAAGTTAGGAGAGTCCTAAACACTGGTGATTGAAACTATTACTGTGTCTATATAGGGTTGCATTTTTAATTAAAATTCCTGTTCACCAATAAATTTATTATTAACCTCTGTGTTTTTAAACACTTTAATTTTTGAAACTGTGATTTTCTGTCCCTAATGACAGTACAAATTCATGTTTTATAAAATGAGAATATTATGTGTACTATAAGTTCATATTTACCATTAGAGAAAAGAGAGCACTCCCAACTTCACTGGGTGTCCTTTCTAAATTATTAAAATATAAAGTCCTCTTAACAATATTTTATAAGATTTGGATTCCTGACCCAGCTAGTTACTAATTACCAGAAAATACCTGATCTAGGGGTCATAGTTATTATTAAAAACGACTTAAAATTCATAACAAAAATATTACATAATCAATGTTCTATGTGTTGAAATGTGAGAAGCCGAATGGTCATTTGCCAACAGACTCTGTTCTGCTCATAGTTCTCATCATTTTCAAAAAGTAATTTACAGAGTATTATAGTAAGCAACTGGAAAGCAAATTTTATGTCTCAACATTGCATTAGGTTTATAACACAATAAACCTAAGGCTACCATTTTTCACTCTTCCTGCAAATTAGCCTGTCTACATCTAGGTAGGAAACCAAGCCAAGAATTAAATGTTAAAATATGTCTATTTAATCCATAATTTCTGCAATCTAGACCACACCACTGTTGTGAGTAAAGAATGAGAAAGGTTTTTGTGCAAATCAGTTCAATGTTTTGTAGTAGGAGGAATTTGACAGTGATTGGTGAGTTCTGAGGTTTCAGAGACTATGATTTCTTTAATGGAAAAGCTGCTTCCAGAGTCCCTGGTACTTCAAGCTTATCCTGATTGAAATTCTGTTCAATCACAATTATTTTGTGCCAGAGAGTATTTATGAAAAATTTAAATAGTAGCTTGAATACTACCTGGAAAGCTCAGTTTATTCTTAATAATACTCATTAAATGGAAATATTTAACTTCTTATGTTGTAATTCTACTTTACCACCAAGACACTATGAATTTTAAGATAGTTTTGGGGAACAAAACAAAAGAGTAATATTAATTTTATATATAATATAATGTATTAAAATGTGATTGACAAGCATTGTTAAAAATAGATATTAACTGTACATGTATTCTAATTTCAGAAAATAAAATTTATTCTTTCATTCAACTAATAGTTATTGAATTCCTGGCTTACCAAGTGTTGCTTTATCAACACAGAAAAGGTGCTTACATTCTAGGGAATAAAAAATGATGTCTTGGAATTGAAGAAAAACAGTAACTTGAGCAAATTGTTTAGAATTGTTAGCCTATGAGCTAACTATTTATGAAGCACCTATCCTTGACATTAAATTTGAATATTATATATACATTGGGGTGGCTGATAAACATACCCACCCATCAGCTATTGTTTCCATCATTTCATTCATCAAATCATTCTAATAGGGAGGGGTTTTTTTTTGTTGGTCATGCAAAGAAACTGACTCTTTTATTTTACAAAATCTAGACCGAGCCATCTGAATATCCCTCTAATAGAAGGATAGCAATCCTCCAATGGAAACTGTAGAGAGAATTAAATGACACCTTAGTCTCTGCTTTAAAGTTACTAAATACCTTCATAGCTTTTCTTGAAATTAACTCAGGTAGCTACATAGAGAAAAAGAAGTAACTACAAGAACATTTTGTGCTTTTTTTATTTAGTCCTTTAAATATCATTATCACCTCTTCTGTTAACTTCTATTTGCTTGTCAGTTTCCTCATTCGGAGGACTTTCAAGTTGCTGATTTTGTTAAGAAATGAGAAACAGTCATTGCAAGTACTATCCTTTTTTCTGCAATTAGTATTTCTAATCACATTAGACATGTTTTCAGTATCTAGAGAGGCTGTCTGCTCCCTACAGCTATCATGAACCATTAACTTTAATTAAAATTTACAAGTCTAATGTTGTTACATCTGCTAAATGCATTAACTTCCATGTTAATTACCAAAATGTTAATGTTGCATTAAAATAATGTTCCCTTTTGACAGTTCATCTATAGTTTAATTATTTATTTTGTTAGGGAATATGCTCTAAAAACCAAAAAGAGAGTAGACTATGAAGTCAAATTAGAAAACTGAGACAGAGTAACAAAACTTTTAAGGAGAAAACCTATGATTCAGATAAATATGGCTTAAGCACATTTATATTCATATCCTGTATTTAAAGGAAAGATTTCTTCTTGTCTTGTACCTGAAACATTTTTTAGGACAATGCTTCCCTTTTTTGGCAAGTACCTATAGTAATAGCACTAGTATTCATACCTAATCCCTCAACTCCCAAAAGTTTACAAGGACATATATATATATATATATATATATATATATATAAAATCCATATATATATATTATCCATATAAATAACTTCAAAGGAAAACCCCAGTTAAAAAACAGCATTCTGTGTTTTCTATTTAAATATTTATTCCTTACAACAAATTTATTTCAGTGATCTATTTAAGTAGATTTCTGGGCCTCCCTGGTGGCACAAGGGGTTAAGCATTAGCACTATGATCCCCAGCCAGGGAGGTGACCCACAAGTTGCAGCAGATCTCTCCTGTCTTGCCCACTGCTCCTCTCGGTAGTGTATTTCAGTCAATCTGCCTACTCTGTTCCCCACTCTGTCTCTGCTGAATCCTCTCACCCCCAGCAACTCTGGCCTACACCCCAGCTATTGTATGCATTAATACATAAATCTTAAAAAAAAAAAAGTGGATTTAACTTTGAGCAAATAAATTTAATCAACAGAAATTTCCCATGATCTACATGGATCATTACAGTGAGCTACCTACCCAGCATCAATATTATTAAGGCATTTCATATGCCATTGAAAAAGAGTATACTAAAATAATATTAATATTTAACTATAGCATTTTCTTATCATGGGCCTATCTACTGGGTATATCCTTTAAAAACAAGAGTTAGTTTTTAAATGGAATGAATCCTTCTAAAATAGGAATATGTTTTGTATGAATAAAATGTTCAGTTTATAGGTCACAGAGACTTTGCTTGTGTTTTTTATCACTGTGCCCTAGTGCTCAGAACGTTGCCTGAGGTATGGTAGGCACTCAATAAATATTTGGTAGTAGATTGAATGCCATTTTAAATTTCTTTCTTCACTTTATAAAACATTATTGCACATTTTTTTCCTTTGGAAATTTTTCTGTGTGACCATGTAATTTGTTAAAGTAAACCTATAACTCTGTATTTGGCCCCTACAAATTGTGAGTAGTCAATTGTACAGAAACGTGTGTAATTCCCAAATACTTATAGTATACAAATCAAATGAAGTTGACTATTTGGGGGGATAGTCTACAGAAAAATGTTTTTTCTAATGAGAGTAGTAAATTGGGTTTTTTTTTTTTTTAAATAGCAAACATTCTAAATACCTAAGAAGGAGCAATACTTGTTTCTCTTGAATTGCTGAGTAATAAACCCTCAGTTCATGTGGGTCCTCCCTTCAAGTATTGCTAGATAGGGAGTTATAGGATTCCATCTAGTTTCTCCAAATCATAGGCCACCATTTCAGCAATACCTATCTGGGCTGTAAGGCAGCTGTTTTGAAGAGTAGGACTCATATTTATCTTATTATAGCTCAACATTTACAGTTACAGCTTTAAAAGTATTTCATATATATATTATCTCTGACATGGTCAAATTTTGTTCCAGAAAAAGAATCTGGAGCAATTTGTTGAAAACTTACACAAAAATTAAAACATCTGGACAATGTGGGGATTAATGGAATGGGTGGTTAAGGCCAAAAGGTCCTTTCTGGTTTGGAATTTGGCCCTAAGCTTCCAAGATGACAAAGCAAATGTTTACTATGACCAATTGCATGGTTCTCAATGATCAGAGGAGAAAGCAAAGAGATTCTCCAGTCAACAAAGTCGTTTCTAACTTCCAGTCCTACTTTCAGGAGAAATAGGTTATGTGTGGCTTTTTATAAAAGGATCTAGGGAAATAGGATATAGTATTTGCTCAACTGTAAGACAATTTTTCCTTTTTAAAAAAATAATGAATTCTTATGATATAATCCAATGTACCAGCAGATTAGAGTGTAGCTGCTCTTGTTTAACTTGGGCCATGGGTAGAGTCTCACCTGTTGAACTTTCACATTCCTTGGCCAAGGGAATCCTGGAGGGCTTTTGGGCAGTTATGCATCCTCACTTAGGAACCTGGTTTGTTCCTCCCCCATGACTAGATGTGTACCCAGGTAAGCTTCTTAACTCCTCTGAGTGTTAGCTTTCACATTGCAAAATAGAAACAGACATAGAAAAATAGAAACCTATCTCTTTCTTGAAACCGTATAGCACAGAGCCTGTCACATGTTAAGGGCTATATAAATATTTGCAAAATATGAGAGCAAATGAAAGAAGCATGAGTAAAAATGCAGATGTTTTTGCCAATGGTAGGCCATTTTGCTTGTATTTGTCTGAGAGTTTCCATTATATTTGAAGTAGAAGTTAGAGTTCACAGCTGAAAGAATGGGAGAGGTTGGGGTGGGAGGTATGAAACAGCTCACTAGAATGGGAGAGCATACCAGCTCCAGAACCTTAGAGTCCGGGGCTCATTAGGGCAGGTGACCATGAAGTCACACTGTACAAATTTTTCCCGTGGCTGGAGTGCAAGTGTTGGAGTTGGATTCTGGTTTAGGATATTGCTAGATGGAAGCAAAGAAAGCACAAAGGGCAAGGGAATTGAAAATGTGAGCAAGAAAACAATGAGTAATTACTTCAGTAAGTTACTGTGAGGGTTAAATGTATTAGTGGAATAAAGGGTTTAGAACAGTCTCTGCAATATAATAAATGCTCAGGAAATGTTTGTCATTCATTCATTCATTCATCATCATCATCACCAGCAACATTTAAGCTAAAGAGAGAGGTGAAATGAATTGTGGGAAAAAATGAGAAAATTATCTGGAAATGTAGAGGATTCTGATTAAAAATGTGGTTTGTGAGTTAAAAAATTAAAGTTTGTATAAGTTTGTTTTTTTTTAATGAGAACCAAGTTTAGCACAATGGATCTCAAAGCTTACTTTGTTTAAGAATCACCTGGGAATATTGTTATGAGGCAGATTGCCAGGACCATTCCTCAAAATATGTAATTCAGTAGCACTGGGAGTTTGGTCTCAGAATCTGTATGTGGTAAAGCCTCCTTGGCAATCCTGACACAGCCAGTCACTGGACCACACTTTGAGGACTTGAGCTAAACCCCGAACTTGTCTGGTTGACTAGAGTAAAACAGTGGGTAATTGGAGATGAGGATACAAGGGACTGAGAGGCTTGGGTGTGGAATGACTCATTCAAATGGTTGCTGAAGTCACTCAGGATGGAGACGAGACAGGGTGGAGAAAAAGACCATGAGCCAGAGTGCAAGTCATTGGTGAATGGAAGAAGGTGCAGTGAGGGGTGAAGAACAAAAATCTCTTCATGACAGAGAGGAATTGGGGTGAGGGTAAGAGATATGGCAAGAGCCTGATGGCAAGTCTTGTAGAAGCAGGAGCATTACACAAAGACTAGAAAGTAATGGTCTGGTATTGGTTTGGAAGAGAAGTCACTAAGAATATTCAGGGAGTATTCATATTATAAGAAAATAAGAAGCTTCCATTGAAGGCGGCTGCTGGAAAAGCTATATGCTCAAGGGGAGGAACTGGTTTTGGTTGGGGAGTAGGCTATGGACTGTGAATAAAATCAAGATCTGAGGGAGTGATTACATCATGGAGAAAGTTCCAGAGGTCACAGTGAAAATAAAACTGAGGATCAGGAACCTAAGTTAGAGAAGTAGAAGCACAAAGCATTATGAGACTGAGAATGTAGATGAATGGATTGTTAGAGGGATTGATATTTTGAACAAACATAGAATAAATAAGATGTGAGGCACAGAATAAAATAAACTGACAAACTCAAGCAAACACATATCTTTCTTCCTCACTTCCCCATAGTGACTAGGGGAGAGGCTTTAAAATGGAAAGATGGGGCCTCCCTGGTGGTGCAAGGGGTTAAGCACCACACTATGAAGCAATCTGCAGCCTCTGCAGCACAACTTTGATCCCCAGCCAGCCAGGGAGCTACCTATATGGCGCAGCAGATCTCTCTTGACTCGCCCGCTGCTACCCTCGGCAATGTATTTTGTTCAATCTGCCTGTTCTGTTCCCCACTCTGTCTCTGGTGAATCCTCTAACCCCCCACATCTCTGGACTGTACCCCAGCTCTTGTATGCACAAATAAATAAATCTTTAAAAAAATTTAAAAAATAAAATGAAAAGATGGCTAGCAGCTTTTAAATATTCTTTCTTGATATTTCTGTCTTATACATTTTGTACAAAGGTCTTAAACATTCTTTATTCATGTTGTTTTTTAGTGACTTCTTTTTAATGTCAATCCTAGGACAAATGAAGTACTTAATATTTCTGTTTATTATAGCCAAACAAATTACTGAATAGTTGCATCCTAAAAACTAAATCACTGTTTGGAACACACACACACACACACACACACACACACACACACACGTAAGTTGAAAAAAAGGTAATTTTTATATTACCCCTTAATAACCGTTGACTAATGGTATGTACATATCTATGGGTACTAAGCAAAGACTCAAACACTGGAATCAGATTAGTCAACATCACTCATTTCTCATCTCCACACTTGTTTTCACAAAATACTTGGTTTTTATTACAGAAATTGCCCACAACCAAACTTCACAAATGTCAAGTGACATCATCAAAAGTAAGGTAGTTCAGGGCCTCCGCTGGTGGTGCAGCAGTTGAGTTCTGGGCTGCGAGGCTGCCCGCAGCCTCTGCAGCGCCAGTTCGTTCCCCAGCTGCCAGCGAGGGTCCCACAAAAAAAAAAGAAAAAAGTAAGGTAGTTCAATCTGATGTTGAAACTGTTAACAACCTTGAGTTAGAATTTTGTGCAGGATCTGACAGATGTTTCTGTTTGTCTTGATTGACTGATTGGTTGGTTGCTAAGGTAACATGAAACACTGCATGGTTTAGGAGGACAGGTTCACACTCTTCAAACATATGTTATCATACCATGCCCACCACCAAAATACCAATAACCCTCACCACAGTCCATTTAACCTCATACACCCACCACTCCCCACTGGGAACCTCAGTTCTGCAGTCAGAGCCCAAGGCCTTCTATTGCTTTGGTTTGAAATTTTTAGATATCCTGCATACCACAATAGGTAACTTAGTAAAGATTTTGGAGCCTGTAGTAATATGCTAAAGAATTTAGATATTGTTCATATTATGAGGAGCTTTCAAAAGGTTTAAAAGAAGGTGAACAGGGCCTCCCTGGTGGCTCAGGTGGTTGAGCGCAGCACTGTGAAGCTGTCTGCAGCCTCTGCAGCATGGGTTCAATCCTGGCTGACCGGTGAGATGCCCACATGGCACAGCAGACCTCTCCCATCTCGCCTGCTGCTCCCCTCAGCAGTGTATTTCAGTCAGTCTGCCTGTTCTGTTCCCCACTCTCTCTCTGGTGAAGCCTATCACTCTCCCACATATCTGGCCTGCTCTCTGGTTCTTGTATAAAAATAGATAAATTTTTTTTAAAAATAGGGTTCATTTTTTATTTTATATTTTTTAACATCAGTTTTCATTTTTGCACAATGTATGCATTTTCATCTTGGTTATATTCCCCATACAATTCCCACCTCCCTTATTTTAATTCTAATCCCCCCCTCCCATAGTGTGTCTCTGGTTTATAGTTGCTTCTTGAAAAAATGAACAATGATGTAAATATTTTTTTAAAATTAATATAAAAAATAAATAAATAAATGAAAGTAAAAAAAGGTGAATAATGTAGTCTTACAAATATCAGCGTAAGCAAGAGATTGGAGGAGAGTAAGAACAGAGGCAAGGAGACAAGTTAGTGGGTATTGGCATCAACACAGAAAATATACAAAAGTTTAAAGAGGCTATAGAGAAGAAGGTGGGAAGTTGGAAGGAAAGAGCTATAGTGGATTTATTACTTGAACACTCAAGTATTTCACAATCTGCCCATGAAAATGTATTACGTCCCTTCTCCTTCAATCTGGGTTCTGTGACTGCTTAAATAATAGAATATAGTGGAAGTGACAATGTGACAGTTTCTGAATCCAGGTCTTAAGAAACCAACAGCTCTGAAAGTGGGCTTGTTCTTGGAAACTACTTCCTGTCTGGTGGGAGTTTATATCACATCATGTGAGGAAGTTAATGAGCAGAGGCCCACATGCAGAAGAACCTGTGTCTCTGGGCCCCAGCCACAGCTGTGCTCAGCCACAGCCACACCAAACCTGCCAGTCACCTGGGTGCACCACCTGAAATGGACACTCAGTCCTCAATCCAGTTACCCCAACTCATGCTACTTAAGGGCAGAGATGAGATGTCCCCTCCAAGAGCTCTCTAATTTACAAATTCATAAGCAAAACAAATGATTAGGTTTAAAGTCACCAAGTTATGGGGTGACTTGTTATACATCAACATACTCATAGAAAAACTAATATTTATCTAAGGCATTAATTATATGTTGCAAATAGCGTTCAGGCCTTCATGTGAATATTTATTTGACTTTTTAATATTTCTAATGTGGGCCTCTCCTGGTGGCGCAGCGGTTGAGCACTGGGCTGCAAAGCTGCCCGCAGCCTCTGCAGCACTGGTTCGATCCCCAGCCGCCAGCGAGTGTCCCACATGGTGTGACAGCCTTCTCCTGCCGCGCCTGCTGCTCCCCTCAGCAGTGTATTTTGTCAGTCTGCCTGTTCTGTTCCCCACTCTGGCTCTGGTGAATTCTCACCCTCCCGCGCTTCTGACTGTACCCAGTGCTTGTATAAATAAATAAATAAATCTTTAAAAAAACATTTCTAGGGCCTCCCCAGTGGCGCAGTGGTTGAGCTCTGGGTTGCGAAGCTGCCCGCAGCCTCTGCAGCGCCGGTTCGATCCCAGGCTGCTCCCCGGCCACCAGAGGAGGGTCCCACATGGCACGCAGACCTCTCCTGCCGCCCGCTTCTCCCCTCAGCAGTGTATTTCAGTCAGCATGCTCTGTTCCCCGCTCTGGCTCTGGTGAATTCTCTCACCTTCCTGCGCTTCTGACTGTACCCAGTGCTTGTATAAATAAATAAAAATAAATCTTAAAAAAAAAAACATTTCTAATGTATCTGTTTTAGTTATGAGAAAATGAAGCTTATAGCATTTTCTAAGGCCATGCAATTAATTGATGATGAACTAAATATAGGGATGATGAGAACTGAAGGAAAGGGAACAATCAGTGGAGACCAACTTATTAATATGGGGTTTTAGTGTCATTGGAAAAGGGTAAAATAAGTTTGGAGGAAAGATGGTACTTGTACCTTTGGATATTTTGGTAAGGAAATCTAATAGCATTTGACTGTATCAATCTAGAATTTTGGAAATTGCTAGAATATAAGAGATAATTAAGCCCTGGAGAGTTGATGAAATCACACAGGGTGAAGACTGTAGATTTAGAGAGTAAGAAGAGGGGCCTCCCCAGTGGCGCAGCGGTTGAGCGCTGGGTTGCGAAGCTGCCCGCAGCTTCTGCGGCACCAGTTCGATCCCCGGCTGCTCCCCGGCCACCAGAGGAGGGTCCCACATGGCGCGCAGACCTCTCCTGCCGCCCGCTGCGCCCCTCAGCAGTGTACTTCGGGCCTTCTGCCTGCTCTGCTCCCCGCTCTGGCTCTGGTGAATTCTCTCACCCTCCTGCGCTTCTGACACCCTCCTGCGCTTCTGACAGTACCCAGTGCTTGTATAAATAAATAAAAATAAATCTAAAAAATGTTTAAAAAAAATAGAGAGTAAGAAGAGGATAATAGTCTGGTTGTATAAAGATTTAAAATGTAAGGAAGGGGCCTCCATGGTGGCACAGGCGATATTGGGCGCAGTGCTGTGAAGCTGTCCGTAGCCTCTTCAGTGCCGGTTCGATCCCAGGCAGCCTGGGAGGGACCCACATGGCAATCAGACCTCTCCTATCTCACCTGCTGCTCCCCTCAGCAGTGTATTTTCAGTCAGTCTGCCTGTTCTGTTCCCCACTCTGTCTCTGGTGAAGCCTATCACCCTCCCGCACATCTGGCCTGTACCACGCTTCTTGTATAAATAAAATAAATCTTTTTAAAAAAATGAGAGGAAGAAGGAGCAAGAAAATGTAGTAGAGACAGGAGGAAACCCAACAAAAAGTGAATGAAAACATTTACAGCATAAGGTAGTTTTTTAAAAAAAAGGAGAGATTGGCCAACATTTTCAAATTCTACAGAGAATGACAAGTGAAATAATGCCTGGCAAAGAGGATGTATACTCAGTGACAGAACTTTTAGTGGTGTGGTGAGACCAGCAGACAGATTACAGTGGATTGAGAAATAAATGAGAAGTGAGAAATTGGAAAACTGAGGAGTATTACGTAAGGCAATTTTTTTTTGTTTGAAAAAAAGACAGTGAAAATAATGCAACTGAAATGACTTAGACAAAAAGCTCTCTGTTGGCTCACGTTGCTTAAACACCCAAGAGTGTTTCTGGCTTTGGTCACCGCTGGACTCAGCAGTACCAGTGATGTCACCAGGATCCAGTTTCTCTCCTTTGCTCAGCTAGTCTTCCGTGTTTGCTCCCTTCTCAACTGGGCTCTGCCCCTTGTGTTGGCAGACAGCCTGCTGCAGCTTCAGTGAAATGCGTTTACAGGTTCCAAACTCTCAGAAAGGAAAGTCTACCTTTTTAATAACTCAAAGTTCCTAGTGGACCTGACTTGGGTCATGTGTCCATCCTTGAATCTGTTAGTATTGCCTATGTAAACTGAAAGATTGAGTAGACAAGGTTTAGATTATAGTGAGGCAGAAGAGAATTTCTTCTCAGAGGGAAATGAGCTACAAATACCATAAGAAGGAAGAAGGGCTGCTAGCCGCAGAAACGATGGTCATCATTATTGTGACTGCGAACTGCCGTCTTTGAAAGTTTGGCTGCAAAAGCAAGAAGGAGAGAATTGTAGTTTGAGTGGGGTGAACAAGAAACATTAGGGGAAAGAGGACGTTGAAACAGAAATGCTAAAGTGGGGTGAGAGATAGGAGGGATAGGTGAAATAAATGACAAGAGAGGAAGGAGTAGACGGATAAAGAGAACTGCTAGCATAATTAGCTTTGACGTGGAAGGACACCACTTCCATGGAGACCAGAGAGAAGGCTGGATAAGGATATAAATAAGGTTTTAGTAGAAGAGCAGCAAGTTCAGGAATTTATATCTCATAACCTCTGTTTTATCTGTGATTAGGAAGGAAACTCATGAGCAGAGATTGTGCAAGAATTGCTGGGCAAAGAGTATGATGGTTTCTGTGGGAATGAGAGATGCTGGATATGAAGACAAATTGCTGCATATCAGCATTATGTTTTGAAAGAACATAGTTCCCAATTTAACTTTCTTTTAATATGAATGACATTAGGAATCTCAATGACTAAAATAAAACTAGACATCAGTTCATACAGTGAAAACAGGATAAAATTTTGCTTCTTGGATCTTTCTCTCAGGAATTGATTGTTTAGTGTGCAACCAAAAAATAATGGTTACACAACTGTTGAATGTCAGTCTACTGTCTCAGCTGTCCTTTCAGCTGTACATAGCTTTGAGGTTTCAAATTACAAAATAGTAAAAATTTTGGTGTAAGGTAGATTAATTACTATTATCACTCCATGAACAATTTTATTCACTTGAGAAAAATAATGGTGTTAAACTAGTACCAGTTCCAGCTTTGGACTTTGAGAAGCACAGGGTACTATCATTCAAATAGGCCACAGTGTTATTTTATTCTCACAATAACCTATAAGGATCAGGGAGGTGTCAGTCTCATTCTGACACTGCCTGAGGTTAGATATGATGTGAATTAAGCCACATACCCAGTAATTCAATGCTTCTCAACCTAGGTATTCTGCAAATAGGAGCATATTGAGAAACACTGATCCATATATCCTTCAGACAAAAGAATGCCACAACTCTACACTCCCTTACACACACACACACACACACACACACACATGCACGGAGCAGCATGTTTACCACAATTATAATTTTCTACTGTGCTATGACAGGAGAATATAATCAAGAGTGTGAGACACTTCTAGTGCAGAACCAATGTCAATTTATCCCTCTTCCTCTTCAGTAAAATCATGAGTTATTTTCCCATAAATTCATTTATTATGAGAAGAATAAAGATTTATCCATGTTTTCTTATTTCAATATACTCAATATTTATTTAGCTATTTAGCTCTATAATGTGTCACTTTCTGGGCCAAGCTGAATTTAACTGATCTAAATGGTTACACAGAAGAAGTAGGCACTGGTGAAAAAATGCAGTTAATCTGTTTCCTAGTCTATCAGCAGCTGTCTGTTTAAAAGAGATGCCCACTCATTATGACTGACTTGAACATCAAATCTTACAAATCACCCCATGATAGGTGATTGCTATATTCAATGTTTGTTTAGTTTTAATATTGTCAACAAAATTACAAAATTCATATGTTGAAAAGCTAAGGCCCAATGTGATGGAAGGAGGTAGGACCTTTGTAAGATGATTAGGTCATGAGGACAGAGCCCTCATGAATAGGATTAGTGCCCTTATAAAAGAAGCCTAAAGAAGCTCCCTTGTCCTTTCACTCAAGTGAAGTTACAGCAAAAAGATGGCCATCTAGGAAGTGAGTTCCTCCCAGACACTGGATCTGCCAGTACTTTGATCTTGGACTGCCTAGACTTCAGAACTGTGAGAAATAAATTTCTGTTGATTTTCAGCGGCAAGTCTGTGGTATTTTGTTACAACAGGCTGGCCAGACTAAGACAATGACTTAGTGAATTCAAATCCATCCCATTCCAATACACGCAAACCCTTATGACGTGACTTAGTCACTTCCCTCATCCAGAAGTGGTCTATTTCTTTGCCCCCTGGGACGTAGGTTATATTTCTGACTTTTTATAACCAGTAGAATGTGACAGAGTGAAGTTGCCACATTCCAGGGCCAGTTTTCATCTTGAGAATCATGGCGTGCTCCTTTAGGCTGACAGAATAACAGGAAATACTATTTAGAAAAAGAGGTCCAGGGACCTCCCTGATGGCACAGGGGTTACAGACAGCGCTATCAAGCTATTGCCAGCTACTGCAGCATGAATTCCATTCCCTGGCCAACCAGGGAGCTGACCCATATGGCGCAGCAGACCTCTCCTGTCTCACCTGCTGCTCCCTTCAGCAGTGTATTTCAATAGATCTACCTGTTCTGCTCCCCACTCTGTGTCTCCCTCTCACCCCCCTGTACCTCCGGCCTACACCCCAGCTCTTGTATGCATAAATAAATAAATCTTTTTTAAAAAAGTAAAAGAAAAAGAGGTCCAAAATGTCCTGGCTGAGAACAGAAATGAATGAATAAAACTGTAGAATGAATGAACCTAGAGGAAACCAGTTAACAGAGAGAATTGTGAGATTTATTGTTACTGTTTTAAGTTACTGTGTTTGAGGTGTTTGTCATAAAACAATAGCTAACTGGTAAATAACTCTATGGATGTGTTGGGGTATCTGTTGAGATACCAATCCTTTTCTCAGTTTAATGGAATATTTCAGATACTTGGAATACCATAAATAAGCAACTTTTTAAGATTCTTTTCATGTATCATTGGATCCATAGATTTATTGGCTTTTTCTAAAAGTTACTTTCATAGGTACAATCAAATATTTTGCTTTTGGAAACATTTCAATTATGCTCTTTTTTTTTTCCAAATGGGAAAAATGTGTATGACTTAGAATTGTGATTTTTGGCAATGAAAATAGGCTATTGGGAAAATGCACATAATTTCAGAAGGTCCAAGGAATGAATTCTGCCAATGCTACATTTTCCTTTTTTGCATTACTTCTTCCTTCCTTCCAGGGGAAAGGCTGCAAATAATGGTAGATTCATTTTTTTTTTACATAAATTTGAGCTCAGTTAAGACTCATTTTGCCTTACATATCTTTAATGTAGAATAATATTTAAAGAATCATTTTCAAAAATAGAATAAGAGAAAGCAAGTTGTTAGGGAAATCTTTTCTATAATGGTATGGCAGAAAAGCAGCCTCTCTCCTGGACTTTGTTAAGTCACAAAAGTTTAATTGCATAGAGCAGGTCTTCTAAAGCAAGTTTACTAAAATGTGTACCCTTGGGACCATATTTTCTGGAAACAAATGCTTTCAAACATTTCATCTTATAATTTAGTTGAATCCAGATTTTTCAGAATCAGAATATTTTAGAATAAAGCATTGATCTGAAAATAAATTGATATCAAATATAAAATTTCTGAAAGTCATCCAAATTAAGGTAATTTCTTGCACATTTAAATGTTACTACCATTCCTAACTCACCCCACCTCCACCCCCCTAAGTCTTTCAGGTCTTAAAACTGTCTGGAAACGAAACCATGCTTTAAAAATTATTTTTATGAGGGAAAAATGAAAACACATTTTACTTTTCTTTATGTGAGATGGTGCACCTTCCCATGACTGCCGCAGCTTTCCAGTTAGGGAGTGGACGCCATGACTTCTTCTTGCCCTCTTGCATACATGGAGAGAGAACAGTCAGAAAATGCTTCTTTTTCTAATCTCAGAATTCCTCTTCAAGTTGACCAACATGTCTGCTGTAATGGCAAGTCTGATTTAACTTTGCTTTAGTCAACAGCTCCTGCTGCTCCTTCCCCCCACCAACTCCATGTGAGCTTACAGTATCTTTATTTTAACTCTTTAGAGCATGCCTAGACCTGTTTCCCTCATCAAGAATGGGGTGAGAGGAGTGGCCTACATGTCAGAATAAATTACAATTTTTGGCAAGCATCTGTGTCTCTTACCCACTTAGGAACTAGAATATTGCCTTGTAAAACAGTGCAGCCCTTCTATTATTACTTAATTATAAGGCCAACATAAGGACACTGTTTTATAGGCTCTTTTAAGGTGTATACCTAGGATTTTCTTCTTGAAACATATGAAAAGAGATTACAGATTTCCTAGTCAACAGTGGGTGGTTCCTATGACACCAACTCAGCAGTGCCCACCGTATTTGGACAAGATGTCCCATCTTAAAGTCTCAGGGGAAGTTAAGCTGCACATTTTCTTTTTCTACTTTCTCCTCCCCATAACTGAAAGGTTCACACACCTCAAACCTGAGCCAGGAAATCACAGTTCCCATTCTTACAACACAACTCCACCAGGGTCCCAAAGGAGGGGTTCACAATGATTAATCCCTGATGTTGGAGGAACTACGAGGCTCCTTGGTTCTATGAGACAACACTAGTTGACAGCAAAGTCCTTAAATCCCCTATAAACCTTTCTCACATGACATATATAAGCTCCCTCTGACCTGGTCCCAGTGTTATCTCAAGCCCCTGACCCTGATTTTGGCTTCTTAACCAAAGTGTCTTATGCTGGAAAAAGGACAAAACTGAAAATTATGAAGAAATGGTTGGGAAAGAAATGGAGAGTTTGATAAATTTGTGTAAGTCAAGGTTCGACTACTCCATTATAAATCTCAATAGTTAATTTCTTCACAATCAATAAACATCTAGTAGAAATGACTTATACCACCAAAATTTAAATGAGATAGAGGCAAATCAGAAAATATATTTGATATTTTATGATGATGAGACATTGATTAGTATGCCTATAGGTGTTTAGTACATTATTTTCTACTTAAATATGTTTACTGAGGAAACCCATCTAAGTGGCTTGGTACAGATATGGGGTTCCTAGACTAGTGACATACCCCTTGAATTAAGCTTCTTTAAGCTAATCAGTTGGGTCATTTCTCAGATCTTGCTACAGTGACATCAACAGATACAGACATTTTAATAATGGTAACCAAAAAAATGGTAACCATTTTTTGTTTTTTATATATATATATATGTATATATATTCAGCTATGTAGCTTGTTTACTGAGTTTAAACACATATAGGAAAAATGGAAGACATGAAGATGTATTTGTTTTCTATTGCTGCTATAATTACCACAGATTTGGTGACTTAAAGCAATACAAATTAATTATCTGAAGTTGTAGAATTCAAGAGTCAAAAATAGACCTCACTAAAACAAGATATATGCCTTCATTCTGGAGTCTCTAGAGAAGAATGTGTTTCCTGATTTTTCCTGAGACAGCTTAGTTCCGTAGCTCATGAACTCCCTTCACCTTCAAAGTCAGCAATTATCAATCAAGTCTTTCTTACTGAGAATTACTCTGACAATGACATTTCTGCTTCTTCTTTCCACAGATAGATTCTTAGACTGACAACATGGCAGAATGGATATGTTTTTATAAGCCCTTCTCCTAAGTACCACTAGAAAAAAATATGTATATAAATATTTCTAACAGAAAAATTGACCAGTTCATTGCTACTGATATTTCTTGGTTCACAGGGAGAAGGTGAGAGAGTTGCAGTCTGGGTAGCAGTCATTCCAAACATTCAAAAAAGTTAGGAGCTAGACATAGATATGGTAGAGTACAGGAGATCTTTTTAGTGAGGGTGGAGTGCATATGGGCACTGGAATTTTTTGATCAGTCATGTCAGTTGTACAAGTGGTGAGATCCCTGGGAAATAAGAGGGAGATCCATTGTTTGTGTTTGCTACCACATAAAGGAGTAGCAAAGAGGTGGGCAGAACTTGAGCTTGGTGCAGCAATAATTAGTGCTTGCTCTGGACACAACTGGAGAAAAGGCAGTGTAAAACTCTCTGCCTGGGGGCCTCCCCGGTGGTGCAGCGGTTGAGCACTGGGTTGCGAAGCTGCCCACGGCCTCTGCAGCGCCAGTTAGATCCCCGGCTGCTCCCCGGCCACCAGAGGAGGGTCCCACATGGCGCGCAGACCTCTCCTGCCACCCGCTGCTCCCTTCAGCAGTGTACGTTGGTCCTTTTGCCTGCTCTGCTCCCCGCTCTGACTCTGGTGAATTCTCTCACCCTCCCGCGCTTCTGACTGTACCCAATGCTTGTATAAATAAATAAAAAATAAATCTTTAAAAAAAAAAAAAACTCTCTGCCTGGAGTAGCCTTCTCTCTACACCAAGATGGAGGCCTAGTCTATAGACTCCATTTTCCCCTCTGTCCTTCAACTGCCACCGAGCTAAGTGAAGAAGATAACAAATAAAACTAAAGCCACAGTATTCCAACTGGAAAAACCAAGTGAAGCAACATATATGCTTATGAAACAATGACTAGAAAATCACATTAAGAAAATCCCATATAGACACAATGGAATACTATTCAGCAATCAAAAAGATAAACTAATGTCATTCACAGCAACATGGATGGAGCTAGAAGGAATTATGCTCAGTGAAATAAGTCAGAAGGAAAAAGAAAAATATCAGATGGTTTCACTTATAGGAGGAATACAGGAGAACCAAATAAGAAATCATGGGGGAAAATAATAATACAAAACACAATACAATACAACAAAAACAAACAGACAATTATAAACCAGAGACATCCTGCAGGGGAGGAGGAAGGAGAGGGATCAGCAGGAGGGAGGGAGGAGCACAGGGGACTGTGGTGATGGTGCATAGATGCATTGGTGAAGGAAATTCTATGGAGATTACACCTGGGGTGTGGGGGGGAAGCAAACATTGTTCAAAAATGAACAATGATGTAAAAAAACATATAAATAAAAAGAAAATTAAAAATAAATAAATACAAAACAAAAAAAAAATTCCATACACCAAACCAAAAAGGAAGAAAGAAGAGTAAAAAAATGGAAAGATACCCTGTATTTATGGAATGTAAGAATAAATATTGTTTAAAAGAGTCTTAGTTCCTAAAGCAATTATAGATTCCATGCATTACCTATCAAAATACCAATGACATTCTATCAAGGAAATAGAACAAACAATTATAAAATTTGTATGGAACCATGAAAGATCCCAAATAGCCACAGCAATTATCAGAGAAAAGGGGCGGGGGGGAAAGGAGGTATGCTCCCTGACTTCAAACTATACTAAAAAGCAATAAAATCAAAACATTTTGATATTGAAACAAAAGCAAAAACACAGACCAATGAAATAGAATAGAGCCCAGAAATAAACCCATACAAATATAAACAGTTAATCATTGAGAAAGGAGTCAAGATCATACAAGAGAGAAAGGAAAGACTTCAACAAATGGTATTGGGAAACTCAGAGAGACAAATAGAAAAATAAATAAAAGAAGTCCTAAGTTATACACTTCTAGACATCAACTTCAGAGATGTATTTGGGGATGCAAATACAATGACAAGGGAAACAAAAGCAGAAAAACACAAATGTTACTCTATGAAATGAAAAACTTTGTGTATGAAGGAAAAAATCACCACAAAATATAAAAAGGCAACCCGTTACCCAATGTTCCCTAAAAGGGAGAGGAGTGTCACAGAGCAGTGGGCCCAGGAATAGGCACTATTTTCCCCACCCCCACTCACATGCAGCTGCCTCAGACTACACCTCGCAGCATGCCATAAACTGGACTTCCTGAATGGGGATTGCTGGGAAAAGGATAGGAGAAAATGAGTGATATATTGGAGGTGGGACAAAGAAAAGAGAGACACTTGGAGAAGAGACATGTGAGTGAGAAACATAGGGAGACTGCTCCTAATCATTGGTTCTGGCAGCTTCAGTGTTTGACAGAACAGTCACAACTGTTATCTTGACCTCATGTTATATTATATGCTAAATCTTGAATTTGGGGTCTCTCTTTCTGTCCCAGGTCTCTGGGACCTGCCTAAGCCCTTTCTTGTGGTTCCTGCAAATATGTGTCTTAGATTTGTTCTGGTCCTTTTGAGCTTTGGAACCTCTACTTGGGCGAAGCCTATGTGGCTGGGTATTTGCCTATGAGGGGATGGGTAATTTTCAGTGTTTGATTGGGAATCTCATAGAAATCCACCCTTTCTCTGTCTTTCTCCCCCTCCCCTTTGAACTTTTATACCAATTAATATTATGTCCATCTTTGAAGAAAGGACAAGGAGAAACAAAGGAGCTAAGTTTGATAAGAGAAGAAAGGAGAGAAAGAAAATGCCAAAAGAAATTAGCACTTAGAGCATTGTTTTATTTTTAATTTACCTTCACTCCCTTTTATATTTTACAAAAAGAAATAAAATCATAATATAGACTGCCTACTTATATCATCAATATATAATTTTCTATACTCTCTGGACTAATCTATCATTATGAAATAAGACACCTGTTTACAATAAGTGAATACCCAATTTGCCTTCTTATCTGAAGATAATAACAATACAAACAATAAACATTTGTGGCATTTTACAGTATACAGATACCTAGACCCTAAATTCTTTTCTAAAAATCTGTCTATGCTGAACTAAAACCACAATTTAATGATATGGTATCTGACCTTGTGAACTCATAGAAGTCCTTTCTTTTTCTCATATTTTCCAACTATAAAAATGGAAGAATTTTAATGCTAAATATTTACATATTTGAGGACTACCCATAAAATATGTTGGTGTGTTCTATTTTGAGATTTCAAAATAGAATGCTAATACTGGATGTAAAGTATGATTTTGGAACTTCTTCTAATTTTTATGTCTTTAATAATTATACTCTCAAAGTTTTCATTTTTTCCTTTTCATTATACAAAATGAAAATAATTTCCCTTTAATGATTATTTTCCAAACCAATTTTAACTGAAAGTCAAAGAATTTCCTTTGCTATGTTCCTTAGGGAATACCTATGATTTTAACCTTCAGACTTCTAAAGTACAATCTCTTTGCCAGTATTAATAAGAATATGAACTTACTGGAAGTGCCTGATATGCTTTTCAATGTGGTGTACTAGCATGAAAGGGAGTATAATATAGATGAGAAATCAAACAGAAGAGGTTTAAATTCTGCCTTTATTATTAGTAAGTTACTTGGCTCAGGGTGTTTTAATTTCTCTATCAGTTCAATAGAAAAAATGATTCTTAACTCCAAGAATTTATGTGAAGTTTAAATAAGATTATATATATATATTTTTTTAATGCCTGGAAAAATTAATCCTAATGTAAGTTCTAGATCTCTATTTCTTCCCTCCCTTAATTAGATCTAGTTCACTGCATTTGGTTGTCCCAGATGGTGGTGTTTCCTAATTTTATAGGATAAAATGAAGGATAATAATTAAAGTCTCATGGAACCTGCTGGCCAGAAAAAAGATCACAATGTTTTCAGGAATTCTGCCTATTTATAATTTATTATTTCATGCAGAATACATGAGATACTGGCTTTTTAAGTCAATTTAACAGAATCATATTTGGTACTCTACTCTTTAACACCATGTATGGAGTCAGGTTGACAATGAGAAATGAACAGTCTTTGACTGGGGAATCCTTGATGTCATCTTATCTGGCGTAGTCTACCCAGGCTCCATCTGGGGTGACCTTGTGAAAAATGTCTGAGCTAGAACCGGAACACAGGCCCACTACATCCAAGCCCTGTATTGCCTCTTCTATTATTGTACTTTGTTAGAGCTTTTCATATTTACCTAGCATTTATGCCATTCTCAGGAAACCAAATTCAGGTTTGCCTTCTTTCTCTGAAAAGTTTAATCTCAATTGTCCCAGAACTGAAGGCACTTGGAAATTCTCCATGTCTTTCTCCCATTATTTAGAAAATCATGGTACTCAGCAGTAAAATGTCATGCTTAGAGGCTGTGCCTCCACACAGTGATCATATAAAACCAAGATCAATTCACTTGGCACAGGAATCAGAAAATATCAGTCATAGAGCAAGGTTGGTCTAGTTTTAAATCTATCATTATGTCTCTGAAATTCTAGTCTGGTCATTTCTTTGGGTCTCTGTTTCTAATCTTTGGTTTGTGCAGGTTGTTATCATCTAAAAGATGCAATTTATAGATCACATACATATGCCATAGACATTTGCTTGACAAATGCCATTGCCTTAAAATACCTAAAGAAAAACCTTTTTAGCTATAGGAAAAATGGTGAAAAACAAACTTTCAGCAGAAAATACCCTTCATTGAATGGGAGATGTTCAACTGGCTTTGGGGTGGGGTGAGTTCTAGATAATACAGCAATTTCCTTTCTATCTCGGGAGTCTTCATTCTAGCTGTGAAGTTACTGTGACTACAGTGCATTCTTGTGTCATCACATAGCAATCCTAGCCCAACTCTGCATGTTTAGTGTCAAAGAACGTATAAGGTAAATCCCCCAGATTCATTTGCTTTAGGTACCACTTTTAAACAAAACCATGCCCTCTGCAGCAGAATTTGAAATTTAAGACTTCCATAATTTAATCATTGATGTGTAGAGCTCATGGTTTTGAAGCAGGTAACATATGTGTGTGTGCTTATTATACATGTGTTACAATATTCATTTATTTATTTGTTTGTTTGTTTGTTTGTTTGTTTATTTTTACCCTTCCAGACCAAGTACTTGCACATTTGACTTAGCTGAGATGCATCACAGGCATTTTCTTTGTTCTCTTCCTTTTAATACCTATTTCCTTGCAGTGTTTTAAACTTCTTTTCTATTTCCTGGTATTACTGAACTTAAGAGTAGATTGAAAGTTGTAGCAAAAGTTAAACAGTTTGGAAATGTGGTTAACAGTGTGATGTGACTGCTTTCTGAAGTGTTAAAATTGCCAGTAAATCAGAAAGAAAAGAGAAAACAGAGCGTTTACCTAAAACCCAAAGCAGAATTCTACCAATGTGAATAATTTTCAGGGCTTAGGAGGCTATTAAACCTTTTCTTTACACATATTTTTAGGCTCCTTTGAGGTCTGTCACTGAATTCACAGATGTTTATAATATCTTGATGAGTCCAGTAATGTTCAATTTTAGAATCACATTTTAAGTCCCTCTAGCTCAAAAAAATTTCTGATTTTATTATCTTTACTAACAGGTCTGGCATGCAACTTTAAGACCATAACGGTTGAACTAGTGACTTATGACATAAGTCCCCAAAATTTAGGAATGTGCTAAATTTAATTACCCAAATAATACATTCACAAATTTCCATTTAAGCTTTTACTTAAACACTGATTGAGTTGCTGTTTTCTGCCAGTGCCTGAGCTAGGAGACTGCAATATGCGATCCCTGTTCTCAAGTTGCCCAATCCAGTGGAAACGTCTTAAATAGGCTTCACGTATGTGCTGTTAACTTATTTTATAGTTTTCATATCATAAAATTCCTTATTCCTTCTTTCATGGAATAGAGCCCCTGTTCTTAAACTCTAAAATCCTAAGTATAGCCAGCACATGATACTTTTAAGATGACATTGATATGCTAAGGAAACCTAAGACTTTTCTATGGTCTTGATTCCCTTTACCTTCCCACACTCACCCAAAAGTATAGAGAGAGACCCATAACTCCCTTTGTAATGCAGGGGACCACAGCTTGGATGGATTTAATACATTTGAAAAAAGTAAAGGAAGGATTATCCCTTGCCTATGTAGTCCTGAGTCACATATTTAGTTATCTTAGAAATGTCACCAAGGAATTTCTGGCAAATAGTGTCTTACAACAAGTAAAGTTACCAAATAAGGACACACTAGCCTTGGTTACATTGATATGAGCTTGGCAATATGGTTCCAAATGGCTATTTTCAAGACCCTTTGGTTTCTTGAAGTTTTGTAGGGAATATTTAAGCAGTAGCTATACCTAGTACCATTTTGAATTTTGTTTTAATTTTTATTGAAATAACATTGATTTATAATATTATATAAGTTCCAGGTGTACAGCATTATAATTCAACATCTGCATATAGTACAGTATGATCACCATTGAAAGTCTAGTTTCCATTCACCACCATACAATTGACCCCTTTTACCCTTATCTCCCTCACTTCCTACATGACTTCATTCCATCTCCTTTTTTTTTGCCTTACAGACAACTTTTTATATACATATATATGTAAATTATGCAATGTTGTAAACCACCAGTACTACAATAAAACTAATACAAAAAATAAGTATCAAAAATGTCCTTTATAGCTGTAAAATTTCATTGTTTAAATAGTAACTAAATATATCTTTCTAAATAAAGTAATTAAAAATAAGGAAAAACTGTTATAGCAGCCCCACCTGCAGTTATTTTTGATATACAGCCTAGAGATGCCTACTTATAAATGTTTTCTGTAGCCTTAGGAGCTCACTCACCTTTATCACTTTGCTACTAGCAATTTCATGAGAAAACAAGTCAAAGACAAGGTGGATAAATTCCCAGGACCACTCCCAGTTCAACCCTGTAAGGAAATATTCACTAACCTGATGAGAAAAGGAAAGCAACTGTATGCAGGTGTTCTTGTGAATGTAAGATAATTCCTCAGCCTTTTGTCCAGGCAATGAGCTTCAATTGTTTAGAGCTCTTCCTCACACATATTCAGAAAGAAAACCTGGGTAGAGTTAGGAAGACCAGTAGTGTGAGAAAAGGGAGGAAGGTTTCCTATGTGAAAATGGGTGTCGAAGGAAGAGTTAGGAGAACTCCCGTATGTAAAGATGTACCAGAGTTGTTCCTGTATTACTGCTCCCCCCAAAAAAGCAACAATATGAGTGGTATTTGTCCTATGAGACATTCTGCTCTTCTATCTGTGTGGAGAAAGGCAAAGATTGGACTTTGTAGTCATTGGCAGTGGTTTGGCAAGAGGGATATAGCTGTGGTGTGAGGGAGAGATGTAGGTGAGAACTAGAGAGCTTTTGCCAAGATGTTGGGATTGCCCCTGACAGCCTGATCTGCTCTAGTAACATGAACATGAAAAATAAATTGAAGATCAAACTTGAGAAACACACGGCTGGAAACTCAGCCAACATGAGGGAAGTTGGGAGGCAGCAAATAAGAGATATTAAAGAAAAATGGACACCAATAAAACTACATTGCAAAGATGGGGGGGCACAGAATGGAAAGAGTAAAAATATGTGGAGGCAGAGACTGAAAAATTTCATGGTGAAAAAAGAACAGAACTAACCTGTAGCGAATGGGAAAGTGTTGTATTTCCTGAGTGGATGGGATGTATATATGATAATATTGGGAACATTTTGAAATCACAAAAAATTTGTTATAAAAACATATGGTACAGGGACTCCCTGGTGGCACAATGTTGAGCGCTGGGCTGCGAAGCTGCCCACAGCCTCTGCAGCGCCGGTTCGATCCCCGGCCACCAGGCGAGGGTCCCACATGGAGCGCAGACCTCTCCTGCCATGCCCGCTGCTCCCCTCAGCAGTGTACTTAGTCAGTCTGCCTGTTCTGCTCCCTGCTCTGGCTCTGGTGAATTCTCTCACCCTCCCGCGCTTCTGACTGTACCCAGTGCTTGTATAAATAAATAAATAAATCTTTAAAAAAAAAAAAAAAACCAACATATGGTACAAAAAGGAAAACTTATCTGACAGAAAATCCAATAACAGCAAATCAAACAAGAAAAGAGATGCTCCTGAGAAATTAAGAGGCTTTGTCTGAGGTCCTGATTCTGAATTAGTGTTTCTCATGAAATAGAGATTCAGATGAGAAAGGCATGGAGTTGGCAAGAGGCAAGTATGAAGTGTCCTCATATTATAATGACTTTTTATGGAGAGACTAAGTTGACATTCTTGACAAAATATGAAGGTTGATAATTCTTTGTATTGATATAATAGATATAAAATCTTGTGTTTATTATAAAATTTGTATTTTTGATTCATTAGTGGGGAGAAATAACTGCATTCTAATGGAAATCAAGTTTGATATGTTTGGGTTTTGATATATATAGGGAAGCTATTGGGTTGTTTTTTATTAATTTACAGTACTAGATAGTTTGAATAAAATCTTTCTGTATTTCTTTATCAGAAAAAGAAAGTAATTAAAAAGAAGAATAATCATTAAAGGATCAACTAGAATCATCTGTCACATATATGCAGTTCTTTTTGAATAGTCAGCTTCAGGTGTTATCTGTTAACTTCTGCAATGTTACACAGAGATCTAGTTCATCTCTAACACCTTTTCCTCACTCCTTGCTAGAAGTTTTGTCACCAACATTGGTCCCTCTGTTTACCTTTAATTCTCTCTTCATAAAATACCACATAGGGTCTCCCTGGTGGTGCAAGGGATTAAGCACTGCACTATGAAGCAATCCACAGCCTCTACAGCATGAGTTCAATCTGCAGCCTGCCAGGAAGAAACCCACATGGAGAGGCAGACCTCTCCTGTCTCACCCGCTACTCCCCTCAGCAGTGTATTTCAGTCAGTCTGCCTGTTCTGTTCCCCACTCTGTCACTGGTGAGACCTCTCAACCCCCAGCATCTCTGGCTTGTACCCCAGTTCTTGTATGCATAAATAAATAAATCTTGAAAAAAAAATAAAATAAAATAACCACATAATCAACTGTATTCTTCCTGCCACTTCTCAGTGTTGTAACAAAATCTTACTTTTCTATTGTCAGGTTTCTTAAAACTTACTTTCTTTTTAAGCCAAAATAAAGTCTTCAGTGTTTGCCTATCAACTGATTCTACAAGTTGAAAAGCAAATGAGTATCAGTTACAGTTGACAGCATAAATGTTGATCACTTTTGTGTGAAGGAGTGTATTCAATTTTGTTCTCTAAGACACTAAGCTCACAAATACTCTCAAAAGAGAAACTTCCTAGTATCAAGTTCAAATTCATTGTCTCCGCTTTTATTCTAAATGATTTATTCAAGAGCATGTCATACTTTATAGTTTGCACTACTTTTATATAATTTATCTATTGCATAAATATTTGGTTTCTGAATGCTTTCTTATTCTTATTTTCTTTCCTCTATACATAAAATCTTCCAGGCTATTACTCATTTTGTCATTGCTCATTGCTTGGAAGGCATTTCATTCATCTTCATAAAGTCCCTTAGCTCATGTACTTAATATTTAGGCCATGATTTTCTTTCATGGTTTTTAGTTTTGAAGAATTGTTTATTTATTTATACAAGAACTGGGGTACAGGCTAGAGATGCAGGGGGTGAGACGATTCACCAGAGACAGAGTGGGGAGCAGAACAGGCAGATCAACTGAAATACACTGCTAAGGGGAGCAGCAGGCGAGACAGGAGAGGTCTGCTGAGCCATGTGGGTAGCTCCTTGGCCGGGGATCGAACTCATGCTGCAGTGGCTGCAGACCGCTTCATAGGTTGTGTCTTAACCCCTTGTGCCACTAGAGAGACCGGTTTTTAGTTTTGACCTGAAGTTTTGAATCACTGTCTCATCCTTGTTGGCTCTGCCATTTCTTATTCTTTAGTTCTTCCAGTATTCAATCACACTATCTGTTCTATGGCCACCCTTCTGCATTTGCTACAATCCAGACCAGCTCCACTCGCTCTGTGGCCCTGCTGCCTGACATTTCATTGTGCTGCTTCCCTCAATTGGTACACTATTTTCTGAATCCCACAGGTTATTCTATCCTGGATTAATCCTTTATTTTACTGGAATATGTCCTCAAGTAACTTCCTTAGAAAAGTTAAGTGAATAGCAAACTTTTTGATATCTTCTGTGTCACAAGATGTCTTTATTGAACTCTAACAAGGATTAATGATTTAGCTATAGAATTCTAGATTGGTGGCATTTCCCCTTAGTTTTGACAGAATTTGTCCATTTTTTCTTGGATCCACTGTACAGTTTGATATAGCAGTTGCTAATGAATCCCAATTTTCAGCCCCACTTCTCCAACTTATCCTCTGAAAAACCTCCCTGACGATCAGGAATTCAGAGTCTTCTTGGAGTTCTGTAATACAATAGGAAAGGACAAACTGATATATTTTAGAGTTCAGAAACAAGAAAATGAAGTAAAAGCTTACATTGGGTTGATATTAGCTCTCACTAGTTCCTGCCTGAGAAAGGACCATATTCTCTTCATTCCTTCATATCGCCTTCAAATTTCAGTCCAGTGTTCACCACTGTATAGGAGCTTGATAAATATTTATGCAGTGGAATAATAATATAGTAAATTTTTGCATAATAGCTTATGTGTGAATCCAAATATTATATTCTAATAATTTGAAGGAAAGAATTGTCATGTGATGAGTAATGACAATAAATATAATTTGTCTTTTTCGAACTAAGCAAATCTTCATACTCATATGATTTTACTCAAAATGAGAGAAAACAGTGTTATGACAAGCTCACGCATAATCAACAATTAGATCTGCTGAATAGAATCCGTAAAGCCTCAACTTTTTAACTCAAATAATTTAATTTCTATGGTCAGAAAAGATTAATAATTCATCTCAAATCACTCAAATATAAAAAATTAGTTAACATTATATTACCTACTGTTCTGATTATGCATTCTTCTAGGACTACCAGTAATTTTGATTTACTGACAGAGAGCATATGTTTTGTTTGCATGACATTTACCAGGAACATGCCATTAATCAACCTTTTGCTTTTCTTAAATCTGAAAATTCATTCCAAAAGAGTTCCATGGAAACTCTTAATTACTGAAAATCATGGTGTTGCTACTACATAATGTTCTGAATAATGAATACTATACTTGTGGGGATTAATTATTAAATCCAGCTAGAAATCATAGCCTTCCTAAGGCAAATAATAATAATAATTGTTCATAATAATGTTTAACATCTATGATGAATATTGACAGTGGAAGTGCTTTAGTGCATTAAACAGAAATTCTATATATCACAGTAAAATAATTCTGGAACTTCTTTATCAGAAGTAACTGTTGGTCAAATTTATGAGCATGAAATACTATCAAGAATCAAATTATTTTTGCTATATATCTCAAGACCATAAATAAAATGTTTTCTAACCCTAAAATTTTATATTTCTTCCCATGAGGGTTGTAGTGGTTAACACCAGAAAGGAACAAGATAACACAATAATAATGACTTTGGGGTGAGGTGATGATGACCTTAATTTCCAGCTCCGGTTGTTTTTTTTTTTTAAGATTTATTTATGCATACATGAGCTGGGGTACAGGCCAGAAATGGGGGGGGGTGAGATGATTCACCAGAGACAGAGTGGGGAACAGAACAAGCAGGCTGACTGAAGTACACTGCTGAGGAGAGCAGCGGGCAAGTCAGGAGAGGTCTGCTGCGCCATGTGGGTTGTGGGTTGCTCCCTGGCCAGCCGGGGATCGAACTCGTGCTGCAGAGGCTGTGGATTGCATCATAGTGTGATGCTTAACCCCTTGCACCACCAGGGAGCCCCGCTCCAGGTTTCACTGTCTACTAAGCTGTGTGATCTTGGAGCAGTTATTTTACCCTCTCTGAAACTTAATTCCTTATCTATATAATAGGGGAAATAACTACTTATATTAGTTAGGCAATTAGGAAAAGCCTCATAGTCCTGAGTGATAATAACTTAGTTTCCATAACTAATAAAGAGTTTACGAAATCAGTAAGAAAGAGGTAAACAATCAAATTAAAAATTGGATATGAGAAAGGTAACTTAGTAAGCATATGAAAATACAACAAAATTTAAAAAACTAAAACCTAGGATACATATTTCCACATGTCAGAAATTCTTAAAAATAACAAAATCTGATATCATCACTTTTAGAGGAGTTGTAAAGGACACTCACAAACAAGTTGTTATAACCATATTAACATTAAAAATGACATCATGTTTGTTTCAGTAATGTCTCTTCCAACAATTTCACCTGGTGATTTACACCCACAAATTTTTCAGCATGTTAAAGTGTATTATATAAATTATTAGTAAAACTTAGCCAAAAATTTAGCTAAAATATATTTTTATCAAAAATATTGTTTTAACATTAACAATATGACTAAAGTGCAGTATACACATCTGATGTAATAATATGCAGCGATTTAAAATGAATAAGATAGTTTTTTTAATTTAAATACTTAATGGAGATGCACTTCAATCTATAATTTAGGGGAGTTTCACTTTATTGCAAAATAAAAAATCTTCCTATTCAAAACAAAGTTCCTATTTACTTGAAACTTCTTTTATGTACCTCAGTCAATGTCTTCCCTGTGCTTTGCACATTTTTTATCAAGTTTATTATATTTTAATCACTTTGCATGCTGTTGTGAATGAGATTTTTCTTCATATAATACCCATCAATATATATTTACCAAAAGTAAGGGGGCCTCCCTGGTGGCCCAAGGGTTAGGACGCAACCTATGAGGCAATTTGCAGCCACTGCAGCACCAGTTTGATTCCCGGCAGGCCAGGGAGCAGCCCACATGTTGCGGCAGGCCTCTCCTGACTCACCCGCTGCTCCTCTCAGCAGTATACTTCGGTCAATCTGCCTATTCTGTTCCCCACTCTGTCTCTGGTGAGTTCTCTCACGCCCCACACCTCTGGCCTGTGCCCCAGCTCTTGTATGCATAAATAAATAAATCTGAAAAAAAAAAGGAAAATCAAAATATATAAGGCAATTATAGTCAAACCAGAAAACAGAAATTGGCAGAAACAGAATAATGGTTGGGGACTTCAATATCCCACTTTCACCAATGAATAGATCAATCAGATGAAAAATAAGCAAAACAATAGTCTGTGACTAAAGGATTAGGCCACAAGGTCTTAATATACATTTTTAGAGACCTGCATCCCAAAAAGTAGAATACACATTTTTCTCAAGTGCACATGGGACATTCTCTAGGATACACCATGTATTGAAATATTATCAAGGTCCTCTTCTCATCGATATTATTAAGTATCTTCTTTGATCACAAAGAATCACAATGCATCAAACTAGAAATCAACCACAAAAAAGCAGGAAAAACCTCTAATATGTGGAGACTAAACAATGCTCTATTTAATGACTATTGGATTGATGACAATATCAAAGCAGAAATTTAAAAAATACCTTGATAAAAAAGAAAACTGAACCCATACCCATAACATATTAATAAACTTCCCTGTGGGGGAAATACAAATCAAAACTACAATGAGATACCATCTCACACCAGTGAGAATGGCACATATTAAAAAAACTAGCAACAACAAATGTTGGCGAGGATGTGGAGAGAAAGGAACTCTCCTGCAGTGCTGGTGGGAGTGCAAACTGGTCCAATCACTATGGAAAGCTGTGTGGAGAGTCCTCAGCTTACTAAAGATAGAGCTTCCATATGATCCAGCAATTTCCAGTCCTAGGTATTTACCCAAAGGACACAGAAACATCAATTCCAAAGAGCACCTGCACCCTTATGTTTATAGCAGCACTATTTACAATAGTAAAGCTTTGGAAACAACCCAAATGCCCAAAAATAGATGACTGGATCAAGAAGATGTGGTACATATACACCATGGAATATTACTCAGCATTCAAAAAAGATAAACACATGCAATTTGCAGCAACGTGGATGGACCTGGAAGGGATCATGCTCAGCGAAATAAGCCAGAAAGAAAAAGAAAAATAACAGATGGTCTCACTCATAGTAGGAATCTAGAAAACCTAAATAAGGGACCAGGAAAAAGAATAGCTATAAGAAAGAAAAAATCAAAATCAACAAACAACTATGAACCAGACACACTGGGGGGGGGGGCACAGGGAAAGGAGGGAATGGGGTCAAAATAAGGGGGTTACAATTGTATGGGGAATATAAAAATAAAATTTAAAAAATAATATTAAAAAATAAATAAAAATTAAAAAAAATAAACTTCCCTGTGGGATAGATGTAACGATGCACCAAACACATTCCCTTAAAGGCAGGACTTGCTGTAGGAAGTGTGGCCACAACACAGCTGCTAGCTATGAGTTCCTTCAGGGTTGGTCTCAAATGTAGAATGGCCTCTCCCAAGTGTTTCCTAGGCACCCACACATTGACATAAGTTCCTTGCTGGTCTGACTGAGATTCATTAAGGCCTGTTTTGCAGTTCTTCTTCTGCCCAATCCTGCTTTCTCCTTCATTGCAGAGATGTTGATCTCTAATAAATAGCTTATATACCCAAATACCATTCCAGGATATGTCACCAGAGAACCCAATCTGCTGTACTTAGGGAGTTATTTGAATGGTTGAATCAAATAGCCTCATTATGGTCTACTCTGTGCATTTTGTCTCTGGTGTCCTCTCATCTTTATCTACTGATCCTGCCTTCCTTGTTCTTTCAGCTCCATACACTGGCTTTCTTGCTACTCTACAAGGGACATAGTTTGTTCCTAGCTGAAGGACCAGTGTACTCACAGTTCCCCAGATGTACCTAGACTCATGTCTTCACTTCATTCAAGCCACTACGTAGCTGTCCTCTTATCAGAGGGGTCTTCCTGACCACCTGATTTCAAACGGTACACACTCACACCTCTCTACCTTGCCCTGTGCATCTTTCTCAAGACCTTTATTCTGTTTGTCTTTCTTCACAGCTTATAACCTGACATATATTTGTTCATTCATTTATTGTACATCTCTCAAACTTCAATAAATTCAAGTGTTTGTCTCTTTCACTCAGCAACACTGTTCCTGAAACAGGGCTGGTACTCAATAGTTATTTGTGGAAGGCCCAGGCAATTACCTAAAAATAAAATTATCTTACATGACAGGGATGATAAGATATTATACAAATGTCTATAAAGCTGAAATATAAAGTGAGCATTGCCAAGAATCCTATTTTGCTCTTGGTATACAGTGTTCATTGGGAGGCATTTTCTTTATTTTTTTTATTGACTTTAATTTTCAGGAATGACTAAAATTTTGGCATCAAAATTTCCTACTACCATTCTTTTTCTCTATCAAGGAGATAGTAAAATACAAAGCATTAAAATATGATTGATAAAGTGCAAAAATTTTAAATATCCTTAAGTAATATAAATAATTACATCTTTCTAAATTCAGTTAAACAAGAAGTGTTAGATTACATCCTTTTGACTTTTACCATCAGGACTAGTCCACTCCCTCTCACCCATCACTAGCTCTGTGGTGTAGATTCATCAAGCCCTTTTTTTCTATACTATTTGTATATATAGTTAAATGATATATATTTTTGCATATTAACTCATTTCATAAGTTAATTTATTAATTAATAAATTAATTTATTCCTTATAATAGTCATACATGGTAAGCATTATTTATTAAGTTATAATAAATTATATATCTCATAGGGTTATTTTGAACATTAAAAAAATCTCACGTGAATAAGAACATTTAGCAGTGTGCTTGGAGCAACAGGAGCACTTTTTGAATAATAGTAATAATTATTCTATATTATATATTCTTATATAGGACACTCATAATCATTGAGGCACTAGAATTGTAGGGGACATCTAAAACCTATATTCATGTCCTGAAATTAAAATTTTTTAATATTCAAAGAAATTATTTTATGTTCTAGTAACTCTAATATGTTTCACTGTTTTACTATTAGTGGTTTTTAGATTTTATTTTAAAATACAATAATCAAAAAAATACAATAATCAAGTCTTAGTATAGTTAAAGATATTTTTGTTTCAATTCAAAAGATCCTTACTAAAAACAGGAAAATGTGGCTAAACCATATAAAGTGGCTATAACATTAAACTGATATTTGTAAAGACTTAATGAAAACAGAAAAGTTTGCATAATTATGTAGTTTAAAAACATATATAGTTATTTTGTGCTTAAAAGGAAAGCATAAAATGTGCTCCATTTGTAGAAGGCAAGCATTGTTCTCTAGGAAAAAGAACTTACCACAATATAGAATTGTGCATACAGTGTGATTTCAACTTTGTAAAAATACTTCAAGGAATGATGGCTAAAAAAGTAATAACCCGGGCCTCCCCAGTGGCGCAGCAGTTGAGCGCTGGGCTGCGAAGCTGCCCACAGCCTCTTCAGCACCAGTTGGATCCCCGGCCACCTTCGAAGGTCCCACATGACGCACAGACCTCTCCTGCTGCACCCGCTGCTCCCCTCAGCATTGTATTTCGTCAGTCTGCCTGTTTTGCTCCCTGCTCTGGCTCTGGTGAATTCTCTGACCCTCCCACGCTTCTGACTGTATCCAGTGCTTGCATAAATAAATAAATCTTTAAAAATAAAAAATAAACCAACATTTCATTAGAAGTTATAGCTTAGTGGAAAAATTACAGATGATTTTAAATTTCTTTACCATACATTCATTTCTATAACCAGAAAAACAACTCATTAATATATTTGTTCATTTCCTAGAGACCGTCATTCAACCATACATAATTGGGATCTTCTGACGCTTATATTAATGGGACTCAGATGACCTTAAGAAAGGACACCGAGTAAGGTAGTGCCAAGTTGTTAAATAGAAATTAGCACGTGAGTCAGAGTGTAGACGTTGATGTTTATAAATTGTATAATTAGAAACATTTAATATCCACTGTCTATTTGATTTAATATTTTTAAATTTTTGAGGTAACATTGGTTTACATGTTCTATTATTCCTAATATTTTAAATAAAATCTATTTTATTCCAATTGTCTTATAAAATAAAATATATAGATATAGCTAGATTAAAGAGAACTAAGAAGATAAATAGGTTTGCCATTAAATAAGTTCTAAGTTTGAATCTGTTTGATAAAGTATAATTAACTGAATGTAACCAAACACCTGTGTCAGCACACCTTTCTCTGAGTTCATTCCTCAGGCAATTAGTTCATGGAACACTTCCTTTGTAAAGCATTTCCTTTTCTAGCCCTCCTTTGTTGCTTTTTCTTTTACAGAATGGTCAAGATAGGTCACCCTCACTTCTGTAGAAATGCTTATGAGTTAAATTTACATAGATAAATGTGATTAATTAAAAAATAAATAGAAAGTGTCCATATGTACACAGGCTATCCATAGCCACTAAAAATTCCAGTGAGAAATCTTAGTGCTTATTGAATGTCCATATTCTCTCAGAAGCCTGGCTTGAGAGGACACTAATTCCCCTTTACCTGGTCCCCCTCTGAAGTATAGGCCCTGCATGATGCTTCTAGGCCCAGGTACAACACTGTCAAAAACTCAACTGTGGGAAGGATTCAAACCCTTTGCTCAATCACCCTGTCTACATCAGCATCTGTTTCCCCTCAGGTTTATTATCCACCATGTAGGATACACTTAATCAAAGAACACTCACCCCAGCAAAATCTTCCAAGTTTTCTCAATGCCTTTTTCAACAACATCATTTCTCTAATCCCCTGGGGGATTAGAGGAAAGAAAAAAATGTCAAGGAAAGAAAATAAATTCTCTTCTCTGAAATTAGGGGCAAGTTTCAAACCCTGGCTAGGTCTCCCTCTAGTGACAAAGTCAATTAATTTCTTTTGAAATCTTTTAAGATGCATTATTTTTGTCTTCATATTTGATTCTTCATATTTGATTCTTCCACAAAATATAGTAAGTCAATATTTTCCAGAATATGAAACTTAGACTAATTTCTTTATAAAAATGCTATGACACTTATGTGGACATTATCAATGGGAATCCTGATTATACTGCATCACAATTTTAGCATTGGGGCAAATGCCAAGGCAAATTCCAAAAACATAACCCATAGGAGGCCTGAATTATTGATGGCAGGTCATTTGGATAAAGTCATAAATTCCAGAATGCAAAATTCTAAGATTAGCTCTGCAATACCATCAAGTAGAAATATATAATGAGTAAACAAATTTTTTTACTCATTATATATTTCACTATGTATTATTTTTCTATGACACTTAAAAAAACTGAGACTCAGTGATGTCTTCAAGATAATGTAGCTAGTGAATGGAAAACCTGGGAATCTTACCATGAGGATTTCCCAGTCTTTGAAGTCTCCGCCGCTTTGTGTTAGTTAGCCTGACATTCAGTGTCACCTGAACTTCCTGTTTCATTGTACATGAACTGACTCCAGCTTGAAAGTTTTACCCAGACCACATGCTTTCCATTTAAATGATTACTGTTTATCCTTTAAGTTAATCTTAGTTTTTGCTTCTTCAAGGCAGTCTTCACTCAGTCCCTTTATATAGCACCACATACTATAGAGTGCACCTATCACAATTATAATAAAATCAAAAGACAAGTGACTGGATATTGTCTGCTTCCACCTTCACCTCCTACACTCCTCAACTTAAGTCCCATAAAAGGAAAGATATTGCACAGAACGATCCTACTCTGATGTTTGTAGAATGAACGAACGAGTAAGTAGATAAGCAAACCGCGCTCAAACCAGCTACCTCTAACACCTTTGCTCTGGTGTTAGTATTATGGGACCTGGGTTGTATTATGAGTATCACATAAGCAAGTTTTCTGTTAACTGGAAGAAAATAATCTCTTTCCCATGTCATGGTCAATTCCATTAAATTAATGAGAGGAAAAAGAGTTAGAGGGTCCTTATCTCTAAGGTAGGGACCCTATAGCTTTTGGGGGATATAACTCTCCCCCAATCTATAAAAACTACATTTGTATTGAAAAATGGAAGCTAGACTTTTGCTGGGGAATATTATTTAGAATGCACACATGATAATTCATGATGTTCTTCACCTGAAATCTATGTCACAAATCAATGTCACTCAATAAAAATTTTAATAAGAGTGCTAATTTAATCATGCATTTAAAAATTCTATTTACTTCATAACTCGCTACCTTTCAAGAAACCCATCTTTTCTCTTTGATCAAGAGAAATGCAGTATAGGGAAAGATAACTCATTTAAAATCCTTAAATTGCAATTATCTCCATGAGCAAATATATTGAAGGTTACTTTATCTTAGTGAAAGACACAAGACCACATAAACTTTTCCCTTTAGAGGTACTATGCTAGCTACTTCATTACGTGGAGACAAAGGACACGAGGCTAAGTTCCATTTTGCACCAATTTTATAATTATTTTATAGAAATTTAAAAATCTAAGAAAACAATAGTACTTACTAAACAATAAATTGTTACTTTTGATCATATTATCACTACATTATTTGAAATGTTGGAATAGGTTTCTAACATTTTCATCTGACTGAAAATATCTTGGAAATCTATGCTTACTTTCTGCATTTTATCAACAGCGTATAAGTATAGGCTGTGATTTGCAACATTGCTTAGAATAAGCTGTTTTATTAGTTCAGTGACCCAGTAAGAGTATATATGTATAAAGTGTATACATGAGAATATTTGTGATGGTGATTAATTATAGAGCATGGCATCTTAGAAGCATGTAAATGAAAAACTGAATAACATATTCCATTATTAACATTCCTCTGTGAAGTGAGAAGTATGGAGAGCACAGAACAATGGCGTGCAGGGAAGTTGGGTCAGACAAGTGATAAATCAGTTGGAGAAATAGGGAAGAAATTATCATAAGCATTAAGCTACCATTCCAACACGATGCATGCAGAATAATACCATATTTGTAATTATAATGATTCTCCTTATAAATAATAGATCAATTCTGAAAATAGCACTTTTATATTTTTAAATAAACGTAGACAGTATATCCACAGCATTAATAAAAAGGGTACATGGCAAGCCTCGATAAAATCTTAAGTCCTAAAATACAGTTCTCTATTTTCATTCGAAGTAGGAATTATTCCCACATTTTTCGTAAGACTAAACTCATTATATTCAATTTCTTTAACTTGTGTATAATAATTCACTTAATAATTTACCTGTTCCATTATCTCTGAAAGTCAGTGAGGATGCTCCGCAATGATCCTGCACATAGAGTAAAACAACTCGGACAGGGAGAAGCACCTCGATTTCTTGTGAATGGAACAGGTCATGTGATGATTTTACTCGTAGCCTTACCATTTACAGGTATCTTTACACTCCCTTATTATAGTCTAAGCTCCTTAAAACTTGGATCTTTGTAATTGTGTTTCCTACCATGCCACTAAAAATACTCTGTGTGTGGTCTACTTGGTAATATTTTTTTAAAGACTGCTTTCAGAGGTAGGACTGTTCTGTGTTACAGAACTGAAGAGGGTTGGAAGGGAAATCCAATAAGCCTGGATGATCAGTATCACCTCTGTAATTTTAAAAATATACAGATTGCTGCACATGACATAAGACCAACTGAATCCATCTCTGAAGTGAAGAATCCCTGACTTTAATGTATATCCTTGGTGATTTTAACATGCAGGTGAGAACAAAAACTTATGGTCCAGCACCTAACAGTTCTTATCCTTGCATAGTGTACTCTGAGTTATATGAGAATAAATAATCTTTATCATTTTCAAGGTGTATGTGTGTTTGTCAAAGTGTATTATCCTATATTAACTTATATGCATTCACATTTTTTTAAATATTTCATTCAAGCAAAAAGGTCAACAAACTATTTGACAAATATGTATTCAACAAATTGCTACATTAGTAGAAAATTGACTTGGGCAGTTTCCCTCATAGTTAATCTGTTTTCTCCCAATAGCACAGGACCTCTTGCACATCACAGTCTGCTCATACTGTCCCCTTAAATACGGACATATAAAGTATATCTAACAGTCACGTGCAGAGGAACAGTGTTTGAGCCTTGATCTCTGACACACCAAAACAAAGAACAGACTTAGCCCATGACCCCAGGGTCCAACTTGCCCAGGTCCAACTTGCCCAGGTCCAACTCACTTGTCCAGTCTGTAGTCAGAATTGGAAAGTGGGGTTCAAGGCATGATGAATGAAAGTCACAGCTGAGATACACAGAGTTGTGGGAGGGAGGGAATTTCTAAAAGGGAGGGCTAGAGGTAGTTACCAAAAGGAAGAAGGAAAATCACTTATCAGATTAAACCACAACCTCTAATCTCCCCTGTCATCACCTAATGCTTTGTATTTGAATTATGAACTTAAAAAAAATTTCTAACAAATGCTCAAAACTGTCAGCAGTGAATACTTTATTAGTCTTTCTATAAAGAAGTGACCGACACATTGCAGATCAATATGGACAGGTGTTGGTAAAGAATGAAGAATGAGATGACAAAAAATAGAAAAGCTTGCAATATAAAATAGGAAAGTAACAATTTTCTTAAATATATCAGACTAAGTGTTTTACCTTACATACATGAAAAGAGACAATGTGTTCTAAAACCCCATTGTTTTCATTTCTGTAAACTATTTGAAATTTGTAGAATAACGTTCAACATAAATAGAGTTAACTTTTTATCATTCATTCTATATTTGGTTTCAGTCCTTCAATGAAAATTTTTTTGTCATATTGATAAGGTCCTAAGGAGTTACTTTCACCTTTTAAGGGTGAGTAGTTGAATTCAGTAGGTCCCACCAGCAAATATGTTTGGATTATGATGTCCAGAACAGATGCTTTTACGGAACAGTTCCTAAATAATGTCTATTCTTTTCTGGGTGTGTCATATTCTTCAGTGAAAACAAATATTAAATTATTCTGTGCCTGTTTGGTCCCAAGCTCCTTGTTCAATAGCACATTAGAAGTTCCAGCCTTGAAAATAATCTTTTGAATCTAGATTTTTAATTGTAGGGAAGATCTAGAGATAGGACAGGGTTAAAAATGAACTATGATTCAAGTTTCCAATTCCAGCTTTACTATTAATCTATGAAATTTCATTTATATCACCATATTCTCTGTTTTGAGTTTTGCCCACATTTAAAACAGAATGATAATGTTATTTAACAAATATTCATTAAGTACTACCTATGTGGCCAGTATCATATATGTAGCATACAAAATGAACATTTTCCTTCTTATTGGTCTCCGTGTAGCCATAAAGTATGGATTTTTGGTAAACAATTTCTATAATTCTCTTATCATACCACACCACAGCATATTATTATAGGGGTCAAGACAAGAAGACAATAGACATGAAATTTATTTAAAAGTCATAAAATCTTTCACAGGCCTAACTCGGTGATAATACCAGAAGATGAGAGGATTTAAATAGCATAATTTTGGGGTATTACTTTCTTTAAGAAAAGTACTTTCTTTAAAAAAAAGAAAGTAACTGAAATCTAGCCCTATAAGGGATTCTTTGGATGAAAATGGGGAAAGGATGGAGTTATTTGTATTGGCCTGCCTAAAATGGAATATTTTAGGTAATCAATATCAAATTCGGGATTGTACCTCCTCCACCTACCATTCAAACTACCTGTTACCATTATTAAAATTTAGCTGCCTACAAGACTGGACCTTCTGAGTCTGCTCTCTCTTTTGTCCATAAATCAATCCAAACTAATTGAAACTAGTGGCTTATAATCAGGCGAGTTTTCTCTTCAAATTTAGAGATTGGGCTGAAAAGAAAGAAATGTTACTGGAACAGAAAATAAATATAAAAACAATTTTACACTATGTGCACCTACAGAGCTATGAAGGGAAATTATCATTCATTGAAAGCATCTTCTTCCTGACAGGAAATAATGATGGTTAATGAGACTGACATTTACACTGTTCAACAAACAAATATTTCTCTAAACATAATGTATAATTAACACAACTTTCACACAAATCATACATATAGACTCATCAAATTATCAAGACTATGGATGAATAATATCCTCCAAAGGGTTCCAATCAACTCCTTTTGTGTCCTACCTATGAGTAATTTTAAGGCTAAATAGGATTTTTCTTCTTATGAAGGTAAAGCAGTTAATATTGATGAAAATGATCTATTCTTTCACCTTGGAAGGAGCAAAAAAAGGAATGAAAGGAAGAAGGGGAGGGCGTAAAAAAAGGGCACACAAGATTTTGAACAAAAAGCTATTAAAGATGTACATGACATCCTATAAGTTCTAAATAATGTCTCATTTATGTTTGGATCATTTTTTCTTCATAAGTTATATTTTTTTCATTATATAGTTTTCCCTTTATTTCTATTAATAATGATTTATTTATAACTTTTCAAATATTTTTGTATCCTTTTTCTATTGGCAGCACAAAGACTTATCTATCATAATCATTGATTTTATATGTGGCAGAGAACAAAGTCTAAGGTAACACTGAACCATCACAAAAGTCACTGAGGAAATTAACAGGGCCTCCATTCAATGCTGTAACACACTAACGCACTATAGCCTGGAGTAAAGATTTCCTTATATCAGTAATTATAAGGGCCCCAAAAACCTGAAAAAATAGGGTCTAGAGCAATCACTCCCATTTAAAAGGGTGGCATGTCAGGAAAACAGAGCTATACAATTACAGGAAAAACCCTCACCAGATGCATACAATAATCAACTAAGTCTTTCTTCAGAAATATGAAAAAGAAAAAAAACTAAACTAAACATTCAGGCATTTAAGGAAAACTAATAGCAAACAAAGAAAGAAGAGAAAATACCATTAAAGAAAACAGAGATAATTTAAGAAAGAATAAATTAACTGTAAAATATAGAAATGATTTTAATTTCTGCTCATTAAAATTGGTAGACAATAAAATAGGGAATTAAATAATTGACAATGATATTAAATAAAACAACAACAAAAGCAATTAATAGAAAATTGCACTAGGAAGGGCACAGAGGGAAATTCCCAAGAAACAGAAATGGAAACTGAAAAGAAGGAATTAATAAATTAATAAATAAATAGAAATGGAATTAGGGAATTATCACAAAGAGAAACGAATTTTAACAATAGACATTTGGTTTCTAATGTCCATTCAAGGATAGAAGAGATTCTTGGTACACAAATATTGTAGTAATTGGTTTCAGACATCTATGTAAAAACCAAGATTCTCAGAAAGGTTTTCTCCATGAAGGATACTAAAAATACTACTCAAAAGTTAATATATGTAATAAGGGAATTAATCTTTGTCCACTTGTTAGTGAGAAAAAAATGTATCAGAGCCATATGAAATTTAGAGTCATAATTTAATCTATTTGATGACAGTCTCTCAATGTCAAAAACTAATATAAAAATTGTTCCCAGCCTTGTCCCATCACTCTGGGTGTCTGGCAGAAGCAAACTTAAATAATTCTGGTCAGTTCTTCTACAAACAAGACCCAGGAACGTCCATAGAGAACCAAAGCCACTGAAGACGAGCTCATGATGAAAACAGATGAAAAAATGAGCTTGAGTAACAGTTTGAAAACACAACAAACGAAAGGATTTGCATCTTGAGAACATAAATACTCTTAAATAGATAATAAAATAATTATATTTAAAATTATTTAGATGACAAAAGGAGGTAAAACTGCCAGAAATATAGAATACACTATAAAAAGGAATAAACACATTTGAAATGAATGAAATATAACAGTAAAAGCTTGAAAATAAAATTAGGCATTTAAGTTTAAAGGGATTGTTTAGTTGTTATAAGGTCCTGATTCTTCTCAGACAAATTATATAGGCATTGATTAAATTTAGACTTTCACATCAAGGATGTTTGTTAAAATTCTGTGGTACTAAATTAAAGACTAGTTATGGAATCTGCCACTTCAAACCAGTAACAGGGAAAAGAGGGAAATAAGATAACTTTGATAAAAATCAAGAAAGGAATAAAAAGAAGCTAAATTAAAGTATTTGGGAATTGAAAACATAATGTATTTTAAATTAGTACAATTACTCTTATAATTAAAGTCATTATGCCAGGAATCACAATGAATGCAAACTAATTAAATATACCTACCTCTGTGTGTGTGTGTGTGTGTGTGTGTGTGTGTGTGTGTGTGAGAGAGAGAGAGAGAGAGAGAGAGAGAGAGAGAGACAGATTTAAGATCTTACAAACCATTTTAATAAAAGAAGATACTACAAAAACAGCAATCAGAGAATGAGAAAGAGAATTGGAAATTTTTTAAGGTGATTGCTGAAATAAAAATTCAATAAATAGTGTGAATAATAGAAGGGATACCTCTGAAGTCCAAACTGGTAACTAAGAAATGAAATCAAGAAAATCTCCCAAAATACATAGTTACTTTAAGACCCATTTTATGCCACATAGTACATATTAGTACCTGCTATGGCCCAGACACTTTCTAAGCATTTGGACATTATGAAGTCATCTAATAGAATGCTTTTACCACCATTTTATACATAGGAAAACTGAAACACAGAATAATGAAGTTATTTTCCAAAAAGACAAAAAAAAAAGCAAAGAAAATTTCAGAAACATAGAGAATAGATTCTTTCAAAATATTTTTCTGAGTTAAAAAAGTAGATGTGTATTTTTTGGGTAAAAGAACCTACCACATATAAACATGATGAATGAGGAAAACATCTATGCCCCAAAAGATTCTAGATTCTAAAAATAAAGACAAAAACCAAGAAAGTTTCTGCAGGAGAAAATCTGGTATCTCACAAAGAAATAGATAACATACTTCTATTGAGCAACAACTGCAACTACAACACAATGAAATAATTTCCTCTCCACATTTTGAAAAAAAAAAAATAGAAACTGTCAATTGTAAAACATAGACAAAATATAAAGATATTTTGGGATATTCAAAGCAAACTGAAATAGAACAACATGCATCCATATGAAAAAATACGTGAAAACAGAAAAACATTTTATTTTTTTTTTCAGTTTTTTTAATTTTAATTTTAATTTTATATTCCCCATACAATTGCAACCCCCTTATTTTGACCCCAATCCCTCCTTTCCCTGCCCCTCACCCCCCATAGAGTGTCTCTGGTTCATAGTTGTTTGTTGATTTTGATTTTTTCTTTCTTATAGTTATTCTTTTTCCTGGTCCCTTATGTAAGTTTTCTAGATTCCTGCTATGAGTGAGACCATCCAGTATTTTTCTTTTTCTTTTTTGGCTTATTTCACTGAAAAGATCCCTTCCAGCTCCGTCCATATTGCTGCAAATTGCATGTGTTTATCTTTTTTGAATGCTGAGTAATATTCCATGGTGTATATGTACCACATCTTCTTGATCCAGTCATCTATTTTTGGGCATTTGGGTTGTTTCCAAAGCTTAGCTATTGTAAATAGTGCTGCTATAAACATAGGGGTGCAGGTGCTCTTTGTAATTAATGTTTCTATGTCCTTTGGGTAAATACCTAGGAGTGGAATTGCTGGATCATATGGAAGCTCTATGTTTAGTAGGTCCAGAAATCTCCACACAGCTCTCCATAGTGGTTGGACCAGTTTGCACTCCCACCAACAGTGGGAGAGTTCCTTTTTCTCCACACCCTTGCCAATATTTGTTGTTGCTAGTTTTTTTAATATGTGCCATTCTCACTGGTGTAAGATGGTATCTCATGGTAGTTTTGATTTGCATTTCCCTGATGACAAGTGATGTTGAACATTTTTTCATATGCCTGTTGGCCATTTGCATTTCCTCTTCAGAGAAGTTTCTTTTTAGCTCTTCTGCCCATTTTTTGACTGGATTGTTTTCTTTGTTTTTGTTGAGTTTCATCAGCTCTTTGTAGATTTTTGTGATCAGTCCTTTATCATTAGTGTTGCGTGCAAAAATGTTCTCCCAGTCAGTGGGGTTTCTCTTTGTTTTTGTTATTGTCTCTTTTGCTGTGCAGAAGCTCTTTAATTTGATGTAGTCCCAGCTGTTTATCTTTGCCTTCACTATCACTGCTTTGGGTGACGTGTCCATCAAAGACAAAGGTGTCTTTAATGTGCATATCATGTAGTGTTTCGCCTATATTTCCTTCTATGTTTTTATGGTTTCAGGTCTTATGTCTAGTTCTTTAATCCATTTTGAGTTGATTTTTGTGTATGGTGTGAGGTAGTGGTCAAGCTTCATTCTTTGACATGTAGTGACCCAGTTTTCCCAGCACCATTTATTGAACAAACTTTCTTTGCTCCAATGCATATTCTTTGCTCCTTTGTCAAAGATTAGTTGACCATAAATTTGTGGGTTTATTTCTGGATTTTCTATTCGATTCCATTGGTCTGTGTGTCTGTTCTTGTTCCAATATCATGCAGTTTTGATGATTATGGCTTTGGTAGTACAGTTGAGTCTGGGAGTGTGATGCCTCCATTCCCTTCTTTTTTTTCAGGAGAGCTTTGGCTATTTGGGGTTTTTGGTGATTCCACATGAATCTCATCAATAATTGTTCTATTTCTTTGAAGAATGACATTGAAATTTTTATTGGAATAGCATTGAATCTGTATATTGCTTTTGGAAGGATGGCCATTTTAATAATGTTTATTCTTCCAATCCATGAGCAGGGGATGTCTTTCCATTTCTTTGTGTCTTCTTCTATTTCTTATAACAGTGTTTTATAGTTTTCTTTGTATAGGTCCTTTACCTCTTTTGTTAGATTTATTCCCAAGTATTTGATTTTTTTGTTTCGATAATAAAAGGGATGGTTTTTGTGATTTCTTCTTCTTCAGGTTTAGGAAGGCTACTGATTTTTGCATGTTGATTTTCTATCCTGCCACTTTACTGAACTGATTGATGAGTTGAATTAGTTTTTCTGTGGAGTTTTTGGGGTTCTCTATGTATATTATCATATCATCTGCAAATAGTGATAGTTTGACTTCTTCTTTTCCTATTTGGATTCTTTGTATGTCTTTCTCTTGTCTTATTGCTCTGGCTAGGACTTCCAGTATTATATTGAAAAGCAGTGGTAAGAGTGGACATCCTTGTCTTGTTCCAGATCTTAATGGGAATGCTTTCAGCTTTTCACCGTTGAGAATGATACTGGCTATTGGCTTGTCATATATGGCCTTTATGATGTTGAGGTATGTTCCTTGTATCCCAAGAATTTCAAGGGCTTTTATCATGAATGGGTGTTGCACTTTGTCGAAAGCTTTCTCGGCATCTATTGATATTATCATATGGTTTTTATATTTCTTTTTGTTGATGTGTTGGATAACGTTGATTGATTTTCGGATGTTGAACCATCCTTGTGTCCCTGGAATGAATCCTACTTGGTCGTGGTGAATTATCTTATGGATACATTGTTGGATTCTGGTAGCTAAAATTTTATTGAGGATTTTTGCATCAGTGTTCATTAGGGAGATTGGCCTGTAGTTTTCTTTTTTTGTGTTGTCCTTGTTCGGGTTTGGTATTAGTGTAATGTTGGCTTCATAGAACATGTTTGGTATTATCCCTTCCTTCTCAATTTTTTGGAAGGATAGGCACTAATTCGCCTCTGAATGTTTGGTAGAATTCATTTGTAAATCCATCAGGTCCTGGGCTTTTGTTTTTGGGGAGGTTTTGATTACCATTTCAATTTTGCTCCTTGTAATTGGTCTGTTTAGGTGTTCTATTTCTTCTTTATCTAGCTTTGGGTGATTGTAGAGTTGTAGGAATTTGTCCATCTCCTCTAGATTGTTGAACTTGTTTCCATATAACTGTTCATAGTAGTTTCTGATTATTCTTTTGATTTCTGCTGTGTCCGTTGTGATTTCTCCTCTTTCATTTGTGATCCTGTTTATTTGTGCTTTCTCCCTTTTTTCCTTTGTGAGCCTGGCTAGGGGTTTGTCTATTTTATTGATTTTATCAAAGAACCAGCTCTTGGCTTCATTGATCTTTTGGATTGTTTTTTTAGTTTCAATTTCATTTATTTCTGCTTTGGTTTTTATTATTTCTTTTCTTCTACTGGTTTTGGGGTTTTTTTTGTTGTTCTTTTTCTAGATCTTTGAGCTTCGAGATTAGGTTGTTTCTTTGAGTTCTTTCTTGTTTCTTGAAGTGAGCTTCTATTGCTATATATTTTCCTTTTATTACTGTTTTTGCTGCATCCCATACTTTTAGGAAATTGGTATCCTCCTTGTTATTCAATTCAAAGAATTTTTTAATTTCTTCTTTGATCTCCTCATTAGTCCAGTGGTCTTCCAGTAGTGTGCTTTTCAATCTCCATGAGGTAGGAGAGTTCCTTGCCTTCTTTTTATGATTTATTTCTAGTTTGATGCCTTTATGGTCAGAAAAGATGGTTGCTATGATTTCAATCTTGGTGTATCTGTTGATGTTTGTCTTGGGTCCCAGTATTTGATTGATCCTGGAGAATGATCCGTGTGCGCTTGAGAAAAATGTGTACTCAGATTTTTTTGGGTTTAGTGTTCTATAGATGTCTGTTAAGCCCAAGCGCTCTAGATCCTTATTTAGAGCTTTTAGTGCCTTTACTTATTTTTTGTCTCGTTGATCTATCCATTGTTGATAGTGGCGTGAAGTTTCCCACTACGTATGTGTTTTCTCTGATGTCTGTTTTCAAAGATGACAATAGTTGTCTGATATGTTTTGGTATTCCTTTGTTTGGTGAATATGTTAATGAGTGTTATTTCTTCTTGAAGTATTGTCCCCTTGATCATAATGTAGTGACAGTTGGGGTCTCTTTTTACCTTTTTGAGTTTGAAATCTGTTTTATCTGATATAAGTATAGCTGTTCCTGTTTTCTTTTTTGGTCCATTTGCTTGTAGGATTGTTTTCCATACTTTAACTTTGAGTCTATTTTTATCTTTTGTAGCTAAATGTGTTTCCTGGAGACAGCAAAAGGTTGGGTTTTGTTTCTTAATCCAGGCTGCAACTCTGTGTCTTTTTATTGAAGAGTTTAGTCCATTTACATTTAGAGTTAATATTGATATGTTAGCATCTGTATTTGCCATTGTGTTTGTCCTTCCTTTGATTTTATTTATTTATTCTTTCAATAACTTTTTTTTTTTTGGCCTTCTTTCGTTGTTATTCGTCCCTCTGAGGTTCTGGCTTTAGGACTCCTTGTAGTATTTTTTGGAGTGGGTGTTTAGTCGTAATGAAATTCCAGAGTTTGTTTGTCTGGGAAGGTCCTTATTCTTTCTTCATAGAGGAAGGAGAGCTTTGCAGGATAGAGTACTCTTGGTTGGCATTTGTTTCCTTGGAGTCTGTTGACTATGTCCCTCCACTCTCTCTTTGCCTATAGTGTTTCTTCAGAGAAATCTGATGTCAATCTGATTGGTTTTCCTTTGAATGTTATCTGTTTCTTCCCTCTTGTCAGCTTCATTATTTTTTCCTTGTCTTGGATTCTTGGGAGCTTTACTATTATGTGTCTTGCTGTATTTTTCCTTTCGCCATGGAAGTTTGGTGTTCTTCTTGCTTCTTGTATATCAATTTTCAGCTCCTTCTTCATGTTTGGGAAGTTCTCTTCTATTATTTTCTTGAATATTTTCTCCGTTCCTACATCTCTCTCCTCTCCTTCTGGGATTCCTATAACTCTTATATTTCCTTTCCTCATGGAGTCAGATAGTTCCCAAAGTCTTTATTCAGTCTTTTTTCCTTCATACTTCTCTTTCCTTTTCTGTTTTGGTTCTTTTTATTTCTGTGTCTTTGAGAGTACTTATTCGTTCTTCCATTTCATCTATTCTGCTTTCATTGCTTTTCCCAGAATTCTTTAGTGCCTCCATTAATTCTTTGATCTCCCGCATTTCTTTTACTTCCTTCTTTAGGGACTCAATTTCATTCTTCTGATTGTTGATTATTTTTCCCTTATCACTGTTTTCCTTTATGACTTCTGTCAGTTTTTTAATCACGGCAATTTTAAATTCTCTTTCTGGAAGGCTCAGAAGTTCTTCTAAGTTACTGTCGTTGTAATCTGGTGGGGGTTTTCTTTTTGTGGTGTGTCTTTTTCCTGAGGAGTTGCTGGGTTGCATGTAGTTTTTCTTTTCCCTACTGCCTGTTTTCTAATTTGCTGTATGCGCTGGGACACTGTGTTGGTGGTACTGGCCGGCATTTTTTGGTGTGCTCTTTGTGGGGTTTGGAAACTGGTGGTCTGAATGAGTCAAATACTGTTATGCCAGAAGTCTAGTGAGGCAGTGGTACTTTGAGTAAGTTAATTGTCACTGTCACAGAATATTTCCTCCTTCTGTGTTTAATTACAAAGGTGTGTCTTTGAAGTCCACAACTTCTCTGGAGATGGCGCAGCTGGATTGGATCTGGGTTCCAAATCACTGAATCCCCCTCTGGGGGATCCCCAACTTCCTGCCAGTTGGGACCAAGCTTGTGGGGGCCTTCAGCTCACCTCTGACTGCACAGGGAACCTTCTCCCTCTGGCTCCATAGGGAGCCTTTTGCCAGTTTCAAGCAGTTTTATTGAAGAAAGGTCCCTGTTCTAAAGTGGCGATGCAGAGACACACTCCTCTGTGAGCCAGGTCTGCCCAGGCCTTGGGTGCCCACTCCCCCTCTGGGCTGGGACTGATCGCCAGAAGGGGCCTGGTGCTGGCGAACTTCCCAGCTCACTCTGCTCCTCCCGGTTGCCTTCTGCCTGTTTCAAGCAGTCTTACTGAAGAAAGTCCTGTTCTAAAAATGGCAAATGTGGGGGAGCACTCCCCTGTGTACCCAGTCTGCCCCAGTGGTAGGTGCCCGCTTCCCCTCTGGGCTCGGACTGCTGGGCAGAAGGGGCCTGGCGCCGGCAAAATTCCCAGCTCACCTCTGGCTCTTCCGGGAGCCTTCTGCCAGTTTCAAGCAGTCTTTACTGAAGACCAGGAAAACATTTTAAAAATAACCATAAGGATATCTGAGATATGGAAGAATAGCAGCAAGAAAAACTGATGAGAATTAGAGGATTCCTTTGTACTGTGAGAGAGGATTATGTATCTTAAATATTAGAGGTTTGGTAACAAAAATTATATTCCTTTTTTTATGTGTCCATTCTCATTAGTTTTTTCTACAGTGTATAATATTTACATCATAATGTAAGTGTATTCAAATGCTTTTATTTTAAGAATAAACTTATAGATAAAAAGCATAGAAGACTCCTACAATACAGAAGATCTAATATAATTTGCTAATATAAAAATAATAACTACCAAAATAGAAGACTGAGGAAGAAAAGTGTTAATTACACTAATAAATGTTGTGTAGATTGATGTTTCAAGGAATATCAATAAATTTCAATTTAGTGGAGTGTGGCTTATGTTAAATAACTAAAAATAAATGTTTGAAAAAACAATTGTTTAACAAGAATTACTTTTAGGAGCAGGGCTTGGCATAGATGCAGGAGAAGGAAGAATTTAGTTTTTCATTTTAGATCCTTCCACATGAATTTTTTTAACCATTTGTCAGTATAATACTACAACCACCAAGAAATCTACTGAAAATCATTACTTTTAAAAAGTTCAATAGTCCCTTAATTTTCCTGGTAGCTGTATTTTCTGACAATACTGTAATCAGTGTAAATGCTTCTTTTTATGAAAAATGGATTTAGACTCCAATTTTTGATAATTATAAACATATATAAAGAAGTAAACTTCTTGGATATTCAGTGGAAAAAATCAAAGATCATGTATGATACAGGGCAGTGTTTTATTATGTGGGGTTCATGTATTGCAGGACATCTACCTTCTCTGACATTGTTCAATAAATGTCAATAGCTACTCCCTATGATAATCAAAAATTCCCATCTAAAATTTCCTAAGATATCTCCAAAGGGTTATCACCTAGTTTGAGAACCCAGTCTTATGAGGAGAAAAAAAGGAACCAATATTTCCCAAAAGTTAGGTTGAAAGAATACCTATCCTTTATCATCATAATAATTTTGTACAGAAAATAATGTTTTCCACATCTGAGGATGAGAAAAGTGAGATATTACATTACTGACTTTTAAAAACACATTCCTCTATTAATTCAACAAATGTGCCAGGCACAGTTCTTAGTCTTTGAAGCCAACATGAGCAGTGGGGAGACTGGCAATAAATAATTGAATAATACATAATATGAATTTGGAAAGTAACTACCACTTGATGGTGAACATAACATAGTTACTTCTTTGTTTAGAATGGCAGCAGATGTTACTTCTTGGAACAAGGAAAAATATCTTTTGTGTTTCCTTTAAATCTGCTTAATTATAAGTGAAATATTTTAAGTTATAAAGAGTCTTGAAATACTCCAAAAAACACACTGTTCTAGAGAACAATAGAATTTATTTAATTAAGAATACATGTGTATATATATTATATATATATAATTATATATAATTTCAGAAGAAAAATAAACTGGCAAATAAACTATGGAATGAAATGAGCAGAGCTTTTAAATGTTTTACATTGTCTTTAAAAAAAATTTATAGTTGGAGTTGAGTTCTGTGCACAAACCTCGCAAATCCCTGAGCGCTTTTGAAATAGAGGGAGAAAAATACTATATGTATTAAAAGGTGTCTCTAAGACCAATATAACATGAGTCGTGGCTCTGGAAGAGTTTACCTTGAGTTATTCTAGCTGAGCCAGTTCAACAGCCGGCAGGGCAGCACTGAGGGCACCAGGACTCCCAACATGATGCTTCAGAAACACCTCTCATGCCACTGGTTCTCAAGACTGGAGACCAATGGCAGGAAGATGCATGATGCTTAGAAGAGACAAAGGGGAGGCAAGTCTAGGTGGAAAAGTGAGAGAAGCCATCAATAGAAGTGGTAAACAATAAGCTTCTAATGTTTAATTTACTTTTACTTTCAGAATTTTTCCTTGAATTGTAAATCAGCCTCCGTCATTTTTAGTACAAAGGAGTGGGAAAAAGGAGGTGTATCTTGGTGGCACTCCTAGGTAAATGGACCTCCCATTTTACCTTTGGTTCTATTATATGTGAAGGAAAATATCAGCTTTTCTTTATCATATGTTAAGTAATATCAATTCCATAATAAAGTCACTGACGTTAGTTTCTAACATAACATTCTACATTGCATTGAATATTTCTTTCCACAATCTATTTAAAATTCAAAACCAAAATTGTATTCTTTTATAACTTTTAGCCTTTTGATTAATTGTTATGAAACTAACTGAAAAATTAAATGATCCACATAAAATAAAATTTCCTTTGTCCTCTTTTAGAAAATCTGAAATTTTTGATTTTATAATCACCTTGAATTTATTGCTCTCTGAAAGTCTTAAATATCCTTTATAGGCAAATGCAAGAAAATTTTGATCCTGGGGAAAAGGTATTTTTCCTGCCAAAGCCTAGGAAAGGAATTGTAGATATAGAAAACATCCCACTTACACTTGGTATTGTGGCTCTTTTGTGTAAGGTTTTTAATTAGCTGCTTCGAGCACCGTCCTAATGCTAATGAAGTCATAGTGTGAGCGCTTATTGAGCAAAACAGAGATATAAAAACAAAAGACCCATGTCCACAAATTGTATCCAAATCCTATTCAGCCAGAAGCAGGTAGGAGGACACAAATGGCCCTGGGCAAACCATCATCTTGATCATGAACAACTCAGAGCACTAATCCTGCTGAGTTTGCAGCATTGCTACATTTAAAAAGACCTATCCTCTTATTTTGTAGGTATTATTTCCTAAATAACCTGTAATATCACCCTTTATGTAATTCCTTTATGTTTTAATGGCAATATGTCACCATACTGATTGTTATTTTATTTTAAAATTTTAAATTTACCTATAAGTATTAGTACTCTTTGCTCTTTGGACAGAAAAAAAATGCTGTTAAATATTCACAGGCTTTGCTAACTTTTTGTCCTTCAAAAATATTTTATCTTAATTTTCTCTGCTGATCTGGACATTCATGAATAATTTCAATCAGAAGCAAAGACATCTAATGGTAGATTAGATTGGAGAGATTTTGGATAACTTTGAGGTTTAGAGAGGACGCAATTGATAAATGATGGTGACATTAATAAACTGTGGGAAAAGTGGAGTTATGATCTATCTTTGACTCTGACTATGTCAAAGATTTTCCAATATTATGCTCAAGTTATTTATTCTTAATATATTTTCAATTAAGAAATGCCAAACACCCAAAATATAAATACAAATATTATATATAACCACATTCAACTTTGTTTCTAACCCTAGGTCCTTCCCCTAGGCTGGTGAGCCTCCTCCTGCTGGTTTGAGGAATCATCAGTCCTCTACAGTTCCATTTAAAGGAGGTAGAAATTTCTCTGTCCTTCCACCAGCACTCACAGCTTCACCACCATCACTGAATTCCCACTGACAAGGCTTAATGTCATCATGGCCTTTATCTGTAAAATACATTCTCCTCATCAAAGATCTTTAAAGAAAATAAGAGTGACTTTAAAGAATGCCACTGCCTTCTCCTATGTGTCTCCTCTCCTCTTTATGGCAAATTCTCAGAAGTTTTATCTTGTCTCCATCTTTCCCATCATGTCCTCCCATTCTCTTTTATGATCATGCCATTCAGGTTCTGTTTCTTCTGACCTTCTTGCTTCTTTCCTTGCTCCCACTATGGGCTAGTTTCAATCCAGCAGCCAAAACAATACAGTTAAAGCATAAATTATATGTCATTTCTCTGCTCAAGTTTTCCAGTGTCTTTCTGCTAAAGATTAAGTTCTTACAATGGTCTATATACTCTACATGATTTATTACCACTTTGAGCCCATCTCAATTTATTCTCCTTGTTTATTCTGCTCCTATTAGCAGGTGCCTGAGGGGCACCCTGGGATCCCCAAACTTGCATACTCTAAAGGGATCTGGTCATCCATGTGCACGGAGGAAAAATAATCTTTGAGTAGAAGAACTTTAATAGAATTAGTGTGCATAGAGAGGACAAGAAAGACACTTACCCAATAAAACACCACAAATTACTCATCTCCTTTTGGGTAATGACGAAACGAACAAGGTTAGCCTGAGACAGAGCTGTTGAAGCCTGAAAGTTTGCCACAAGTCGAAGGCACCTTCTGGCAGGGAGCCATAGGAAAGTTTCACCCTTCCTAAGGTGGGGCAGGAAACCAGGAACCGCCCCTTTCTATAGGGGTTACACCATTACTTTGCTAACACCTGGATTTCAGCCTGCAGAAACTGAATTTGGACTTCAGCCTCCAGAAATGGGAGAGAATAAATTTTATACATTTCAATCAACAAGTTTGTACAAATTTCTTTTAACAGCCACAGGAAACCAATACACTTCATAGATCTTTGTACTTGCTCTTCTCTATGACTACAATTTTTTTTCCTCAAATAGCAGTATTGCTAACTCCCCCTCCTCTTACAAATCTTTACTCAAATATAAACTCAGAGAAACTTTCCCGAACTAACTTATTTCGAATCCATAATGCATATGCACACACATGATTGCACATATCAGCACCCACCACTTCCCTTTCTTATCTTTGTTTCCTTACATTCTATGTATTGGTTTTTTTTCAAACTCCTTCTTCTAAAATGTCAGCTGTATGAGAGCAGGGATATTTTTCTATTGTATTCACTATATACCAGTAACCCATAAAACAGCGTCTGACACAAAGTAGTGTTCAGTAAACATTTAACAGGGAATGAACTTGACAAAATTCAATAATCTCACATCAACTGAAGAGAAGAACACTGTGGTCATCATCTGTTCTGACTTTGAAACCTCGGTTATCATTCATTCTGGCAACACACGAAAACCTCCACTCACCAATAACCTTGTTAGAACACCATGAGGAAGGTCAAATGAAGATAGAAGACCTATAAGAGAAAACATGGTACAGGCCAGAGAGCGGTTCCCAAACTAGATGATCATGCAGTCCCCTGAGGAGTTTTACTAAAAAGTATTCTGGACTTCTCTTTAGATATGCTAATCACAACCATCTGGGGTCGTGACTGGGAGCCAAAATTCTTTTGAAGAGCCTTAAGTCATGCTGATATTTAGTTAGATTTGGGAATCACCTCAATTTTCTTTTGCCCATATATTTTAAAACTTAGGGGAAATTGTTATTATATTTGTTGTGATCAAATGCAAATGTTTTTCAGCATTGTATATCATACATTAATTATTTTTCCATTATCTAAATAAAACAATCACAGCCGTTGTTTTACCACACATGTCACTGGGTAAGATCATTTTTTGTGCTGTCAGACCTTATGCTATCTATTGAAGTGTTTTGACATTTAATATCACCAAGGGGAAGATTCTATCTTACTGCACAAAAAAATCCCCAGTTTCCTCTCTGGCATCCTCTAATGCATTTTGCTGACGCATTATATTGAGGGCAAGCTCCATTTTCTTAAATGAGGGGGAGGTTTGTTCTAAATAGTAGGGGAGTTTTGTGATTTACATTCATTATTTTTGAAAAGTGAAAACAAACTAAAAATTATAAAATTATACATTCCACATAAACTAATTCTCACCTAGGCCTCTGTGTCAACACCACTTTTGCCTTCACCTCACTCTCCTTTTCAAAAGGCAGCTTTTGGTTCCCATGTTCCTTATAGTTTCCAAGTCATCCTCTTTTTTTTTTTTTTTTTCAAAGATTTATTTATTTATTTATACAAGCACTGGGTACAGTCAGAAGCGCGGGAGTGTGAGAGAATTCAACAGAGCCAGAGCGGGGAGCAGAGTAGGCAGAAGGACCAAAGTACACTGCTGAGGGGAGCAGCGGGCATGGCAGGAGAGGTCTGTGCGCCATGTGGGACCCTCACCCGTGGCTGGGGATTGAAGCGGCCCTACAGAGGCTGCGGGCAGATTTGCAGGCCAGCGCTCAACCTCTGAGCCACCAGGGAGGTCCTCCAAGTCATCCCCTTAATGAAGAGTAGATGAGACTAATCCTGAGTCAAATGAAGAAAACCAGCTTCTGATATGGGAGGGTGTCTTCACCTTGCTGTGTGACGGTGATGAATTCTCAGGGACCCGATCCCATTGCTGTATGCCCAAAGTTCTCAAAAATGGAGCTGCATCCTCTTTGTTAGTCAATACTTATGACAGAGTAACCAATAAATTGATGCAAAATGATTCAACTTGTATGCACTTTGTCTTGGAGTCCTTTGTCTGTGGGGCTCAGAATCCTCACACACTATTGGTGGGAATGTAAATTGGCGCCTCCACTATGGAAAACAACAGGTAGGTGCCTTAAAATTAAAAATAGAACTACTATATGATCCAGCAATATGACTTTATAGTGAATATGACTTTTATAGTGAATATTTCATCTTTTTTTAAAGATTTATTTATTTATTTATACAAGCACTGGGTACAGTCAGAAGCGCAGGAGGGTGAAAGAATTCACCAGAGCCAGAGCAGAGAGCAGAACAGGCAGACTGACGAAATACACTGCTGAGGGGAGCAGTGGGTGGCAGGAGAGGTCTGTGCGCCATGCGGGACCCCCGCCTGGCGAATGGGGAAGGAACTAGTGCTGCAGAGGCTGCAGGCAGCCTCGCAGCCCAGCGCTCAACGGCTGCACCACCGGAGAGCCCTGAATATTTCATCTTACATGGAATATGAAAACAGTAATTAAAAAAGGTATATGCACAACTATGTTCATTGCAGCATAATTCACAATTGCCTAGACATGGGAGCAAACTGAGTGCCCATTGTTGGATAAATGAATAAAGAAGATACAATATTAAAAACAAACAAACAAATAACTTGTTGAAAAGAGGTTCTACTGGCAAGTCACATCTAAACTAGCCAGAGTACTCTATGAAGAGCAATACTTCCTGTTAGTAGATTTTGCTTTTACTGTATTGCATGGGCCCCACTTCTGGATCATTCTGATATCAGTATGATTTTGCATAAGTCACTTAACATACTGATCCTCAATTCTTCACATATAATCTGTCAGGTTGGATAAGGCAAACCCTAGTGTTCTTCATGTGAGAAAAATTCTATAGTTTTAAAGGCAAAAAAAGAGAACATTCTCTGTTAAAGTTATAGACTCATTCCTCTTTTTGTTAGATTTATGGTCTTTATAAGGATTTTGCTAGAACTGGTGTGTTGGCAACTTAAATAAACTGTAGTTTATTTGACTTCATAATTGGGTCATGATAACATTTGATGGACACACAAAATTGATTTATTTTTAACAGAATAAAAAAAATATATATATGCACAATGAAATACTACCCAGCTATAAAAAAAAGATGAAATCTTGCCATTGTGACAACAAGAAGTGATTATACTTGGTGAAATAAGTCAAAGAGAAAGAGAAATCCTTTATTATTTCACTCATGTGCAATATAAAGAAAAGTGAATAAACAAACAAAACAAAAACAAGTCCTTGTACTCTGTCAACAAAATGGTGGTTACCAAAGGGGGAGCAGGATGAAATATGGGAGGAATGGACAGAGGGTGTTAATTGGATGGTGGTAGAAGGTAACTATAACTTTGGTAATGGGTGTGGTGCAGAATATTCATTTATTGAGGTGTGCAGCTGTGTTCCAGAAACTTACATAGGATTGCAAGTCAGTAGTATCACAGTTTTAAAAAAAGAAGAAAAGTAATGGTCTAGGGAATAAAATAGATTTTAAAATATAACATGGTAATAAAAAAGCCAATTCATATTTATTGAGTGCTTACTATGAACCCAGCAAAATGGCTAATGTTTTAAATATATTGTGTCAATAAATCCTGTGACATAGACATCATCATCATCTTCACCATTATGTCCAGTTTACTGCAAAAGAAACTGAGCTACAAAAAAGATTAAATGACTTGCCTGAGCTCATACAATCTGTAAGTGACTGATCCAAGACTCTACTCCAGGTATGGTTAATGCTAAGACTATCACTCACTCTAAATTTCCTTGCTATGATGCAAATTTAATCATGGACTTTATAAGTTTCAAAATATTTCTCTTAAAGAGATAAATAGTCCTGAAAATTGAGAAGAAGACTAATTCTTCTTTATTCCACTTCAAGAGAATTGCCAAGTGTCTGGGAACACAGAGAGGAAAGGGGGCTTTAAAGAAAAAGCAGACCACAGCTATAAAAAGTCAGATGGCCAACATCTGGACAGCTGTGGTCGAGCTGAATATGCTGCTGTGTGAATGACAAAGGTATGACAAATTTCTTACTCTGTTCTAATTTGGCTCAGCCTGCCTGCCTTCAGCTTTTTTGGCACAGCTTCCCACATTTGAACTAAAATGCCCTTTCATGAAGTGGTGTCTTGCTGAGGATTATCATGCAGACTCTGTTTTGTTTTCCCCTCACTTTGTTTATGTGCTGCAGGGAAGGAACCTCATAATGTTTGATGGCTTTTTACATCATATTCTCCTCCCTATGCATGGAATGCCACTTTGGATAAACTTTGCAGTAATATAGGAATTTATTATTTGAGCCTGGTTCTCCAGAACACAACAGGAGTCTTCTCTGAGCTCACCTCTTCGGATGTGCCAAGGACTGAAGGATGCTTCATGAAGTTTTGGCTCCATCTTGCCTTCCCAGCAGTATCTCCCCTTATGCTGAAAGGCAGGACAAATTTATGTTGCCAATTTATGCAGATTTTTAAATCTTGATTAAATTTTTCAAAATTAGTTCATGTTATGATATGGTATGAAGCATAACAGCAATGGCAACAATAATATTGAGTCACATACTAAGGGTCAATGTGCTGGGTGTATATTATAAAAAGTAATGCCTGCAATTATGGAACATTCTATAGATGAAGTAGCCCCACATACATGTTATAGATGTGGAAAAGAGGTGTAGACAAATAGATGGACTGACACATAGTCACATAACTGTGACACAACTCAGACAGAAATAAAACTCAGGTCTGTCTTACTTGTAAGGTATTCTTTTTTGTTCCTATGTTATGTAGACAATTAAAGAGATCATTTTGTTCTTTGCTGGATTAGTAGTGAGTTAATTCTTTGATAATGTGGATAAAGAAAAAAAGTAGTGACTAAAAATGCCTTCCTATTTGTACGTAAAAAAAAAAAAATTGAGGAAAGCAACATCCTACTAGACAGAAATGCAGGCACCAATTCAAGCACTGCCATGTCAAGTGTCTACTTAAGTGAACAGGGAAAATTGCTTTAGTTCTGATAGGACTAGTTCTCCTCATTAAACAAGTTCAGTTCTCCTCTAAATTTAAGTTTATTACTAACTATATAATCACTGTGATAATGCAATTTACAAATATGTGGCCAAAATTCATTTTATGGAAATATTAGACTCTGAAATGTTCTCTAGATCCCTCACTTCCGAAATTTATTTATAACACATTCCACGTTTACACCTAGAACTCGATTCTGAACAGCATACTGGGTTACCATCACTGCTCTGTATTAGGCTGGAAATTTTTGTCTTATATGCACTTTATTTTCAGAGATAGTTTGCAGCTTCCTTCCTGAAATGACATTTGTTTTTATTTCCTCCCAAGAAGAGAAAATTTGGAGCTAAATAAATAAATAAATAAATAAAGCATATGTGGTTTTGTCGTCTTCCACTAAGTACCCCTGGTAGTTTGGTATCATTGTTCAATAATCGCTGGCTAGAGTCAGGTCACTTTTGGGTACTTAATGACTAAATTGGGTTGGAGAGGTGGCCAGATAAAGTGATAAAGAGAACAGCCAGTAGGCAGTTCTCAGTTTAACTTTGTCATGGAATTCTAGAAGTCTCTTCAAGAACTTCTAAAATCAGTCTCTTCCTAAATTATTTTTCAGCAAAGTAGAAGAGAGCAGGAGAAATGGCAGGGTGATGGGATGAGAAAGTGTGCTGCAGACTGATAGGAAAACCATCAGAAAAAGCAATTTCCTCGTGTGAGAGTGTCTAACTACTGAGTTAATGGGTTTATCACAAAAACAATGAAATCCTCCCTTAAAAATGATAGCTAATGTTTAATATAGTGAAGAATTAAGTAGAGGAACAGAGAAATTACAGGCAATGCTCATTGCCAAAGCTCTTCTGTCTTAGCACAAAAACAAAAATGAGTCTAAGTAACTATACTCAGTATTCTATACTGAATTAATTCAGATTCTATTTTTACTGCTTAAGCTTAGTATGAAAAAATGTAATACGAATGAGAAAAACAAGCCAGTAAAATAAACTAAATGGGGATTTTATGAAAAATAACAAATGATCATAAATCTCTAATATGTATTAAAGCTTTCTAAAATCTAAAGAATTCTTGGATGCTATGTCCCTAAAAAAGGTATTCATCTTTATTTATCATTTGTGACTGTACAAAATTATATAAATAAGAACTTTTCCTAGTAACTTATAATATATTTTAAAACAAAAGCAATCTATAATATTGCTCTTAGATTGAAATAGATGCTCTAGAAAATTTTATGATAACCAAAGTTCAGCTGCATTTTTTTTTTTTGCCTTATTGGCTTAATTATTTATCTACCAAAATGGACATCTGGCCCTTAGTCAAGCAATTAATTCCATATTATAAAGGAAAATGCAGGTCTGACCTCCCTATTTAGAAATTATGCTAGATGCTAAAGAAATAGATGCTAAAGCCATATGTAAACTCAAAAAAATCCTATCAATAATTCATTATTTTAAAGGTGAAAGTATTGGTAAAGAGTGCATAAGTGGGCCTCCCTGGTGATGCAAGGGGTTAAGATGCAACCTATGAAGCTGTCTGCAGCCACTGCAGTACGAGTTCAATTTCAACCAACCAGGGAGCAACCCACATGGCGCAGCAGACCTCTCCTGTCTCGCCTGCTGCTCCCCTGCTCCCCTTAGCAGTGTATTTCAGTCAGTCTGCCTGTTCTGCTCCCCACTCTGTCTCTGGTAAATCTTCTCACCCCGCACACCTCTGGCCTATACCCCAGTTTTTGTATGCATAAATAAATAAATCTTAAAAAAGAGTGCATAAGTACACAAAAAAAATGAACAAATGTATTTCTATATATCCATTTCAAACTAGATATCCAAATCAATCTACATGTGTACATCCATGTATGTATTTGTGTGTGTATCAAGCTACTAAAGGTTTTGTGTTTTAAGATGATGGATTATTCTTAGAAATTTTCTATTTCTTATTGATTTTGTGCATTATGCTAACTTCCCAAAAGAAACTAATACTACCTTTATAATGGGAAGGGCTGCTTTTAAACATTTTGAAATTATGTTTCACTTGCCATACCTAAGTTATTTTGATATTTATTACTTAAATTACATTTTACTTATTTAAATAATTATGTATATACTGGTGAAGGTGAATGACATCTGCTGTCAGAATATCTAAATATCACATGCAGTTACTAAACAGAGAAAATATACTTCTGAAGATTAATAATGTGAAACAATGCAGAGGAAGTAAGAATTTCTGGATACCTAAAAACTGTCATAGCTTTCATGATGGAGATATAGTATTAATAGTGAGGCTGAGTAAAACATACAACAGTGAAGCTTAAGAAAATTAATGGCAGGCCTCCCTGGTGGCACAAGGGGTTAAGACACAACCAATGGGGCCTCCCCTGGTGGCGCAGGCAGTTGAGCACAGCGCTGTGAAGACGTCAGCAGCCTCTGCAGCGCCAGTTAGATCCCTGCCAGCCGGCGAGGGTCCACATGGTGTGACAGACCTCTCCTGTCTCGCCTGCTGCTCCCCTCAGCAGTGTATTTTGTCAATCTGCCTGTTCTGTTCCCCACTCTGTCTCCGGTGAATCCTCTCACCCTCCCGCACATCTGGCCTGTACCCTGATTCTTGTATAAATAAATAAATAAATCTTTAAAAAAAAAAAAAAAAAGACACAACCTATGAAGCTATCAGCAGCCACTGCAGCACAAGTTGTTTTTTTTTTTTTTTAAAGATTTATTTTTATTTATTTATACAAGCACTGGGTACAGTCAGAAGCACGGGAGGGTGAGAGAATTCACCAGAGCCAGAGCGGGGAGCAGAGCAAGCAGAAGGACCGAAGTACACTGCTGAGGGGAGCAGCGGGCGGCAGGAGAGGTCTGCGCGCCATGTGGGACCTCCTCTGGTGGCCGGGGAGCAGCCGGGGATCGAACCAGCGCTGCAGCTTCGCAACCCAGTGCTCAACCGCTGCGCCACCGGGGAGGCCCTGCAGCACAAGTTTGATCCCCATCCAGGGAGCTGACCCACATGGCACAGCAGACCTCTCCTGACTCACCCACTGCTGCCCTCAGCAGTGTATTTCAGTCAATCTGCCTGTTCTGTTCCCCACTCTCTCTCTGGTGAATCCTCTCACCCGCCACACCTCTGGCATGTACCCCAGTTCTTGTATGCATAAATAAAGAAATCTAGGGAGCAACATGGCGGTGAGGAGACGCTGCGAGTAAGATCTCCCATTAAAAAAAGTTAATAGGGAGGAAAAGCGGCAGGTCCCAGTGAGAACTGGGACACGGAAGATAAACGGGTGACTCCAGCAAACTACCTGAAGAAGAAAGTGGCCATAAAAGAGGACCAGAAGGGAGGGAAGCGCAGAACCCTGCTCCCCTCCCCGCCCAGAGGCGGCACTCTCCGACCGCAGAGAGGAGGAAACAACAACTAAAACTGCCAACAAGAACAAACGACGCAGCAAGCGGGACTGTGAGTGGAAAGGAACTATTGCAGCCACCACACCCCGTGAACGGGAGCTGAGGCGAACCCTGCAGGATCCGCCACGGCGGTGAGCGAACGGCTCCGGGGCGCCAATAGAGAAGAACAAAGACCCCCCGGGAGACGCGCACACAGCCCGGGCTGCTGGTAAGCTGGCGCGGAAAAGCGGTGCGCCCGGCTCGCTTGAAAAGAAAACGAGGACCGGGATCGCAGCGGCCCAGGTCCCCGCGCCTGCGACCTAGGCTTGCGGGGAGACGCGCGGAGGTCCTCACTGAGGTGAAGGTCCCTCCCTGAGTGAGCAGGAACCAGGCGCCCAGGCGGGGGCAGTGCAAAAGGCGCCATTCCCGCGCCACTGAACTGGGCTACAGCCCGCGTCCTGGACCTGAGGGCTTTGAACTGAAACCCGGGGCACGAAATTAGGGGCGTGGGTTCCCCACGACGGTGGGGCACAAGGCAGACACAGCACCCCAAAGCTGTTGAGGTTTACCCTACCATTCACGCTCTGTTCCCTGTCCCACGGGGTGGGGGGGGCGAAAAACAGCCCCCCAAGGACAATAGGAGAGACTCTGGCGCCACCTAGCGACCAGGAAAAAAAAGTCACTAACACCCCATAGAACAGGAAATTTCTTAAGACTGCTTGAAAAGGGCAGAAGGCTTCTGGAGGACCCAGTGGCCAGCCGGGAAGTTAGCCCACCCACGCCAGGCCTTCCGACCAGCAGTCTGAGCCACAGAGGGAACAGGCACCCACGTCCGGGGCAGACCGGGGCGCAGAAGAGTGTGCCTGAAACTGGAGGCGCAGGGACTGCATCCCACTTCGCCATTTTAGAACAGGGACATTTCTTCAGTAAAAACTGCCTAAAACCAGCAGAAAGCTCCCCCAGAAGACAGAGATGGCTCCTGGAAGAGCCAGAGGGGAGCGGAGAAGTTCACCCAAGATGCCAGTCAGTCCGAGCAACACAGTGTCCCAACGCATACGACAAATTAGAAAACAGACAGTAGGGAGTAGAAGAACCACACGCAACCTAACAACTCCTCAGGAAAGAAGCACCCACAAAAGAAAACCACTCCCCAGATTGCAACGACAGCAACTTGGAAGAACTTCTGAGCCTTCCAGAAGAGAATTAAAATTGCCATGATTAAAAAAGTGATAGATCAGAAGAAGGAAATAGAGTCCCTAAAGAGGGAAATAAAAGAAATGCAGGAGATCAAAGAATTAATGGAGGAACTAAAGAACTCTGGGAAAAGCAATGAAGCAGATAGATGAAATGGAAGAACGAATAAGTACTCTTGAAGACACAGAAATAAAAGAACCAAAACAGAAAAGGAAAGAGAAGTATGAAGGAAAAAGAATGAAGAAAGACTTCGGGAACTATCTGACTCCATGAGGAAAGGAAATATAAGAGTTATAGGAATTCCAGAAGAGAGGAGAGAGATGTAGGAACAGAGAAAATATTCCAGGAGATAATTGAAGAGAACTTCCCAAATGCGAAGAAGGAGCTGAAAATTGATATACAAGAAGCAAGAAGAACACCAAACTTCCACGACGAAAGGAAAAACACAGCAAGACACATAATAGTAAAGCTCCAAGAATCCAGGACAAGGAAAAAATAATGAAGCTGACAAGAGGGAAGACACAGATAACATTCAAAGGAAAACCAATCAAGCTGACATCAGACTTCTCTGAAGAAACACTACGGGCAAGGAGAGAGTGGAGGGACATAGTCAACAGACTCCAAGAAAACAGATGCCAACCAAGAATACTCTATCCCGCAAAGCTCTCTTTCCTCCATGAAGAAAGAATATGGACCTTCCAGACAAGAGAAACTCCGGAATTTCATTACGACTAAACCCCCACTCCAAAAAATACTACAAGGAATCCTAAAGCCAGAACCTCAGAGGGATGAATAACAACGAAAGAAGACCAGAAAAAAAAAAGTTACTAAAGAATAAATAAATAAATCAAAGGAAAGACAAACATAATGGCAAATACAGATGCTAACATATCAATATTAACTCTAAATGTAAATGGACTAAACTCTTTCAAAAAAAAAGAGAAGTTGCAGCCTGGATTAAGAAACAAAACCCAACCTTTTGCTGTCTCCAGGAAACAACATTTAGCTACAAAAGATAAAAATAGGCTCAAAGTCAAAGGATGGAAAACAATCCTACAAGCAAATGGACCAAAAAAGAAAGCAGGAACAGCTATACTTATATCAGATAAAACAGACTTCAAACTCAAAAAATAAAGAGAGACCCCAATGGTCACTACATTATGATCAAGGGGACAATACTTCAAGAAGAAATAACACTCATTAACATATACTCACAAACGAAGGAGCACCAAAATATATCAGACAACTGTTGTCCTCTCTGAAAACAGACATCAGAGAAAACACTTACGTAGTGGGAGACTTCAACACACCACTATCAACAATGGATAGATCAACAAGACAAAAAAAGTAAAGAAACTAAGCTCTAAATAGGACCTAGAGCATTTGGGTTTAACAGACATCTATAGAACACTAACCAGAAAAAACGGAGTACACATTTTTCTCAAGCGCACACGGATCATTCTCCAGGATTGATCACATACTGGGGCACAAGACAAACATCAACAGATACACCAAGATTGAAATCATACCAACCATCTTTTCTGACCACGAAGGCATCAAACTAGAAATAAATCATAAAAAAGAAGGCAAGGAACTATCCTACCTCATGGAGATTGAAAAGCACACTACTGGAAGACCACTGGACTAATGAGGAGATCAAAGAAGAAATTAAAAAATTCTTTGAATTGAATGACAAGGAGGACACCAATATCCTAAATGTATGGGATGCAGCAAAAGCAGTAATAAGAGGAATATATAGCAATAGAAGCTCACATCAAAAAACAAGAAAGAACTCAAAGAAACAACCTAATCTCGAAGCTCAAAGATCTAGAAAAAGAAACAAAAAAAACCCAAAGCCAGTAGAAGAAAAGAAATAATAAAAACAAAGCAGAAATAAATGAAATTGAAACTAAAAAACAATCCAAAGAGATCATGAAACCAAGAGCTGGTTCTTTGAAAAAATCAATAAAATAGACAAACCCTAGCCAGGCTCACAAAGGAAAAAAGGGAGAAAGCACAAATACACAAGATCATAAATGAAAGAGGAGAAATCACAACGGACACAGCAGAAATCAAAAGAATAATCAGTAACTACTATGAACAGTTATATGGAAACAAGTTCAACAATCTAGAGGAGATGGACAAATTCCTAAACTCTACAATCACCAAAGCTAGATAAAGAAGAATAGAACACCTAAACAGACCAATTAAATTAGCGAAATTGAAATGGTATCAAAAAACCTCCCCAAAAACAAAAGCCCAGGACCTGATGGATTTACAAATGAATTCTACCAAACATTCAGAGACGAATAGTGCCTATCCTTCACAAACTCTTCCAAAAAATTGAGAAGGAAGGGACAATACCAAACACGTTCTATGAAGCCAATATTATACTAATACCAAAACCAAATAAGGACAACACAAAAAAGGAAAACTATAGGCCAATCTCCCTAATGAACACTGATGCAAAAATCCTCAATAAAATTTTAGCTATCAGAATCCAACAATGTATCCATAAGATAATTCACCACGACCAAGTTGGATTCATTCCAGGGGCACAAGGATGGTTTAACATCTGAAAATCAATCAACGTTATCCAACACATCAACAAAAAGAAATATAAAACCATATGATAATATCAATAGATGCTGAGAAAGCTTTCGACAAAGTGCACACCCATTCATGATAAAAGCCCTTGAAAATTCTTGGGATACAAGGAACATACCTCAACATCATAAAGGCCATCTATGACAAGCCAACAGCCAGTATCATTCTCAATGGTGAAAAGCTGAAAGCAATTCCATTAAGATCTGGAACAAGACAAGGATGTCCACTCTCACCACTGCTTTTCAATATAATACTGGAAGTCCTAGCCAGAGCAATAAGACAAGAAACATCCAAGGAATCCAAATAGGAAAAGAAGAAGTCAAACTATTACTATTTGCAGATGATATGATAATATACATAGAGAACCCCAAAATCTCCACAGAAAACTAATCCAACTCATTCAATCAATTCAGTAAAGTGGCAGGATACAAATCAACACGCAAAAGTCAGTAGCTTTCCTATACACAAACAATAAATCTGAAGAAGAAGAAATCAAAAAACCATCCCTTTTATTATTGAAACAAAAAAAATCAAATATTTGGGATAAATCTAACAAAAGAGGTAAAGGACCTATACAAAGAAAACTATAAAACACTGTTAAAAGAAATAGAAGAAGACACAAAGAAATGGAAAGACATCCCCTGCTCATGGATTGGAAGAATAAACATTATTAAAATGGCCATCCTACCAAAAGCAATATACAGATTCAATGCTATTCCAATCAAAATCTCAAAGGCATTCTTCAAAGAAATAGAACAATTATTGATGAATTCATATGGAATCACCAAAAACCCGAATAGCCAAAGCTCTACTGAAAAAAAAGAAGGAAATGGAGGCATCACACTCCCAGACTTCAAACTATACTACAAAGCCATAATCATCAAAACTGCATGGTATTGGAACAAGAACAGACATACAGACCAATGGAATCGAATAGAAAATCCAGAAATAAACCCACAGATTTATGGTCAACTAATCTTTGACAAAGGAGCAAAGACTATGCATTGGAGCAAAGAAAGTTTGTTCAAAAAATGGTGCTGGGAAAACTGGGTCGCTACATGCAAAAGAATGAAGCTTGACCACTACCTCACCATACACAAAAATCAACTCAAAATGGATTAAAGAACTAGACATAAGACCTGAAACCATAAAATACATAGAAGGAAATATGGCGAAACACTACGGGATTTGCACATCAAAGACATCTTACAGACACATCACCCAAAGCAGTGATAGTGAAGGCAAAGATAAACAGCTGGGACTACATCAAATTAAAGAGCTTCTGCACAGCAAAAGAGACAATAACAAAACAAAGAGAAACCCACCAACTGGGAGAACATTTTTGCACCCAACACTAATGATAAAGGACTGATCACAAAAATCTGCAAAGAGCTGATGAGACTCAGCAACAACAAAGAAAATAATCCAGTCAAAAAATGGGCAGAAGAGCTAAAAAGAAACTTCTCTGAAGAGGAAATGCAAATGGCCAACAGACATATGAAAAATGTTCAACATCACTTGTAATCAGGGAAATGCAAATCAAAACTACCATGAGATACCATCTCACACCAGTGAGAATGGCACATATTAAAAAAACTAGCAACAACAAATGTTGGCGAGGGTGTGGAGAAAAAGGAACTCTTCTGCACTGTGGTGGGAGTGCAAACTGGTCCAACCACTATGGAGAGCTGTGTGGAGATTTCTGGACCTACTAAACATAGAGCTTCCATATGATCCAGCAATTCCACTCCTAGGTATTTACCCAAAGGACACAGAAACATCAATTCCAAAGAACACCTGCACCCCTATGTTTATAGCAGCACTGTTTACAATAGCTAAGCTTTGGAAACAACCCAAATGCCCAAAAATAGATGACTGGATCAAGAAGATGTGGTACATATATACCATGGAATATTACTCAGCATTCAAAAAAGACAAACACATGCAATTTGCAGCAACATGGATGGCGCTGGAAGGGATCATGCTCAGCGAAATAAGCCAAAAAGAAAAAGAAAAATACCGGATGATCTCACTCATAGCAGGAATCTAGAAAACTTAAATAAGGGACCAGGAAAATGAATATAAGAAAGTGAAAATCAAAATCAACAAAAACTATGAACCAGAGACACTTTTGGGGGGTGGGGTGCGGGAGGGGAAGGATTGGATCAGAATGGGGCGTTTGCAATTGTATGGGGGAATATAAAAATAAAATTTATTATTTAAAAAATAAATAAATAAATAAATAAACTTGACATTCTAAAAAAAAATAAAGAAATCTAAAAGAAAAAAGAAAAAAGAAAGAAAATTAATGGCAAAAATGATATGCTGGAATTAAAATTATTTTTCCTGTAAAAACAGGCTCAGATGACCTTTGAGATCTCTCCCAAATCTAAAATTATGAGTATGGGCCTCTCCGGTGGCGCAGCGGTTGAGCGCTGAGTTATGAAGCTGCCCACAGCCACTGCAGCGCCGGTTCGATCCCCAGCTGCTCCCCGGACACTGGAGGAGGGTCCCACATGGCACGCAGGCCTTTCCTGCCACCCGCTGCTCCCCTCAGCAGTGTACTTCGGTCCTTCTGCCTGCTCTCTGCTCCCTGCTCTGGCTCTGGTGAATTCTCTCACCCTCCCGCACTTCTGACTGTATCCAGTGCTTGGATAACTAAATAAATAAATCTTTAAAAAGTAAAATAAAATAAAATAAAATTCTGAGTTTATGGTTTATATTTAAATTCATCTTGTTTTGCCAACTGGCCATCCTTACAAAGAAACAAGCTCTTAAAATATTCAATTGTTTTACATTAGTTCACTTCCACTATTTATACTTCAACTTGTAAAATAAATGCAAATAGTCTAATTAGTCTTTTTAATACTTAAGTCAGTCTGTCAGGTAAAGATTTTGTGAAAATGCATTGAAAAGCTAAATGAAGGTATCACATTTTGTCACTACATTTTTTTTTTATTTATAATGGAAATAGTCTAGGAAAATAACTAAAATGACCCAATTGATCCAGTTGCTCCCTACCAAAAATCAGTTAAAAAGATGATGTTTCCTTAGCCTGTAATGACGAAAACTGAAGCCCACGACTAAAGAAAGAAAAACGGCAAATACTCAAACTTGGAGAATATAGAAAGAGACATATAATAAATAATACTATATCTGACCAAGAATAAAAATGCAATTTGTTATTCAAGATTGTATAAGCTGAAGATTTATATATAGTTATGCCATGTTATAATATCAATATATATGAAAAAATGTTATAAATTGAATTTGGGGAAATGTTATATAAAATACAGTAGGGAGGAACTGGCTGGTTAAAGTTAAACTTGCATTTCCTCTTTGGAGAAATGTCTGTTAAGTTCTTCTGCCCATTTCTTGACTGGATTGTTTACTTTGTTTTTGTTGAGTCATGTGAGTTCTTTGCATATCTTTGTGATCAGTTCCTTATCAGTTGTATGGAGTGCAAAGATTTTTTTCACATTCAGTGGGGTGCCTCTGTTTTGGTTAATGTCGCTTTTGCTATACAGAAGCTTTGCAGTTTGACGTAATCCCAGGTATTTATCTTTTCCTTGACTTTCTTTGCTTTGGGTAAGGAGTCTTTAAAGATGTTACTGAGGGCCTCCCTGAGGGCGCAGGTGGTTGAGCACAGTGCTGTGAAGCTGTCCTCAGCCTCTGCGTGTGGGTTCCATCCCGGCCAGGTGGGGAGATACTCACATGGCGCAGAAGACCTCTCCTGTCTTTCCCACTGCTGCCCTCAGCAGTGTGTTTCAGTCAGTCTGCCTGTTCTGTTCCCCACTCTCTCTGGTGAATCCTTTCACCCTCCCACACATTTGCCCTATACCCCAGTTTTTGTATAACAAAATAAATCTTTTAAAAAAATGATGTTACTGAAATGTATGTCTTGTAGTGTTTTACCTGTATTTTCTTCTATATATTTTATGGTTTCAGGTCTTATGTCCAGAGGTCAACAGGCATATGAAAAAATGTTCAATATCCCTTATCATGAGGGAAATGCAAATCAAAACCACATTCTTACACCAGTAAGAATGGCACATATCAAAAAAACTAGCAACAACAAATGTTGGTGAGGATGTGGTGAAAAAGGAACTCTCCTTCATTGCTGATGGGAGTGCAAACTGGTCCAACCACTATGAAAAGCTGTCTGGAGTTTCCTCAGTCTACTGAAAATGGAGCTACCATATCACCTAGCAATTCCACTACTAGGGATCTACCCAAAGGACACAAAAACATTGATCCAAAAGAGCACCTGTACCCCTATGTTTATTGCAGCACTATTTACAATAGGCAAAACCTGGAAACAACCAAAATGCCCAAAAATAGATGACTGGATCAAGAAGATGTGGCATATATACACAATGGAATATTATTCAGCAATCAAAAAAGATACACTCATGCCATTCACAGCAACGTGGATGGAGCTAGAAGGAATTATGCTCAGTGAAATAAGCCAGAAGAAAAAAAAAAAAAATCGGATAGTTTCACTTATAGCCGGAATATAGGGGAACCAAATAAGACATCAGTGTAAAAAAATAATAACAGAACAAAACACAACAAAGCAAAAACAGACAATTATAAATCAGAGACATCCTGCAGGGGAGGAGGAGGGAGAGGGATCAGAGGGAGGGAGGGAGCACAGGGATGGTGCACGGGTGCATTGGTGAATGAAACTCCATGGGGACTACACCTGAGGGGGTGGGGGGGAAGCAAATATTGTTTAAAAATGAACAATGATGTAAAAAAATAATTATTAAAAAGATAGTTATAGTGCACTATAAAAATGAAGTTAAACTTACTTTTCTAAAGCATGTCAATCTTTCTCAAAAACATAAATTTTTCAAATGTTATTTTTTTTTTATTTTAACGTCTCAGAATAAAGCATTAGTATAGATTTAAAGGTCTGTGTAAAGTCATATAACAATTGGCTCCTAATAGATTTAAAGAAGAGAGGTTTGCAGCCATTTTCTTTTTGACTTTTCTTTCTATTTTGTTTTTTTAGCTTTCTTAGAAGATTTTTGCACTGTCTAGAATATGTCCTCAGTTCTACATAATTAAAGAAATCACTGTCCTAAACCAGTATAGCATTTAACATTTTTACTGCTCTGTATAAAACTAATTCTCTGCTCTATTATTTATGTGAAAAGTAAGAAGAAACAAACAGTGGATCCAGAGCCTACAATAAGGAGATTATCTTCTGCCCAGTTAATTTTGTACCATAAGATGCTTTTGCATCATCACAAATACAGAAATGAAAGAACAGAAGTTTTGACCTTTTGCTGTAATGCAGACCCATGTCAAAGAGATTGTCAATTCACATGGCTTCAAGTGGAGGTTTAGTTCAAATAGATACATTTATTACTTTTTCTAAAATGTCAAAACTCCAAATAATTCCAAAAGATAACTTGTTCCAGGCACCGTGCAAGTTTTATCACTTTAAACTTCTTAACAACTCCATGAGGTGAGTATACCTTACTTCCCTTTGAAGAAAACCAAGGCTTAGAGTAGTTAAGTCCATGCTGCTAGAATTTGATTAAACTGAGTTTAAATATCTTCAAAAGTCATGCTGTTTCGAGGGCTTCAGATCCTCTGAATAAAAACCATCTGGTTTTTCTTTTAAAATGTAAAATACAGATTCCCTCTCTGCTCCTCCACTTCTTATCACCTCCACCCTCTTTATTTTATGCAGTAGGTCTAGGTTAAGGTTTAGAAATCTTTTCTTTCTAAGTTCCACCTATGATTTTACTGTGTCTAAAGTTGGAGAAATACAATATTATAATGCATTTTCTGTCTTGATTTCTTGACTTGAAAGGGTCAACCTTAATAGAGGGACAGCAAGGGTAGTAGTAAGCCAAAACATGTTTTGCTAGTGGGAAGGGAAAGCAGAGAATTTTGGGAGTACATGTTTAGGTTAGAAACCTGGGGAGGAATCCAGGTCAAGGGAGGTCTTAAAGAGGGAAAAAGGATGAGGTCATGGTCAGATGGAGGAGTCACCAGGGAAAATGGGGAGGTGGAGGGGTCACAAAGTAAAAAGGTATGTACAGTTTCTCTATATCAATGTCCTTTAGCACAAGTTATTCTCATTCATATTGGTTTCTTGGAATGCGGGCATTATGGCCCAGTCCAAGGGTCAGCTCTAATTTAGAGGGCAATAAAGTGGCTTTTTCTGCAGTGACTTTGTAGTCCTATTTTAATTTGGATTCAGTGATATAGCTCAGGACATCATTTCCCCCTAACAATATTACTTTTCACAATAGACAAATGCATTTTGATATCTCCTCTCTTCTTGCATCATCTCCCCTTATTACTTACCTTGGTTTGCACAAGTATATGCTCCTTTTGTTATAGGGCAGCCCCGATATTGAACGGGTTGCGTGGCTGTGGGTCCTCACCCGCGCGCTTAAAAGGGACTTATTAATACTCCACTACAGGCACACACAAAAGGTTAATAAAAGGTTTATTTACAAGAGGAAAGGAAATAAGGAAAATGTACAACTCAGGGAGAAAATAGGGAAATAAAGTCTTTAATACGTCCTACCCGATCCGCCGACCTAGAAACCCAAAGGCACTCTCAGCGCTGGCCGGACACTGCGAGCTGACAGAGAGCCAAAATGGGGGACCCCTCCAAAGCCTACGTGTCTGGCTTTATACCAACCTGGCTGCTTAACCCCACTCTCAGGTCCCAGCCACCTTCCCTTTGGTGGTGATGGGATTTGGAGTTCCCAGTGTCTTTGGCTTTGGCCTGGGATGGGGGTGGAGTCCACAAAGCCTGTATGGGATTAGCTTTAGGACATCCTTTTCCCCCTAACACTTTTACCAAATAATCAATGGAAGTGGGGATATACCTTTACTGAGCAGATATGCACACTAATTCAGAAAAAAGGAAAAACAATGGCAGGTCATTGCAACACCTAAAATAGATGTAGTAACCCACCACCAAAATCCCAATCACAAAAAGTTGAGAGCAAATGGAATGTAAAAATGCTTCCTACAAATACATAAAACAAACTGCTTTTTAATCCTTTTCCACTTCCATCTGCATCCAACTTCCCTGCTGTTGACAGATTGCAGGGAGCATGACTCACACTAAGGTAAGAAATCTCTTTTGCTGCTCTGTTGATCTCAGAATGATAAGACTGATTTTCCTGCCTTTGTTTTCACTCCCTGGCTCTTGGACTTCAATGGTATTCAGTTTTGGAAAGAAAGATTTTAAACATTAATAGCATAGCATTATAATTAACACTGAGACTTTGTTGTGGGGAGATTAAACATATGAGTAGAATGACCACAGTGATAGCAACACAGCTGTGAGCTGCTAATGTAGCAAATTATAATCATGATACTGAGGAACAGGGCATGAGGAAAGGAGGACATAAGTTTAGCCTTAGACAAGTGAAAATCATAGGCATCCATTGGTGGAAAGATGGCAGTAGTATCCAACAGGGGGAAACCAGCATACGCAAAGGCTCACTGTGGAAAGTGAGGGGTGTAACTTAGAGAAGATGATAAGGAGATGGAAATGGCTTTAGTAGAGTAACAGGTCAGGTCAGGTCAATTCAGTGGAAGTGATGGAGGACAAGAATAGGAAAAAAAAAAAAAACAAAACTGAAAAGGAGGTGAGCCGCAAGACCAGAAACCTGGCTCACACAAGGAGGTGGGGGTAGAAGAGATTAGCATAGCCATTGACACAGCTATGGAAACTAAGCTCCTTAGGCAGAGAAGACACAATTGCCGAAACTAGTATCCTTAGGCACAGACTAGTATCCTTTAGGCATGGATGCCTAGATTACAAAGCATAACATCCAAGCAGGTATCTGAGGGTGCATCCAAAGGTAAATTTATGGTGATTGAGCCCATTGTGAATCTCTGGTCCCTTTCAAATTCTGCATAATTATCCAAAGTTAGCAAGGAACTAACTCACAAGGAGTGGGCCCCTCCCAAATAGAAGAAGACTATATCAGTTCAGTGTCTGCACAGGCTCAGGGCAGCACTCCATCTGCCCACCTGTGACTATGTGGGTGCCTCTTTTCACCAACTCTCTCCCTCTGCAGGGCAAAAGCTTCCTGCCTGCCTGTGACCTGTCAAGGCCGCCTGCCTGCAACCACGCAGGCCTCTCTTAGCAAACCTGTCCCTTCTGGGGCAGCTCTTCCTGCCCACTTGTGTCTATGCAAGTGTCTTTAACTGTTTTATCCCTTCCCTAATAACCTTGCCCTTTAAATATAACTAATGTCTCTGTCTCATGGAGAAACTTGCCTGGGAAACTTGCCACACGTTGCTGAAACAGGAGCTCTGGCGAAATCTTTCCCAGCATGATCCCAAGGACCCCGCACTCCAAACCCACAGACTCCAAAAACCACAACAGAAGCATCCATCTGGCTAGGTATTCAGAACATGGCTCTTGACTTCTTTGTGTAGAGAAGCAACTTGTCAAATCCTTGAGCATCTTGGATCACAATAAAGTGCTTGAAGCATGTGGGTGGAAAAGACTATCATTTGCAGAAGCATTCTCCTCTCAGGCAGGATTCCTCATAAATCTCAGGACTGGAGAATGGGGATTGTCAGCGTGCAGAGGCACATTCCCACCACTCTGGTTTCTTCTCAGGCCAGATGACTTATTGGTAGGACAATAAGATCAGATTTAATTACATAAGTATGGAGAAGTTATGCAGCCATAAATTCTAAAGTAAAAGGGACAAAGGGTGAGGGGCCTGGGGTGATAAGAAGAGGATGGGGGTCTTCTGTGACAAGAAGGGGTTGACTCTAATGACAAAACCTTGCCTCTAGACGTTTTTCCTGGCTCAAGATAGGCTTTGCTGATTGAAAAAATGATTATTTTTCCCAAGGCCCACAGGGGCCTCAATTGACCTCATTTTCACCCCCCAAGGTGACAAATATTGCGAAAAGCCTACTCTGGACATCTTGGGGAAAGCCTGTCTGAACATTTTTGGGGAAGACCTATCCTATAGAATGCAGATCCAATTTTTTTATAGGCCTTGCAGTTGACTGTAAGTCATGATTTATGGGTTGGTGACTACTTACAAGTTCTCATTCCTAAACAATCTTATATAAAATGTGAATAAGTCTTCTAATGCTATTAATTTTGGTGCTGCTGAAATTTCTAGCTTTTTCACATATGTATGCATAACAAAATGTTTTTTAAAAATCTTCCCTACTGTGTAATATGTATGATTTCCTTTCTACCTTAAGGATAACAACAGTTTTCTTTTCCATAGGTGTCACCACTAACAAAGAATCTGGTCTATACCCATGGTAAAATGGAATTCATTCAGCTTTTTAAAATGTATGATTTCCAGGTTTCAGAAAAAAAAAAATTACACCCAACTGTTAACATACTATGTTTTCAACGGAAATTCAATGTCATTATTAGTCAATGAGCAGCAAAATTGCTCAGTTGAAGGTGACCTGCTGTGAAGCTTTTACAATCAGATTTACCCAGAATCCATTTGATTCAAGTTTGCATACAGTGCCCCCAAACCACTCATCATCCTTTTCACAGAGCTGATGAATTTTCACCTCTTAATTGTCAGAAGACTTAGCACCATACTTTGTCTCTAGCATATTTGTATACTCTTTGATCAAGTGAGCCTCTTTTATCTTTCAGTCAAATAACTTATTCAGTATACAAACTTGAAAGTAATGTTTTTCTCAGTGCCAGCAAAGTGCCTTTGGACATGGTGGAGCCCTTGCAACAGGATCCTTGGAAGGACTGGAGGTGAGTAGGGGGTGAGCATTGAAGCACATAACCATCACGGGATGTATTAAAAGTTAGCAAATTTCTGAAAGTGACATGCTTGATACAAGTCATTTCTGCTGACTCCTATACCAGTGGTAGAACTGGCTCATCAGAAAGGGGTGAGGAGACAAGGGTGTGTGAGATTAACTGGCATGCTGCTGACATTTTCCCTTGGGTTTCTTATATTTCTGCAGGTCTTGTAAGCACAGGCATTGACTGTCTTTGTTACAGACATTTCAAAGATGTTTCATAGCAAACATCTTTGGAAGATAGATATAATGCTTCCTCCAGAGCAAAGGGAAATTGTATTTACTCCCCAATGTAAAAGATTTGGATTCCTTAAGCTCAGGGCTCCATTCTAACTCAATGAGTATGAGGGTACCGCTAACCTTCTAACCTTCTTCATATCATGTGAGGGAACTGGGGATGGAAGAAGAAAATCCTGATACTCTGGCTACTGCCACTGCTGTGAATAATAAAGTTCTGTGAATGATAAAGAAGACATGTAACAGAAGATTCATGTCTTCTACCAGCATCCATGTAAGTGACAGGCTAACTTGGTTCCTTGTGTTGGAGCTGGCCTTGCACCCCTGAGCTCTTGGGACCAAACTCTGCCCCCTGATGTAGGGACTGGTGGCTGGGTGCAGTGAAGTGCACTCCACCCCTGACATCCTGAGTGAGGGGACTACTGGAGAGGGAGTGACCATTTTGGGGGGAGCAAAACTTTAAAAGGGGGAGAAGTATGTGGACTCTTTTTTCAGTGGAGCTCCTGGGGAAGGCAACTGCTCTGCTCATCTGGTTGCTGGGCAACAGGCATTTTCCCCTCCTCCCATTTCATCAGTGGCAGGCCTCTGCCAAACCTGACATCCAGGAGATAAGATGTTGCCCTAAGGTGTCCCAGGCCTCAGCTTCAGATGCTGCAACAACCTCTGTAACAGCAGCTCTACTCTCCCACTGTAATGAGAACTTGTAACTAGAACTTCTCCCTCTCCCTCTACCCTCCTGACTAGAATGACTAGGATGCTAATTCTGTTGCAAGAATTTCAGATTTAATTCTAAGGAAGAATCCAGGTTTTGATTCTTCTGGCAAGACATTCTGATCTCCTTCTAACTTGCCACCTTCACTATAGTGGACAAGCATTAGTTTCCCTGCTGTCATAGAAACTAGGAGAAATTCTGGCCAAAAAGAAATAATTGCAAGTCTGCTGGAAACTTTGGAAAGGACTTTGGGTTTTTTTTTTTAATTCTTAAAACAGAACCTGCCTTGACCCCGGATACATTGTTGGAAGTTGTTAGGGAAGTCATTTCCTGGCTCTGAGGAAAATCCAAGAGAATCTGAGATATTCTTAACTGACATCTCAACCAAGTGGCCAACAGCAGCACTGTTTATAAAAAAAATAAATTCCATTTATTTACCCCACTGTTAAGTTGGTCTTCTGCTGCTTGCATATGATTAACCTGCTATACTTTTTGAGTTCTTCTGACCTATAAAAGAGATGCTGGTTTAACTTGCTCTTTATGTTTTGGTTAGAAATGCACAGGTTGGTTAGCAGGCATGTGCTAATTAATTAATTAATTTCACAGTTAACAATTGTTAATGAAAGCAAGACAATATCCCAATGAGGAACAAACATATATGTTTCACTACTATAAAAATATTCCACACAATGGATATTTATTCTTACTACTTAAAAATAGATTTCGTAAGAGATTTAAATTCAAATGCAATCCTGATAAAGGCCATAAATATTTACTATTCAATAAGAATTCCAAGGAAAGAGGGGGGTGGGAAATGAAAAGGAGGAAAAGAAATATAAAGAGAGCAAATCCCGGTAGCTTTTGGGAGTGTGGTAGGTCATACAAAAGATATGCAGAAGATATCTGCATCAAATCTTTGGAGCCTATGAAAATGGCCTTCTGTTGTCAAAGATGTGATCAGATTAGGTGTCGGAAGACCTACAAGAGATTTGATATAGACACAGGGGAGAAGTGATGTGAAGACAGAAGTAGATTGGCCAAAACCAAATAGCACCAGAGAATGTTGGGCTACTACCAGAGTCTAGAAGAGGCAAGTAAAAGACACCTGCTAGAACCTCGAAGGGAGTGTAGCTTTACCCACACCTCAATTTCAGACTCTTAACCTGCAGTTCTAACCAAGAATGTTTGTTGTTTTAAGCAACCAACTTTGTGGCAATTTGTTATGGCAACTCTAGGAAACTAATACAAGGAGTTCATATATGATAAAGAATTCCCTGACATCAGAGAGAATAAATAAATGACTCCATTCATTTCAGCATATGTTTATTGGGTAATGGCTACATGATACCCCAGGCTGGAGTTGTATATTGAATAAAACACAGGAAATGTGGCATTATTACTAACCAAGGTCAATGATATACAGATTCAATGGTTTAGATGACTAGATTTGTTTTATAAATATTAAATTTGCTATATCTACAGGAATATTGGCAATATGAATCTAAAGTTCAAGAATCATTCTCAGAGAAATAATAAACTCATTAGTTAAGTAAAATGAGAGAAATTAATAGAGTAAATTATAAAACATTGAGTAAATTAAAATTTAGTGAGACGAGTCCTAAGAACCCAGGCCCATGTATACTGGATTTTGTTGGTTATTTAGTCAATATTAGTTTATTCCCCACTCCTTCCTTTCTGATAGAACACCCATTTGACAGAATCTGGGCCCTGTCCCAGATCCAGGGGTAGAGACTGGTTTGTCTAAGTCAGTCCTGGGAATCCTGTTCTCATTGGCACTGACTGGGAAAGCAACATCATTCTTCTCAGGAGACATGAGGTAAGGTTTTTCGGGGACTTTTAGAAAAGATTTCCTTATTTACTATTAATAGAAGAAGAATGACAAAAAAAAAATGTCCTTTCATAACTCTGGACTACTTGTTTTGTGTAAGAGTAAACAGTCTATTATTAAAATCTAATTGAGTTGAGGGTTCCTGATACTTTGAGCTAAAATCATCCAAACTAAATATAGTCCTTGCTGATATCTAATAACTCCAAAATTTCGGGTATACAACTAGAGTTTGATTCTGGATTTGAAGAGTTAAAATAATCTAGTTTAAAAAACTTTATAAATATTTAGCTATTTCAAATGTTATGTCAGTGTCCTGCATCTGTATAGTACCTGGCACACATACTTTAACACATAATTATGTCATTTGATCCTTACCTATTTAAAAGTAGGCAATGTGGACATTATTTTTTCCATCTTCAAATGAGGTAACCAAGATCCAGTCTTAAATCCTTTTGTGATTAGAAGTTATTTAAATAAGAATTAAATAATGAATCTCATTCTGCTTGTCATATCCCACTTTGCTCTGTAGATAGTACCTGTTTGCTACATATTAGCATATCTTAAATTTATAGCACTCACTAGGATCATTTTGAAGGCAGAAAAAAATGATCATGGTCAAACTCTTGCGAATATAAAATACTCTCTCAAGTGTTTACCCCAAAGGCAGGCAAAGAATTGCAAGGTTTGTTTATATTAAATGCTCAGGCAGCTTGAAAAATGGTGGTAGATTTTCTTGGTGCTTAGAAACACTTATGCTTTATGGGGAGAGGTCAAGAAAGAGGAGGAAGTTCAAGACATCATTCTTTGAATCTAGCATAGTACCAGGAGCACCACTGAGCCTGATCTTATGATTTCATAACAGTAAATTTAAGTTCTGGACCATTTCACACGACATGAGCATTTGGGAGCATGTGATCCATTTTAAATCATCTGTTTATGATAGCCCTACTCTTCACTGTTGCTGATATTAATTGGAAAGGTAAACAGTTTTTGCTACTAGATTTCTTTTGCCATTTTTCTTAGTCAAATGCCATCGAATTTGACAAGCAAACTTTTATAAAAACATATTGTTTTAACATGTCTAGTAAATTAGCTTGTTTCTATGTATTAACTTAAAAGATTACTTTAACTGTTACACCAACAGTCAAAAACAGATGGGATTGATGCAAGATGGTGCAGGGAGAGAAGCTCTTGGGACATCAACTGATTTTGTTGTCTTAATGAGACCTATTTGGGAATAATTCTTTTTTCAAGTCCTTGCCACAAAGGAGAATCATTTTTTCTGTTTACAGAAAATGTGGAAATTCTCAAACCAAAACAATATTCTCTAGTGGAAAAGCGTTACACAAATCTAAAAACAAAATTTTAATTATTCAAAGTGTACGTTCCTACTACCAGAAGTCTATATGAATCTTGAAAGGAAGGTTGCTCTCCATGCCCAATGCTTTTGCAAGGAATAAGAAACTGAGAACGTGGAAAAGATTTCTAATGAGAAAAAATACTGAATAGGACAGGAATACAAAAAGTAGCAAGTTTTCTCCCAATGCTTAGTTACTCTAGGTGCTTCACTGCCTTCATATTTTTAATAACTGAAATTCAAGGCCAAACAGAGTTTGGTACTCAGCCTTTGACTATATAAATAATTTATTTATTCATCAAGTATTTATTAAGCACCTACCATGTGCTGCAGTAGGTATTAAGTACAGTAGGGTAAGCAAAAACAAGCAGTACCCCAATCTCACTGTGTACAATCAAAATTATTTGCTATACAACCCCAAATGCCATGAGAATACTGTGTTGCATTTTGCTATAAAATCCTGTGAAACTTTTGTTTTGGTTTTGGTTTTTCTACTTTGGGCTATAATGTTAACCCTCTGAATTGTTTTTATGGTTGTCCACCCATATCCTTTTACCTCAATGCAAATCTTTTCCTATTTCCTATCTATAGTCAAGACTCCAAAATACATACTTAGTACATGCATCATCAGGATACTCATTTTTCTACCTAGGTCTTATCTGAGAGAGTTATTACTCACTTGAGCTTCCAACCAATAGACATTACAGTAAAGCTCATTCCCAAATAAAACAGCTGAAAAACACCAGGGAGCATTTAAACTTGGGATTGTATGCCTTCCTGTTATACAACTTTATCCTGCCCTTCATCTTAGCTTAAATGTTTGAGAATAAAAGACCAGTTATAGGTACCATCTGCTTGAATCCCTCTACCTTGTCCTGATCATTAATGAAGACAATAAAAAATAGTTCTCGTGAGAAAATCAGGCATTATTAAGAGGAAATCAGAGTACCACTGTACAAATGCATTTTCTACTTCTTGTGGGTAAAATATTTTAGATGTAGTAAATGTCATATTTTTACTTCAAAATAGATATTTCATGCATACAGTACATGACAGATACTATATTGTGGTTCATACTAGATTCTGCTTTCAAGGAGCCTGGCTTTCAGTGTAGAAGTTCTAAGATATATAAAACTATAACAAGATGGAAGCTGATGTGTGCAGGAGAGATGCTGTTTTATATATTCATTTATGTGGTACTTGTTATGTGCCAGGCACTCTGCTAGGCACTTGGCATTCAAAGGTGGTTCAGACAGTCCCTCGGAGATCTGGGATTGCTGTAGCATCTGGGTATTCAGTTGCATAAAGCTTACAGATGGCATGCTACTGTGCAAATCTGTACATTTTATTTTCTCTGATTACCTTAAATAGATCTTGTTTAGTTATTTTGTTAAAGCATGAAGTATTTAAAATGAGACATCATCTATGATTCCTGTGATAGGAGTTCAAGCCTAGTATACTTTATTGGGTGACAGCACTGCATAGCACTCATAAATCATTCAAGGGCAAATTGCTGGGAGGAGGCAGAGGGGCCGCATACTATAGATTAGGAACAAAATGTATTATAATTTATTGTTAATAAAAGGTTTTGCTGTACTGTTAATGAGAAATGTTATTTACAATGTGATAGTACAAGCAAACCCCCAGTATTTTCTCAATTTTAACAACTAGAAGTGCTTAGCAAGTACCTGAACTCTAGCACAATCCATATCAAAAAGTCAGCTTTTTCTGTTCACTTGCTAACCAGATGAGAGATGACAACTCTGAAAACCTAACTAGCACTTCACACAGAACTGATTTTTGTTAATGGGGGAGCTAATTACTATGCCACTTTCTTGGCTGAAATGTCTTGAATTCTTCCACTTGCTTATGCCTGGGGCACAAAGAATAACAAAACCAAACACAAGGCTTTCTAAGAGTTACATTAATGAAATAACCCAGCCATGTTTTAGTGGAATTGTTTGTCATCAAATATACATGAAGGACCTGGTGCCCTACCTGACTAGACATGACAATTTAACTTGGTGTTTTCCATTGTGGCAACATGATCATAAACATATTAACAAGTCCCATAGTGTGATCAACAACAGATGTAGAATTAAAAGTGTTGACAAGTTTCATCAGGTATTTGAGCCTTATGTATTTTCCACTACATCTAAATCCCATTGCTCCTAAAAACTGCCCAAGCAACTGTTCTCTCTGAAAAGCTGTGTGCTGTGAAAACATTCCCTTTTGTTCATGCTTCAACTGGATAAACAGACAGAAGAGATTCTCTTGAACTTGCTTTAGGGAAAAATTCTTCTTTGCAATGCCAACTACTTATCACAAAATAATAGATCCTAAACAATTCTCCAAAATTGGAAATGGGCATTACTCAAAACATTTCTCCATACATAACTCCTGAAAGAAATATTTTTAAAAACAAATTCATTGATATAAAATCAATGATTTGGTTAATATCTATTAAAAAATAGACTTTAAAATTTTAAATTGTGGGATTTTAGCAAATACCTGAAGCTTTTTGTCTTCCAGCCATCCTTCCCTTTGTTGCATTTTCCATTATTCTCTGGTGGGTAGTAGCTATCTGTCCTCTGGTCTGAGGAGCTCAGATACAAGCTGGTTAATCACAATCCCTCACTCATTAGCTCCAGTGATTCATTCCATCATTGATCCATAGTTCCCAGAATTATCAGGATTTTGGCTTTTTGATGAAGCTCTTAGGAAATATCAATAGATGCTTTCTGGGTTTATTAACTGTAAGAACAGTAAAAACCTAGAGCTGCTAGTGGTATATTTACTACCACCTTGGAAAAGCATTCCTGATAACAAAGCCAATGTAGATAAAAAGCAGTGATGAGGGATGGTATAAGAGGAAGAAAGAACTAGAATAAGAATGAGACAGAGAGAAATCTTGGTGACCACATTTGAGAGCCCAAGCCAGGCCTGAAAATATAGTCACCCTGAAATTTTTGGCTATATTAGTCATTAATTCCTCTTTTTTTGTTGTGTGTTTTTTTTTAAGTTCATTTACATGGTCTAGTACTGGGGTTGACAGAAGTTTCCTCTAAAGATCCAGGTAGCCGTTAGACCTGGTTTTGCATACCATGCAGTCTACTTCAACTGCTGTCTTTGCAAAGTGAAAGCAGCGCTAGACAACACATAAACAAATGAGCATAGCTGTGTTCAACAACACTTGGATGCCAAAATTTTTCTTTTGATTTCTTTTTCAATAATTTAAAGATGTAAAATCATTATTAGTTCAAAGATTGTAGTAGCCTAAAGGTGCTGGGTGGTATCTAGCCCACAGGCTGTAGTTTGATCAGTTTTGGTCTAGTGTTAACTCTTTGATGCAAGTCAAGTATGGATTCCCCTGCCTCCTTTCTGCCAACAAACCCAGATTTTTCTGCAGAGGCTCTCTCTTCCCTATTCCTTTTCTACACTATTCAGCTTTGGTGAAATCGATACTACCCTTAGCTCTAGGAATGGTTTGATTGGTTTGAGACAATAAGAAAATTCCATCTTACTAGCCATAGAAAGAAAATCAGCCTATGTAGTCTTATTCCTTTAAGAAAATGTATAGAAACAAACAACTAATTTTTAGAAACTATAAGTCACATTGTGATTTTCTCACTTTAAGACCACAGATGGATAATTTTAAAATAGACCATTATCAGGAACAAAAAGTAAATTATCTCTAGGGAAAATTACCTGTGAAATAACATGATTTAACTGATTTACATGTGTGTAAGAATTTATTGCTTACAAAGCATTTTTCACCCAGATTTGCATTTAACTCTTTTGAGAATTTCCTTGAGGAGATGTTATTCCTCTGGTATTGAGATGAAACTGAAGCTAAAAATTTAAGTAAGGAATGATTCCAAGAACAAAATTGAACTCTGAAGCCTCTGATCTTGCTCCACTTTCTTCCTTGTAACTCCTTTTCCTAGCAATGACAAATCCCACTGACAATGTGTTGATTTCCCTGCTTCAATTTCCAAGGGTGATCTAAAGTTATCCACATTTTATGGAACTTTCCACACAGAAATTATAATACAAAATGCCCAAGGTAGCCTGAGGATATGTATTAAGTTCCTCAGCTTCATTTTATCTGCTGAGCTCCAGTACTTCTCAAATTTTAATGTGCATATGAGTTACTCTGGGAGTCTTATGAAAACGTGGATTCTGGTTTAATAATGCTATTAGGGGAGGTACCATGTTCCCCGCCCCCACTTAACTAGAGACAGAACTGAGTAGCCAGGTGAAGCCATAGACACAGTAAGCAGGTGAACAGAAAAAAAGAGAACTATTGCTTCTGCAGCCTGACTTGCACCCTGGTACTGCTAGAAAGGAGACACGTGGAGGAGAACCAGACACTGGGAAGGAAAATGAGAGAGACACATGGGGAGGCTGACAATGGCAGCACATTCTCTGGATGTGGCATCTCCTTTTACCCCAACTTTCTGGCACCTGCTTTGGAACCCCTTTCGTATGTTCCCTGCCAGAGGTGATGGTATTTTGATGAACTTTCTGGAATGAACAATAAAACCATTTCCAAATTTCATTTTCCTGGACAAGAGTTTCCTGAAATGGTAGGCTAATGAAGGCTAGGCTAATGATAGGCTAATGAAGACAATGGAGCATTTAAATTCCCTTAATATAGACTGTAAGCCTTGTAGGGATAGGTGCTTCCAACACTAGATTTCCAGTATCTTCAGCTGAGGCGAAAGACTAGACCATTAATATTTCAGTGTGTGCTCAGTCTAGATCTCTGCTATTTTAAGTGTCATAAACACTTATCAAATTTCCAGTTGGCTTAATTTGTTAGGGCTCCTTAACAAAGTAACAAAAACAACCGAAGCTTATTATTTCACAATTCTGGAAGGTAGAAGTCTAAGATCATGGTGTTGGCACCTTTCTTAATCACTTGCTTGTTTCCTTTAGGTCCTATGCTAGTGAAAAATAATTCTTCCCCTCTGTTTCTTTCTGTTTACAGTGTCTAAAAATATCAAGACACTGTCTCCAGTGGGGTTAAATGACTAGTATAGGAACATGCAGTTGTTCACGTACAAATTCATCTATTTATTCTGAGATCTTAGGTTTTTTTTTTAATGCTCAGTATGGTGCTGGAATTATAATAATGGGGTTCTTGTCCATTATAGTCTAAGCTTGCTGTTTAATTCTCTCTTTTGGGCTCACTGTCATTTACAAAAAATGAAGAGAAAACTGAAGTCACATCTCTTTCACAAGCTACTAAATTCTGCTTCACTGTGTTAAAGGGCCTGAAGATCCCTTAAGTTTCTCTGAGACTCATCATTTTCATGCTGTTGCAGAGACAACTCTATAAAAGGGGTGAGGGGAGAGGTACCATGTTCCCTGCCCCCACTTATATGGAGCCACCTTGGATTAGCTACTGGGAGGCTATTGGGCAGAGCTGAGCAGGTGAAGATATAAAACAGAGATTGGTGGGCTCTGGGAAGAAAGGGAAGAAGAGAGTGCTTGTTCCTGAAGACCAATGTGTACCCTGCTACTGCTGGGAAGGAGACATGGAAGAAGATATTTGGAAGAGTTACATGGGTGAGAGACACATGGGGAGGCTGAGAGTGGCAGCCATTATCTTGATATGATATCTCCTTTAGTTCCAGCTTTTTATGACTTTCTTCAGAACTCCTTTCTTAACGGTTCCCTACCAGTAGGTAACTTAGACTTGTGGCAAGCTTTCAAGCCTCGGCAGCCCCAGTTCAGGCTGACCCTGTTTGACTTGGGCATTTACCAACAAAGGGGTGAGTAATTGGAGTGTTTCATTGGGAAAAATATCTTTTCTTTTGCTCTCTCTCTCTATGCATACTAATTCTATTAAAGATTTTTCATACTATGAGTCTGCTTTGCCTTTGTGCAAATGGATGACTAGGAAACTTTAGGACACGCAAAAGTTGGGCTTCCCTGGCTACCCCTTGGTTGTGTGCTAAGAGGACTGAGTATGTACAAAATTGAACAGACTTTGAAGATCACCTTTGTAACAGGGTGGTCTTCAAGAATGGGGGAGGTTCCAGGTTCCCTGCCCCACCCAAGTGAGGGTGGGACTGAGCAGGAAGAGGAGACACTGCAGAGGAAACTGAAGAAGGGAGGAAGAATGATGGAGAGTCAGAGGAGACCTGAAGGAGGAACATGGAGCAGAGAGACTTGTGAAGAAGCTATATTTGTCTCTCAGCCTTGGACTTGTTGAAACAGATGTGGGTGAGAGACCCATGGGAAGGTTAATAATGGCAGTATTTATCTTAATTTTGGTTTACTCTTTTCCTCATAGATTTGTCTGGCCATTTCTGACCCTTTTCTATGGGTCCCCCCAGAAGGTGACTTAGACTTGTGGCAGCTTTCAGGCCTCAGAGGCCCTGCTTTGGGCCAACTCTGTTTGGCCGGACATTTACCCACGAGGGGATGGGTAACTTTGGGTGTTTGATTTGGAAACTACATTCTTCCCCTTTCTTCCCCTTTTCTGTATTGCACACTAATTATATTAAAGCTCCTTTCCATTGAAGGCCTTACGCACTAGAGTATGTTTTGTCTTGATGCGATGGAGGGCAGAACCTTGGGTGTGGCAGGGAACCTGGAACCTCCCCTTTCCTGGAGAACACCCTGTTATACCTCTACAAGAACTTGGCCAATATCTACAGCTTTGAAGCCCCTCTGATTCCTCATGCAATTCAGTCTCTTTAGGCACCTAGGGGTTGGTCATTCTAACTTTTCCATACAATTTCTAACATCCGAGGTTCCTGTGAACATAAGAACTCACATGTCTAGATTTGAGAACCCTGATTTGTGGGTTCCTATAACTGTTCTAAGTTCCCCTGAGAATTGCACTTTATCCCACCTGGACTCTGGAAAGTATCTCATGATGACTCCCAGCTATAATAAGAACAGGGCTTAAAATCTATAAGAGATTTTATCTATTCTGAAGGCTTTTAAATTTATGGTGTTAAAAGAGACAACAGACCCAATGTGGAGTTTATGCCAGTCCCACCAAGACTTAATATCTGAACTAGCTGTGGTTTCAGCCTCTCCCAAAAATGGGACTTTAACAAATCTGGAGTTTTCTGGTCAGCACTATGAGGTAATCTGTATAAAAACCTTCCCCTTCCCTAAAGGGAGGTGGCTGTGCCTCAAAAAATCTTCCTTTTAATGCAAATGGCCAACAGGCATATGAAAAAATGTTCAACATCACTTGTAATCAGGGAAATGCAAATCAAAACTACCATGAGATACCATCTAACACCAGTGAGAATGGCACATATTAAAAAAACTAGCAACAACAAATGTTGGCGAGGGGGTGGAGAAAAAGGAACTCTCCTGCACTGTTGGTGGGAGTGCAAACTGGTCCAGCCACTATGGAGAGCTGTGTGGAGATTTCTGGACCTACTAAACATAGAGCTTCCATATGATCCAGCAATTCCACTCCTAGGTATTTACCCAAAGGACACAGAAACATCAATTCCAAAGAGCACCTGCACCCCTATGTTTATAGCAGCACTATTTACAATAGCTAAGCTTTGGAAACAACCCAAATGCCCAAAAATAGATGACTGGATCAAGAAGATGTGGTACATATACACCATGGAATATTACTCAGCATTCAAAAAAGATAAACACATGCAATTTGCAGCAACGTGGATGGCGCTGGAAGGGATCATGCTCAGCGAAATAAGCCAGAAAGAAAAAGAAAAATACCGGATGGTCTCACTCATAGAAGGAATTTAGAAAACTTAAATAAGGGACCAGGAAAATGAATAACTATAAGAAAGTGAAAATCAAAATCAACAAAAAGCTATGAACCAGACACATTCTATGGGGGGTGGGGTGCGGGGAGGGGAGGGATTGGGGTCAAAATAAGGGGATTGCAATTGTATGGGGAATATAAAAATAAAATTTATTTTTAAAAAATCTTCCTTTTTACTAATAACTTTGTCCCACCCTCTTTCTGACTATAAAAACCTTCCATTCTGTCGAACTCCTTGCAGGTCCTTTCTACTCACTAGATAGGATGCCACCAGATTCATAAACCGTTTAATAAAGATCTCTAAATTTATTTGGATGAATTTTTTTTAACACATGTAAGATATAAAATGCTAGTGCACAGGGGAGTGGACCTAAGGTTAGATTGAGATAAGTCCATAAGACGCTGGGAAAAGTTGGTCCAAGATGTAGCAAATACCTGTGTCTCAGTCCTCTCAAGATTACAATGCCCCAACAAGGCATTTGGAGAGAAATTCTCTTCTAGAATTAGAGTTTCATGATAGAGGAATGACAAAGGAAAATTCAAATTTGAAGGGGAAAAATGCCCAATTCTCAGTTTCTGCAGTGGTTTGGGGAATAAGATTCTATCAGGTCCTATATCCATCATTTACCAGTGGACTTTACTCTTATTTATAATCAACAAAAATGACAAGGACAGACAAATTGTAATGGTTAGGAGAAGGAGATATCCACCAAGGATAAATGTTTGAAATCTAATTAGATAGCTAAAGAATTCCTAAAACAGTTTCTCACTCTTAAAAAAAAAAAATAAACTCAATGTTTAGGGAGCTCACTGAAAGAGACCAAAGTTCAACACAACTCAAGGCCTATTCCCTCATCCCAACTTACCAGCAAGTTCAGAGAGCCCAAGCAGGATTTCTCAGTGTCCAAGACGGGCCAGCAAAAACGGTGCCAGTTAACTGTGCTTTGATGCTCCTCCGCCTTTCATGGAGATGCCTTCTATTAATATATCAAAACCTACTGCACCACCTCAGGATTTTGTTTACCAGATTACAAAAACTAATTTTGTACCATTCATATTAATGAGCTGCTTTCTCATATATAATAAAATCATATCAACATCTTTAGACAGTAGACTTATGGAAACATATTTAATTTGGGAAGGAGAAAGCCAGGATTTTAATATGACCTAGCAACTGACTGAGTGACATCTTGTGGACAATTCATTTCCTGGCCCTAAATTCTCTTTCATCTGTGAGATAAAAACAATATCTAAGTTTAGATCATAACAGAAGACTAAATAAACTTGCATGAAACTTATTAATCATAAAGTGCTAAGAAATACAAATTATTAGTAATAACAAATGATGAATAAAGTTGATAATAGAAATTTTAGGCTCTCTGAAACAGTAATGAGAAAAAGCCTTCTGGTGTGTGTGTGTGTGTGTGTGTGTGTATAATCCATCATATATATATGCACCACTTTCTCATCCTTTACATGAAATATATCAGCAGTACACAGGTTCTTTTTATCTCCATTTAATGCACAGTGCCTACAGTTGCATTGGCTAGTATTTTTGTATCCTTTGTACCATTGATTTCCAGAGTTGTTTTTGTTTATTCTTTGGGTATATGCAGTCTTAGGAACTTAGATATATGTGTTCTGTCTCTTTATACCAAAACATAAGCCTGCCTATCTGGTTCACTATTGAATCCTTAGCACCCAGAATAGTGCTTGGTACAGAGTAAGTGTTCAATAAATATTTACTAAGGAAATAAATACAACTCATGTACTGAAAACTCTCAAATGCTTGTGAGAGTCCTAAATGCAAATTTGAATATCTGGAGAGATAGACCATGTTTCCTCCCTAGAGGACTTAATATTAAATAGATGTTGATTGTCCCCAAATTCGGCTAATAAACTAATTTAGTTTCAATTCCAGTTCCAATCAAGGAAAAGACTTCAAATTTTGAAAAAATGAGTTTGCTAAGTAAAAAGCAAAAAACAACAACAAAAAAGACAGCAGGCAGGAGCAAGCTTTACCTACAATTGATAAGATGTGTTTAAAGGAGTAAGGATGGGAAAAAATGAAATTCCAGAAACAGACTTAAAAATATAAAAGAAATAACTCTTGCATCTATCATGTTGAAAAAAAAATTGGTAAAATTTCCAGCTCACAGCTGCTAACTTCTACATAACAACAATAAAACTCACAAAGCTAATGCATCAAGTACGATAAATTTATAAAATATATTATACTTTAACATTAAATCCTTATGACTAAAAAGCTTTTCAAATGAATAAGAAAAATTATAAATGCTGCAGAAAAGTCTAAAGATACAAATTGGCAATACACTGTAGAAAAAATACAACATCAATAACTATACAAAAAACATTCTCTCTAGTGATTCACCAAGTGCACATTACAATAAGGTAAAGTCCAGCCCAAACTTGATGAATTTGCAGGGAAACAGAATCCCTTCCCCACCTAAAACTCTTATGATTCAAATACCTTTAAAATTGTCAATTTCTGCAATTCCCCTTTTAGTAATTTATCATAAAAATTTAACTTGAAATGTGTATATATAAGAATATTTCTTGTGCCATTGTTTATATGATCAAAATTTAGAGACAGTAGAAATGTATGTATTATGTCAGTTTAATGGCAAATAATAGGCAGCAATGCAGGATAAATATATCACACTTAAAAATTAACTCCTTATCGGTAAAAAGCTTTTCAAATTAGTAACAAACAAATAAATGCCGTAGAAAACAAATCTAAATATACAAATTTATGTAGTAATGTGCCAACATGAAAAGATAATCCTAATATATTGTTGAGTGAAAAAAAGCTTGTGAATAATTTGTAGTGTTGTAAAATTAATATAAAGATGTATGTGGTTTATAGCATATTATGAAATGCTATTAGAAGAAAAATCTAACCATTGTTATCTTTAGTGATTTTTTTCTTTGTGTTTACCTGTATTTTCTAGTTTTTCTAGAATCAACATGTATTGCTTGCCTAGTAGAAAAAGCTTTGAGGGTAAGGGGGGGAGGTTAATTATTGAGATCTATGTAGCTGCAGGCAGTATTCTCCAGTCTGTTTTTCATGAGTAAAATCTAGACTAAAAATACAAACATATTTTGAGTTAAAAAAACCAACATGAAATATTCCCCACACATAGTTTTCAGTATTCTACCCACACAAGGAACTAGGTTTACAATTACGGCAGCCCCTTTGTGTTTTCTGTTGCTACCAAGAAATGCAGCCAGAAAGAAGCTTTGAAAAGCAAAAATTAAGGAGTAAGGTGTGACAAAAAAAAGTAGCTATTTTATTGTCATGAACTCCAGAGGCATCAAAAATTTGCTATATTGCTAAGAACAACTATTTCCCTTGGGTGTAATTAAAATCTGAAAAGCTTGCCCCAGAATCACTGGTATAAATAGTCTCCCTTGTAGATAAATGTTTCCCACTGTTGTATGGGTATTCGATTCCACACCACAGTAGAAACATAACTAAGACTGATTCTGAATTGAAGTTTGGGTATGATCAGAACAATACAAAAGATTAATCCTAATTCTAATAGCATAACTGCACCAAACTAATAAGAGTTGTGCCAATAAGAATTACTGAAACAATTATGCCTATCATGAAAACAATACATACATCATGCCTCCAAGTATTTGTTGCTTTTCCTTTGTGTGTATGACCCTGTGCAAGGCACTGGGAATATACCATGAACAAAATATTGACATTTAGCAACTAATAATAGGACTCATGAGCCTAAGGATCCAAGTAAAGTCACCAAAAGCCAATTGACAAAATTAGTCGTGAATGGCCTAACCATCAAATATACCAATTCATTAATATACTACATTTTTAGAGTTCATAAAAAGTCATATTGACTGATTGGACATAGTCTAAGAAATAGATGGAAAGACCAGATTCTGGAGACTTCAAAACTCTCCTCTTTTCTTTAACTCCTCTCTACTCTTCAGTGTCTTCTCACTGACCTTCACCTCCCCCTTTCATTGAACTCCATCTCCCCCTCTCTGACCCTCAGTCTCCTTCTCTCTAAGAGGATAAGTGTCCCTGATTGTGTCCTTCAGTTCCCTTAGTCCCCAGGAACAGGCAGCTCAAGCTGTGCTGTGTCTGGGGTCTCTACTCCCTTTCCCAGCACAAAGTGTCAACTATGTCCCTGCTCTGCCGAGGGAAGAGCAGGAAGCTGACCCAGACACAGATTAAATATACGCAGTGGTGACAACCTATCAACTAGAACTTATTTGAATTGTAAAAAAAAATTATCATAAAGCATTTCCTTCTACATGAATGTTTCTTATAATTATTAAAAACAAATTTCAGAATTTGACAAATTTAGAAAATTGGTCCTGGAGTAAATTGATTCTTAGATGAACTAGCTTTTGAAAATTTGACTTTTGTTGAAATGTCATCAAGTTACATTGCTTCCAAGTTTGAAAGAGACATTCAGGAGAGTCCTACAGGTGACTTAAAATACATCCCCCTTGAGCTCTTGGCCCTCTCAGGCCTTAGAACAGGAAATAAAGAACCAATCATTCATAGCTGCAAACCGCTTATGTGGGTATGATAACTAGCTTCCTGCATTACATTTTCTTTTATATAAATTAATATAGATTGAAAGATTTATATACCCATACCTATATAGAGACAGAGGAGTAACGGCATAAAACATATTAGTTTCAGTTATACAATATATGATTTAATATTTGTATATATTGTAAAAAGTGACATCACTAGCACCCTATTGAATAGGGCTAGAAAAAGCCACTTTACTGTCCTCTTTTAACTGGAGCTGACCCTTGCACTGGGACAGACCACCCACATCCAAGTAGCCAACAAGAATGACAATAGACTGAAAGGATTGATCAAAAGAACTTTCACCTACTTTCACTTTGTGTCCTCTGTGTCTGGTTATGACCTCAGTCTCTATCACCACAATCTTATTTATCCCTCTGTAAAACCCCCCTGGACTGGGTCCCTCCTAGAGACATGTAAGATTCTGCCTAAATCTGTGTATTTTGAATTGCAATTCTCTGTATTCCCAAATAAATGCATTTTAGCTTGCTCCATAGTCTTACTGTTTTCTTACTGAAAATTTACAGTACTGTGAACTGATCACCACAATCATTAGCATCTGTCATGGCATTTATTGATACTTAAAAGTTTTTTTGCAATAATCTATTATGACCTTTTAGGATCTATTATCTTAATAATTTTCAAATATGCAAATACAGCATTATTATTACCTATAGGCACCATACTGTACATGATATCACCGATTTATTTATTTTATAACTGAAGTTTGTACTGAATTTTCTTACATTAAAGAGCAAGGCTCTTCTTTAGAGAAGAAAAATTTCATCAATTAACATACATCAATGTTTCTCAAATTATGTTATGTGAGGTAATGGCTTTATTAGCTGTTCTGCCCAAAAATATTTTAATCATAAGTAAGTTCAGGGAATGTGAAATATATTTTTCCTTCCTTCATGATTCATAACGCACATAAGTGTATTAAAGTCCTGTGATAAATTATGAAAAAATCTTCTCTGCCTAAATCCTGCCATATTATAATCTTTATTGTTTTTGTTGTAGCTATTTTATTCCTCACCTTTGATTTACTTAAATAATTCTGTTACTGCTCAGAGGTCATATAGGATATACCCTATTATTGTTACACTTGATGGGTTAATTTTATATTCTTTTTTATTCTAAAGTTTCCTCAAGGCGAGCTTACACTCAGCAGAGTACAGCAAAGAAAGGTGTAGAGGGAATTAGCAATCGCAAAGTTGTGCTGAATGAATACTTCATCTAAAATCATCAGAGCTATACTACATCCTAGCAAGTGAAATCCCATAAGTGATGTGATCCAAAATTCCAAAATTAACAAATTGTAATTGATGCCGTGATAGTTGTAGGCAGCTCAGGGAAAACTATAGGGCATAAATAGGTGTTAATCCCATATAAAGCCTGGAAACCCCAATATTAGGACTTGCATTGAGTAAGTTAAGCAGAATTAAGGCCAAAACATTATAATAAAAAATAATGTAAGTGAGATTGTCACTTTCTCTGGGGACCGATGAAGACCCAGAGTAAAAATAAGTTAGGTTTGATCTCCTTGCCCTGCTGTTTATCCAACTCAACCCAGACAGAAATCTTGCTGACAGATTCAGGGCACACCTTCCAGCACTTATAAGTGGCAATTGCTCCACTAGCATTGTTCCCCATTTCATTCCAAATACTTATGACTTCCGTGACCTCCCTCTGTCTACACCTTCCCAAAGAATTCCAGGACACCTATACCAAAAAGGCAGTCCCAATCAAAGTTATTACTGCCCACTGCCTCCTGTATCTAATAATAAGTGTTCTAGACTTTCACTAAGTTTCTTTTATCACTTCTTAATTTTTTTTCTACATCTAGCTTTCTAAAATTTTCCTCCTTCTATTCCAAAATATTTTACTTCATTATACAAGTCTTTGTCCAATACAATGCTAAGTGATCAATAAACAAAAATATAAACACAATTAAATAAATGAATAAATAAATCAGGAACCCAACCTAAATGTTGAATTCCTGGTACTGCTATTGAGTGCAAGTTTGTCCTTTTTAGTATTTTCAGCTTCTCAAATCCCTATTTTGTCCATTTTAAAACCATAAAATCTTAAATGAGGAAATCAAAAAGATATAAAAGCCTTCCATTCCTGTTATGTTAAAAAAAAAAAGTTTACTTTCCTAACATTGTCCCCACCCCTCTCAATTCAGTCCCAGTTCATATCAACATAGAACTTGAGATTTGTCATTTACTTATACTTTTTTATGGTTATGAGTTTCTAATAACCTTAGATAACACATTGTTTTGCAACATGGAAATGTTTTTTACTAATTTGAAATCCTCTTATTTATGTGCCCAAAAAAGGTAAAAAAAAAAAAATCTGTAGATGTTCAATTCTAGGAGATGGAGGTCAGAGTGTGGTGAACACCTAAATAAATTTATAAGTGGCTCATAAATAATTGAACAGACCAACAAGCTAGCTCAATTATGCCAAAAAATGATTGCTCAGTACCCCACATTATATCATTTGTGGCAAAAAGCATTTGAAGTTAAATATAAATCTAAGCTCCCTTTACCACTGCTACAGTTTCTAAAAAGGCCTGTCTGGTAAGGTGAAATTTTCCATGCTTAGTTTTAGCCCAAAGGGGAAATACTGATGGCAAGTTGAAGAAAATGTTCAATGAAGATTAATGATTCATGAAGGGTTAAAAAGTGTTTTTAATTTTATCACAAAGAAATTATTTTGAGAATTTACTCCAAAATATTTATTGCATATTAAGAAAAGCTACCAAATAACTTGAGGAAATTTGTTTCACTGTAAGATAAAAATCCATGTACACTCAGAGTAAGAATACCAATTACATTTAAAACTACTGGAAAAATTCTCAAAAACTTGTAGACACACAAAATTGTGCTATCAAATAATAAAATGTATTTTGGCCTTATCTGAATTTGCTTTGATTTTATCTATCAGGCTCGGCCTTAAGCAGGTAGTAAGTAAGACAACTACTTCGTAAGTGACTCTTAACATCTTATTTTTGATCTAGAGCTTTTTATAACAACGTACCTCACAGCCTTCCAATGCCTGAGCACATCTCACCTTTTTCAGGAAGTCTTCCCAGATGAACTTCACCTGAGAGTTTACATGCCAGTCATCATCACAAGCTTTTCATGAAGTAACCCTTAGCAGTGTGATATGCCCCTTCTCATAATTGTTAATTTACAAGCCGAGGAATCAGATCTATTATTAACTTGATTTTTTCCTAAACTCCTACTCTAAGAAATAATCTTGAGGGATACACACTATGCACATTCACTCCATCACTGAGTTTGGAAAAAACTACCATCAGACCACAGAAAACCACTTCACATCTTTTGCAGTAGTAACATGGCAAATGAAGTAGAAAAATTAAACAGAAAAGGAAGTAGGATTTATTTTTTCTATTTAGAGGGTTAGAATAGTTATCTTCAATTACACGACAGCTACCAGAAAATTCAAACTTACTTAGTGTGGTCCATAGTAACTGGAAGCCATATAAAGCTATATTTTTTTCCCTTTAAGGATGAATTTATGAATGACTTCAGAAGTCAAAAAATAAATAAATACTTTTCATTTGGAGACAGTAAATTCCTTCAACAATTAAAGGAGCTGGATTGCCAATCAAATATCAGAAAAGAAACTCAAGCCTTGAATGGACAATGGAATCATGTGGAGCATTGGAAACACCTTTGTATTGAGGTTCTTACACAGCAGATCTACCCTGAGATTCTCTAGACATTTTTGCTAATTTATTTTAGGTCTCAGGCATTCAGACATTCACCAACACCTAAAATTATTTTAAAGGAAAGTTAAAATCCTTAACAGAACCATTTTTATCTCTCCTTTAGAATGCTGTTTCAAAATATGTTTTTAAATGCTTCATTGGAACTTGCCACTGAATAGCACTTGGTGAAGAGCTGTTACTCTTCACAGAAGATAACTGCACCAGAAAATTAAGATTTTTTTTCCTCAGTAAGTTACCCTTTTCCCAACATCAATCTGTGCCCATCAATGTGTTGGAAAATAATATGCCTCTGAGAGATAAATACTGGAAAGTTCTCTTTTAAATAAGTGACATCCTAAGCTTCACAAAAGTTTCTCAGAAAATTTTTCTCTGACACTGAAATAAATATTTGTGATTCGTCTTCGGAGAATTGTCACTCAAGAATGAGCACTCCACTGCGTAATTTACATGCTCTGCAATGTGGAGCTGATTTTAATAACCCCAGTAGGCAAGATTCTAAAAATGGAGTGTGTTATAGGCGGGGACTCAGGGTGTGCACTAGAAATCAAATTATGAGGAAAAGGCACTTTTAGTTAGAGAAGTGGTGGAGCTAGGGTGGAAAGCATTGAAGTACCAACCCAAACACAGACCTGAATCTGGTCTTATAATTAGTGATTGGGGCAGGATGGGAAGGGTGAGCAGAGAATGAGAGAGCAGAGCAACCACACTCAGTTATTCTCTCAGAGGAGCTATGAACTCTATCACTCAGCGAGGCTAGAGTAAAAGCCCTTATCCTGCATTCAGAAAGCCTGCTAGAACTGCAGGAACAACATCTGGAAATGTGGGGAAACTGCTCTGAATTTTAAATATTTAAATGTACAGTGGCTATTACTGAAAGTTGAGAATCCACAAGCAGATAAATATAATTTGATTTTTTCTTTTTAATCTCTTTACAGTTGGAATCTGCCATGGAAGTAGGTGGACAAGGAAAAGAATACCATGTGAAACAATTATTTCATCAAGTCTATTAAAGAAAAGAATGGATACCGGATAATCTTATCTTCAATTATAAACAAATAAAAATGTTAGGATAGTGTTATATAAAAAGTCAGTAAAGTATATTAGAACTGAAAAACAAAAGTCTTGTTCTACACCACCACCAGACTCTCTGTCTACTTGGTCCTCTAGTCTCAGCTTTACCATCTCTTTTCCCCTCTCCTTGGCTTCCAGATGCCAATAAACTTGTTAGAGTTTAAAAAAAAAATGTGATGGTTAAAAGAGTGATATTTAGAAGAGAAACACCAGTTTGAACAAGCCATTGAGCATGTAGGTCTCTTACAGTCTCTGGGTCTTTCAATGCATCCTATTTTAGACCACAGCTAATAATTTTTTTTTTCTGGAAAACCTTCCCTGATAAACACCATTTAATCTCTAAGTTGCTAACACTATTTTAAATACCTTTCCTTATTTCTCCTCAGAGCATTCATATAATGGGATATTTATTTATTTATTTATTTATTTATTATTTATTTATTCCATTTATCTGAGCCACACATGGCAAACTTACAGTCACAAGCTTTATCTGCCAAATCTGATGTTTTGTGGTCAATACTTTAAGATTTTTTATGTAAATGCCTTCAGTTTCACCATAGGTACCCACCAATCCCAGATGCCTTACATGGGCTAACATTCATCCTTTTCTATTACCTCTCTGGACCCTGTAGGCATTTGAATTTGCATCTCTGAATTTTATGCAAAAAAAGCTTCCTTATTGACCCTCAAGTTTGCATGCTTCTCTATTATACTGTAAACTGAGGTCCAGTATATTTCATATCTACAATAAGTATTCTAGCATCTAAAACAATGCTAGGCATTGAGCATTATATGGGTTTGGCAAACACTTAATAGTTGAGAAAAAATTATTATCAGAAAAAGAAGTCTGTGCTTCTTAAGAGTTTCTTATGTGTGTGTGCAGGAAAGAGTGAAAATATGACTTTATTCAGCCTTCATACTAAATAAAACTCCTGTTCCTTATTATGGCCTAATAGGTGGAAACATTTTTTTATAAACAGGTTTAAAATTTTTATTCTATTTTTTACAGAGGGCAAGGATTGGTGGAAGAAAGAATATGACTTTGTTAAGACTAAAAAAAGGCTTTTTTTTTTTTTTTCATCTAACTGGGTCCTGGGCTTGATTATAAACTCCCTGGAGGAGAATGCAGTGGCCATTTGACATTCTTAGCACACACAGGAAGAGATATTTTAATGAGGATTGCTACTTAGACTCTTTTTGTCCCCAGTGTCCAGAGAAGTCTCATGGAAATAGACTGTCTATTTAAATAAATATAATTTCAAATCTGTCATACAAATTTGGATATGCTCCTCCCTGAGTAAGATCTACCTTGAATTGAACCATTTTAAATAAAATTTTGAGGATGGAAAGCTAACAATTTAGAACAGACCAAAGGATCAAAAACCGACAATACAGAAATACAGAGAGGTCTGTAAAGTTCATGAGAATCGATTTCAAATGAAAAAGATAACATTTGAAATTGGAGGTTTTCTTCAGAAGTATGATTACATGTTTTAATACATCTCTCCAATTCCTTTCTCCTTCTGTTTAGCCTTCCATCCCTCGTTATTTTTAGGTTCCTCCACTGCCTTTCACCACCCTATTGTTTCTCTGGCCAGTCTGGAAGCATGATTTTTTCTAAATGATTCAAAGTTCACATCCCTATTCTCACAAACACCCACACCACAAGCCTGCTCTCATGACTGCTTCCATTTAAAGCGCACACATATCAGATACCAGTCTACAAAAGCTATTTCAGGTACTATATTCAACCAGCACATTAAAAACAACAGAAACAAGCACATGCTTGGGAACTTTTATTGAATGGTAAAACATTTGTGCAGCTACTTCCCATAGAAATGAGTGGGTTTGGGAAGGCCATTTCTTCTCACACAGAAACTCAGATGTTCTTAATTCTCTTGCTCTCAGCACATTGGATAGCATGCCTCTTTCATTTATATACCCAACTCCCAGGCAAGAGGCTAAACAGACTTTCAGGGCCAGGCTGTTTCTAAACTTGCTTTGCTTTGCTTTGGTCTTATCCTCCATCAGCATGTGGATGTTTCTTTTTTCAGAATTTCCTGAGACACTGTTTTTATTTAGTTGCAATGTATTCTGTAAGGTTACACACAATTCCTCTTGATAAACTTCTACAGTTTTCATTGCTATAACTTAGCATCTACAGCCAATGGCTAACTTTTTAGAGAAATATATGGCTCATCTGTCATCACACAAAAGTGGAGCTGACCATGTGTCCTTTGAGAATTTTCAAACAACTCCCGGAGCAAGTATCAAAACCCTCTCTCTGCCTGATTGAATTCTATCAATAGTTTTCCTGGGGCCAAGGAATGATATGGAGACTGATTAGAAACTATGAAAACAGTGTGCTTAATAATTCTTAAAACACCCTTAAAAGAAAAGCACTTTTAATTCATTATGCAGATAGCTGGAGACACAAAGAATCTAGTTACTCAAATGACTGTCTTTCTTGACTTACAGTTTCCTACCATCTCATCAGTCAAATGTCTGAAGGGAGCTGATGTAATATTTTCAAATGACCTAAAATATCAAAATGATCAATTTTCAAAGAATTGTTTCTTCATTTAGGCACTGTTCAGGAGTCTTTTCACAAAGGGTTCTGACAGCACTCCTTTCCAAACCACTGTCCAGGAAAAAGATTCTTCATGCAAAACTTCCAGTCCTTTATATTGCATAAAAGTTTTCATGGGCTTATGAACCACTCTAAATCAAGAATGCTTCAAAAGAACACATTTTTGCTTGACTCTAACATGAAAGAAACTGTACTGAAATGTTTCTTGCTACTTTATCCATTTTGAAGTAAGGATATTTGATAAGTATGTGGGCTTAGGTGTCCATCCTGGGTTCAAACTCAGTCTCTCCACTGACAATCTTTAAAAACCAACCATTGAAAGCTGACCATAGCACTGAGGCATCCGGAGGGGGAAGGGAGAAAAGTGAGGGGGGACACAAAGGATCATGGGTGCTTTGGTGGTGGGTGCCCTATGGTGACTACACCTGAAGGGGGAGATCCTATACTTCTGAAATACTAGCAACAATTTTTAAAAAAATTTAAATTATTTATAAAAAACCCTCAATCTTCAGCTCTGTACTGTGCAATCTGGGACAAGTTACTCAACTTCCAGAGCCTTGGTTTCTTTTTCTATAAATTTGTGGTAATAAAATCAACCTTGTATATTTGCTAAAAATAATAAATAAGATTATATATGCAAATCAGTGATCACAGTATCTGGCATATGCCATGCATTAACAAAAGAAATTAATACTACAGATTTAAATCAAAACATTGCATAATTATAATAAATCAGGTTAAAATTTCAAGATAACTATAAGAAAATAATCTATGGGGCTCTACGCCAGGTCTATCAATTTATTCATGGCTTTCTTTCTAGTTTCATTACTTTCATGTAAAAATAACAAAATAAAAAACAAACTATTAATGTAAACTGAACTTTCAATCAAAGTGGTTTGGTATCAGAAGGAATCCTGCAGAAAGAAATGTCTTCTGTTCATCAACTCATAGTCTAGAATCTAGAATCTAGAAAACTTAAATAAGGGACCAGGAAAACGAATAACTATAAGAAAGTGAAAATCAAAATCAACAAAAAACTACGAACCAGAGACACTTTTAAGGGGGTGGGGGTGGGAGGGGAGAGATTGGGGTCAGAATGGGGGGGCTGCAATTGTATGGGGAATATAAAAATAAAATTTATTATTAAAAAAAAAAAAAAGTCGTTGTCCCAGGCTGGTGACTGAGAAGTATACCTTCCCAGAGATGCAGAAACATATATAAGGGATTTATTTGGGGGAGTGCTGCCAGGAGACAACCTGTAAGAGAGCAGCAAAGCAGGATAGCAAAAGGAAGAAGTCAAGCAAAGAGCCATTTAAGGTCAAGTGCCGCCCTTTACCTGATCCAAAAGGCAGCTCAGTGCACAAATTGTGTACCAGAGTTGAGTTTATGTGTGCCCAAGATAAGGGAGCCAGACTTGGTGTCCTTAGTGGTTGACTACGGGCTACAGAATGGGAGTGGGAAGGGTGGGAATGTAAACTGCCGGCTCTTCAGACTGTAACAAGTGGACAAAGTAGCTCCATAGACCAAAGATTGAGTCCCAGAAAGAGTTGTTAATGGGCTACAAAAAGTAAAAGTCCACAAAACTGAGAAGGAAGCAGCAGAGGTGGGGGGATGAAAAGTCAATAATAGTACAAGGGACAAAGGACCTAAAGGAATCTGAATGGAGCATTGACAATGTTAACTACTGTCTCATCTTGCAGTGCACCCATCAGCTCAACTGCCTAAAGCAAACTATTTGCAAATATATGAGATGGATTTTTCAGTCAACTAAAGAAATAAACTGGCATACGTGTTTCCTAATGCCTGCTTTGCAGTCCTTTAAGAATGCCCTGACTTAAAGAAAAGACTAAAGATTAAACAAATCCCTGCACCCACTCTGGCCCTGATTTGCCCTATTCCATTTCCATTCCATCCAAGAACATAGGCAGGGTTTACTCCAAAACTCTAATGGCAGTAGATAGTAGAATCCTTCATTCCAGTACACTTTGAGTTTACAAATCATCATCAAATGTGTTACCTGAATGTCAACAAACCTATGGATTAGGTAAAACAACTATTACATATTATCCCATTCCTCATTTTAGAAATGAAAAACTGGGACTCTAAGTTAAGTGACACGCCCAAGGTTATACAATAAAAGGAAGAATTGGAACTCAGTCCGAGGCTTACTAATTCCAGTGGTCTTTCTAATACATCAATTGTCTGAACAAAAAATTACTCTGTAGCAGTAAGATTATGCCGCAGTAGGGAGCCTCTGTTGGTCCACTGACTTGGTCCACACTGGAGCCTGGAAAAGTCCAGTTCAAACTTCTCAATAGAGTTCACTTTGGACGTGAGGATGGCTTAGATAGTCTGGTGTTATGGGTCCTCTCTGATGACTCTTGGTCCTTCATCCATTCTTTAAAGGCAGGTATGTCTTTATCTCAGACTCTTTACACTCATTTTAGTTCATAGTATCTACACTTACCCTTCAACTCTTGACAGTAATTTTTGATGTCCCAGGAATCCCTAACTCTTTCATGTGAAACTACTCTCTAGTCCTTAAGACTTGTGTCTCCAACTATCTCTTGATAGTCCCAATGGTGCCTAAAATTTAACATGGCAAAAGAATGATTGTATTTAAATCTGTTTTCATCCCTCTTTTCTCTGAATGACAATGCCACTGACTCTCAGATACCTAAGCCACAAGTGTATGTGTCATTCTCATCCCTGACAATCGATCTATTCCTATGTCTTCTGGATTCCACATTCTCAATCTCTCTCTTATATATCCCCTTCTTCCCATCTGTGGTGATATTCCTCAGAGTAGCAAAATGCAATTCTAGCCAATGTTTCCACACTTAAATAATAGAATTCTTAGTCACTACCATCCTCTAATGTCCAGAGACAGTATGTTCTCTAAGACCCTCTGTGATAGAGCTACCAGCCTCTGTGGTTTATACTTCCAGCCTCCTTTACATATCTCCCTATGTCCATTCTCCAGCTATATATACCACAATCCTGAAATATGCCTATTGTACACTGCTTCTCCTTCTGATAAAATGTCAGGTAAATAAAAGATAGAATTGATTTTGCTATTACTTTAAGCCAATGTCCTCAATGCATTTCTATTACAGAATGAATAACACCTTTACACTTACTTTGGGTCCATAGCTGTCTTCTTTTTCCCCCTCATCTCACTACTATGTGAATTTCTTCCAAGAAATTCCTAGGAATTATTTGCTTTGGTATTTCAAGTGTATGTCAAGTACAGTGTTGACATTTCATGGTGCTAAACAAATTTTTATTGGATTAATAAATTTAACACCAACTTAGAGAGCTAGGTGTCATACACTAGCAATTGTACTTCTAGGTATATATCCAAAGAATATAAAAACACTAATTCAAAAAGATATAAGCACGCCTATGTTTACCCTGTTTACAATAGTCAAGTTATGGAAACACTTAAGGACCCATTGACAATGAATGTATACATACCTAACACATACAAACGCATCCACATACATACATTGGACTACTACTCAGATATTAAGAAAGATGTTGCAACAACATGGATGGAACTTGAAGGAATAATGTTAAGAGAATAAGTCAGAAGGAGAAAAACAAATGATTTTATACATGAAATATAAAGAAACGGGGGCCTCCCTGGTGGTGCAAGGGATTAAGCACTGCACTATGAAGTAATCCACAGCCTCTGCAGCATGAGTTCGATCCCCCAGCCAGCCACAGATAATCCCACATGGCAAGGCAGACCTCTCCTGTCTAGCCCACTGCTCCCCTCAGCAGTGTATTTCAATCTGCCTGTTCTGTTCCTCACTCTGTCTCTGGTGGATCCTTTCACCCCACCGCCCCCCCCCCCACCCCGGCATCGCTGGCCTGTGCCCCAGCTCTTGTTTGCATAAATAAATAAATCTTTTTAAAAAGAAGAAATATAAAGAAACAAAGCAAAGGAACAAACAAAACAAAAACAAAAACAAAAACAAAAACAAATCCTTGGATTCTGACTTCAGAATTGAGATTGCCAGAGAGGAGAGTGGAAGCAAAGGAGAGAGGAGGTCCAATGCACTGTGATGCTGGAATACAAGTGCCTAGCACAGAACTTTGGCCCCAGTGCTTGCTGGTTGAGTGGACAGATTAATTAATAAAGCCGTAAGAGCACAGTCAAAGATGACCAATTATAACATGCTCTTTCAACTATTTGCCTTTAGTTGAAAGATTAGCATCTTTGCAACTCCCTTTTAGTTAGGCACTCCATTTTTTCTAAACATTGTATGTATTGTAACTTCATACAATATATAGAAAAGTCAGAATTCTAATAGGGTGAGATGTAAATGGAAATAAGACTCGACCTCGTTCATCTCAGACCCAGGTCTGTTTATATGTCCATTTACATGGAAAGGAATAGTTAAGCTTTTCTACAGTTCCATTAAACTCGATGAAATACAAAAGAATACAAAGAAATACCCTTAAGCTAGTATTATTTTGTATGCATTTACTTCCCCAGTGATTTGTTTTGAAAATTTTCATATTAAAGGTGTTGGAATAGTATAATGAATACTTACATATCCTTTACTTCAATTTATCAGTTTTCAACATTTTGGCATTTTTGCTTTATAACTCTCTCAAGTATTTTAGGCATCTTTTCCCCCAATATTTTCCCTCAACCATTTGAAAATAAGTTGAAAATATGGTAATTCACTCTAAATTCCTTAGTCTCTCTCAGGAAGAACATTTTTATTTACATTCATAATTTGATTATCACACTAAATAAACCCAGTAATTTGAAATAACATTTTCAAATATAAGTCCAAAGCTGATGAAATATCCTCAATTGTCATCAAAATGTGCTTTATAACCAGAGACACACCACGGGGTTGAGGGGAGGGAAAGGGAGAGGAGGAACTAGGGTCAAACTAAGGGGGGGGGTGCAATTGTATGGGGAATATAACCAAAATGATAATGGAAACATTGTTCAAAAGTGAAAAATGATGTAAGAATTATATAAAATAAAATATTAATTTAAAAAATGTGCTTTATAGCTGTGTGTTCCCAGAATGCAATGAAAGAATACACCTTCTTTTTTGTCATGTTCCTTTTTAATCTCCTTTTGACCTAGGATGGTTGCCCCATTTATTTTGTCTTCTGCAACACTGACATATTTTAAGAATTCAGCTAATTATTCATCTAGGTTTTTCTAATCCTCACCTTATGATTATCTTCAGGTTGTAAATCATTCTTTAAATAACACTACTGGGTGACAGCAAGCACCTTCCATTGTATCAGATCCAAACACACAATGTGATCTTAACTTATCATTGGTGACCACAAGTTTGCTCTTTTACCATAATATTAGCTACTAGACTTATCCATTGTAAAGACACCTTTATCCTGTTTGTATTTAATACATAACCTGGAGGTTATACCTTAAGACTGTGTGACTATCCTGTTCCCCTATAAATGTTTACATTTCATATCTATTGCTAATCCACGCTTGAATTGACTACAGGTAGTTGCTGAATAATGATTTCTTTAATTCTATTATTCCTTTTACATTTAAGCTAGTATTCTTTTGCATTGAAGAGCTCTTCCCATCCCATCTCTTTTTTTAATCACTATGTACTTAACACTTTCCTATTTGTTCATGGTGTTTATATATATAAAAGTGTGTGTGTGTGTGTGTGTGTGTGTGTATAGTTAAATTTTCCTTTGTTTGACTTGGATCTTCAAGTCAGCTCCCATGTCCTTTCAATATATATCCATCATTCATTTTGTGTTTTATGCTTTCAGAAACAATGAAATGTTAGACTCAAAGTGTATTTTTCCCTATCTCAGGCACAGAATCAGCCACATCTCAATGGAGCCCTGATTCCTTTAAGAGGGAATGCAATTTGAAAACCTAGATTTGTTGATGGGCTTAACCTACAACTTAATTTTTTAGTTTTCTTGTATCACAAGTGCCTAAGCACATGACCTTGCACAGTGTAAGTGCTCAATAAACCAATGTTGAATGTTTACATTCTAAAAAATTTATATACTTGTAAAACCAATTTTGTGTTTCTCAAGGTTATTAATATTTGGAATACCTTTCATCAACATGGCCTCTGATGACATTTTATTATGTGATGCTGGCAATTGTAAACATGGACCAGAGTCTTCAATGGCCTTACTCTTTCCCATTATGAACACTGATCATAAGTGTGTTCTCACTTACAGGAGGAATTTTTTGCTGACTACATATATAAAAACATATCTATACAAAAGATTATATGTGCAGCAAAAATACGAATTAAAAATTTGGATTCATTGTTAAATATTTTTCCAAATTATATCAATTTTGGGTTGCCTGTTTCTTAAATATCTGCTGACTCAATTTATCCAGATACTAGTGAAAGGATGGTGTCCATGTTTCTTCACTTTAACAGTGAGATCTTTAAAATAAGTCTATTTGAACTGCCACTCTGGATGCTGTGACTATAGACCCTACTCTTACCAAATGTTGAAAAAGTTTTCAAATAGGAATTAGTCTTTTTTTTTGCTCACCCCACTTACTTTTTTTAAACTTACATCTATTTCCAAGGGGGTGAATTAAATGACTTACTGGTTTTTTTTTTTTTTTTTTCTTTCAAAAAGCTACAATTTTCCTAAATGGCAGACTGCCATTTAAAGCAGAGTTGTTAGGCGTCTCTCTTGTGGATTTAAACTGTGCTGCCGGCTAAAAGCTGAAAGGGCCATTTTTCAAGCAGCACTTAGGTTTTAGGAGCCAAGAGGGCCCTAAAATCTAAAGTGTCTCTACTTTTACGGCAGGAGGGGAGAGTTAACTTTTTTAACCAGGAGAGAGTAAATGTTTTCACTAGTTTTCCTCTGTCACAGTCATCATAATTAAGAAAATCATTACTCACAGATCATTGACTATTGTCACATCAATGTTTTTCTGAAAATGCCACCAGTTTATAAGTCTTTCACTTTACCTGTCTTAAACTTATAGAGGGATGCCTCAAACACACATCTTTTGATTTTGATTATGTAAATAACACTTTACATAAATCTCAAATAAATATAATGCACTTTTAGTTAAATGATTTTTGTTTGTAAACCAACAAAATATATATTAGTGATGTTAAAAAATTGTGTTCACATAAGGAAGGGTGCAGTACACTATGCTAAACCAATGTATTTTTATTTATTTTTTTTCAGACCCTGAAATTGCTTTATTCTGCAGGCTCATAATTGTAAAACATAGTATATATGCAGTTTTTTCTTTGTTTATTATTATTTTTTATTTTTTACATCATTATTCATTTTTTAAACAATATTTGCTTCCCCCACGCCCTCAGGTGTAGTCCCCATAGAGTTTCCATCACCAATGCACCCGTGCACCATCACCTCAGTCCCTTGTGCTCCTCCCTCCCTCCCTCTAATCCCTCTCCCTGCTCTTCCCCTGCCATTCACAACAACGTGGATGGAACTAGAAGGATTTATGCTCAGTGAAATAAACCAGAAGAAAAAAGAAAAATATTGGATGGTTTCACTTATAGCAGGAATATACGGGAACCAAATAAGACATCAGTATAACAAAATAATAACAGTACAAAACACAACAAAGCAAAAACAGACAATTATAAACCAATTTTTTTTTCAAAAGATTTCTTTATTTATGCAAGCACTGGGTACAGTCAGAAGCGCTGCAGGGTGAGAGAATTCACTAGAGACAGAGCGGGGAACAGAACAGGCAGACTGACTTGAAATACACTGCTGAGGGGAGCAGCGGGCATGGCAGGACAGGTCTGCGCGCCATCTGGGACCCTCGCCAGTAGCCATGGATCCAACCGGCACTGCAGAGGCTGCGGGCAGCTTCGCAGCCCAGCGCTCAATCGCTGTGCCACCAGGGGAGGCCCTAAACCATTGTATTTTTAAATAATGTTCTTGCTACAATTCATTCCCTATAACACTGAAATTGGCCTCCCAGGACTTCAACAGAAACCTCAATCCAGGCCTCCCGGTTGGCGCAGCGGTTGAGCTCTGGCCTGCGAAGCTGCCCGCAGCCTCTGCAGCACTGGTTCAATACCTGGCCCCCAGGAGAGGGTCCCACATGACTCGCAGACCTCTCCTGCCATGCCCGCTGCTCCCCTCAGCAGTGTACCTCGTCAGTCTGCCTGTTCTGTTCCCCACTCTGGCTCTGGTGAATTCTCTCACCCTCCCACGCTTCTTACTGTACCCAGTGCTTGTATAAATAAATAAATAAATCTTAAAAAAAAAAAAAGATAGTTGATCCAAATTTTAAAAGAAAGAAAAGAAAAAAAAAAAGAAACCTCAACCCTTTTTAAAGGCAACACAGAGATCACAAGGATTCTAGATGAAGTAATTTGCTGCCATGACATATTGGTTGAATGACTTGAAGAAATCACTGAACAAGTGTGTGATTTATAACTAACAAATTCCACTAAGTCTTCCTTGACTACTTAGTTTTCCTGCAATATAGATTCTATGCCTGGCATGGGCAGAAATAACTTGTGCTCAGTAAGCCCTCATTCACATATAGCAGATTTGAGTTTTTATCAGAAATGACCCCTTCTAGTAGTATTTGTCCCAGCACCGCATGGCTACACTCCACATTGCCAGAGGGTCAAACACCTCTCATCCGAGGAAAGTTTAGGTTGTGCCTTAATTATAATCTACAGCAGGACTTGACTATAGGTTGAGATTTCTCATCATGAGCTGTTGAAAATGAAATAATGCTTATTAATTATACCTAATCAGTTATTTTTAATGTCTTGAGAATTTTTAAATGTTTGCTTTATAACATGTATTCAGTTTATATCTCTAAATCTTAAGCAACATGCAGCATATTTATATAATTTAAAGAAAATTATTTAATGAAAATTATGGTTGGCTTATTTTCAGTGAGGTATGGAAATTATAAAAAGCAAACATTGCATGAATTAAATAGGAAACCTCTAAGGACTACTCCAGTTCAAATGCTGTCAATAATGTCCAAAGGTATTTCATTATTCATTAGATATGGCTTTTTTTACATGAAAAACAAATTATTAACAACTAAGATGTACATACACTGATGGTTGATTGTTAATTGATAATATATTGCAAAGAGATTGATTAATGGAAAAAGGACTGTCAGTTAAGCTTTTAAAAATAGCTCTACATAAATTAACTTGTTCAAAATACATCCTCTACTAAAAATTACAAATTCTTGAATAGTACCATCATATGATCTCACTCTTATTATCTATATGCATATTGATTATAATATTTTTAAATCTGAAATCTAATGTATAGTTAATACATGTATGTTCACACAATCAATATACTTTTCATATACACACCTATATATACATACATAATGAGTATTATTTTTATAATGAGAGAGAAAAAAGCAATTTAAGATTTTTTAAGATTTTTTAAATAAAGAGGATTCTTCAGTAACATGGTAAAATACTGAAACTATATCAACTAGAAAAAAAGTTGCAAAGCAGCACACAAAGTCTAATCTCAATGCTGTAAGAGAAATGTGCATGCGCATGCAAGTATACAAGTAGCTGCAGAGCAGAAAATGTGGAATAGTAACCAAATGCACAAAGTGTCTACTTCTGGAAGGAAGGATAAGGTTGATCTTATTCTTTGTTATTTTTTTTTTCATTAGCCTTCCTTTTTATTTTCCAAAGCTTCTGTAGAAAACATCAACTATTATGCAGTGCGAAAAGGAACAACTTAAAAAAAAAAAAAAACTGACTATGCTTAAGTGAGTTTATTATAGCTTTGTCTATAGTGGCTAAAATATACATTAAGGGGCCTCCCTGGTGGCGTCACAGGTTGAGGGCAGCACTGTGAAGCTGTCTGAAGCCTCTGTAGTGCGGGTTTGATACCCGGCCAGCCAGGGAGATTCCCACATGGCGTGGCAGACCTCTCCTGTCTTGCCTGCTGCTCCCCTCAGCAGTGTGCTTCGTCAGTCTGCCTGTTCTGCTCCCTGCTCTGTCTCTGGTGAATCCTCTCACCCTCCCACGCCTCTGGCCTGTACCCCAGGTCTTGAATAAAAATAAATAAATCTTTAAAAAAAAAATATATATATACACATTATGTATTCATGTGCATATACATGCAAACATAAGACACACATCTAATGCATGATTCAGCTAGCAGCCAAATATGCTAGGACATACATGTTTCACTCTTTCTGTCCTGCAAACCTGACCTGTTCTCTTCCTAATCTTGGGGGTGGGGCCAGATAAGGTGAGCTGACTTAGTCTGACTGTAAACAAGTAAGCCTTAAAAAAATCTATAAAATGTTGTTCTTGGTGTCAAATCTTCCAGGAAATCTTCCTAAAAACTCTCCCCATTTCACCTGCTACTTCACTGGCCTGCTTCAGTACGCGCCTAATAATCTTTATCTCTGCATTGGGAAGATTAAATTTTATTATAGGTACTGGCTGGTATGTGTGTCTTCCCCAATATACTTACTCGCCTTATTCACCTATGTACCCCTACTACCTGCACAGTGCAGCACATGCAGATGCTTATTGAAGATAGGTGTGTATTGATTAATTGAATGAAAGAATAACCAGATCAGTTCACGGAGAAGCCAGCTAATGGGGACACTTTGGGACTACAATGTCACAAATTCAAATGCAAAGGTCAATCCCTGATATCATTCCATGATCTTTCTAAGTCAAGACACCAATTCAGAAGTTACATGGCAACATGTGAAATACTCTAAAGTATGTGTTCCCAACTGGTGAAATGTCTCACGAAGACAATTTATTCCTGGGTGGGGGTAAGAAAAATACTTAGGTATTACACTAGAGCTTAATTCTATCAGACAAAAATCTTATTTCTTAGCATTTAATTCCTGCCAATAGGGAGAAATCAAATTAGTGTTTAAAATAATATGCTTAAGTACACTTAATTAATTAAGTTAAATTCCAATTAAGGATCACTTACATAAAATCAGTTGCACTCTGCCTGGATGAGGACCAAAACTTACCTTTATGGTAAAAAATTAAAAGTACATTGACAGCGGGCCTCCCCGGTGGTGCAGTGGTTGAGCGCTGGGTTGCGAAGCTGCCCGCAGCCTCTGCAGCGCCGGTTCGATCCCCAGCTGCTCCCAGAGGAGGGTCCCACATGGCGCACAGACCTCTCCTGCCGCCTGCTGCTCCCCTCAGCAGTGTACTTCGGTCCTTCTGCCTGCTCTGCTCCCTGCTCTGGCTCTGGTGAATTCTCTCACCCTCCCACACTTCTGACTATACCCAATGCTTGTCTTAAATAAATAAATCTTTTTTTTTAAAAAAAGTACATTGACTGCTATGGATTTATTTAAATAGAAGATCTAGAATAGGATCTACAAAATATCCTTGCATTTTTGTTAATCACCTTGTCACACTTGCCACAGTGCATCATCAGGATAAAGACATAGACCCAGAAGAGGCAGGAGGCAGAGGAGGAACAGAATGTGCGGATCACTGCATGAACGAAGAAGAGAGCACAGGACAAGGTGATTTGAGTGGTGTGTTTCCAATAAGAGATTTGTGAGCCACCAAAGTAACAGAAGGCTGGGATGTCCTGAGGCCAGTCCCAGGCACTGCCTTGGATCTATGTTCCAAAATATAACATTAGGAACCCTGTTGTTGAAACTCTCTTGAACTCAATTATCAACCCTGCTGGGAAGTTGTGTTTTTATACCTCTCCCTCTAGACCCTGCCAAGAGGAACACATGTGCCATTTTGGACCATGACTCCTATGGTGTCTTAGAAAAATTTCTTTAAAACTGTACCAGTTATCTAGCTGCGTATTTTTCTTGGCCTTACTTCCTCCTAGTTCTGGCTTCTTCCTCTTCTCCTCCTCCCTGCTACTGAGGCTCCAACAGTCCAAGGCTTGGCACCAAGGGGCTTTCCAATTACAAGATACTTATATATATGTGATACATAAACATTCCAATTACAAGATGTTTATGATGTGATATGTTCCTGGATCATTTAGTTCCACACCAACTCTTCTCACTTATAAATTAGCATTTGTTACCTGTTCCACATGTTGAATAGGGGTGATAGCGCTGAGACTTAACCGTATGCCACCAGGGAGGCCCCTGAAGGGTGTTTCTTTAGTGTAAATATTGAGCATCAGCCAGATCAAGAGGACAGAGAACTGTTCAGGGATCCAATCCTAGCCTTATGGTCAAAGGACACATCCTTCTCCTTTGCAAAATAACAACTTGATCCAGAACATTTCTGAAGTATTCCCAGCCTGGAAACTACAGACATTCAAATAATGTCCAGGATAAGAGTCTTTAAATTATCTTTCAGATAAAGATACCACAGAACCCACTAAATACATTGTCAGACCATCTGATATTTAAAGAGGAAGCACTGGCATGAACAACAAAAAAAGAATCTGAAAAGGAGTAACCAAAGTGAGCAGCACCAATGCCAATACTCTGTACAAGATAGCTGAGCAAGAAATGGTAACTATTCCCCAAAAAGATGCTCTTTAAAGAAAAATGAACAGGGCCTCCCCCAGTGGAGCAGCGGTTGAGCGCTGGGCTACGAAGCTGACCGCAGCCTCTGCAGCGCCAGTTGGATCCACGGCCACCGGCGAGTGTCCCACATGGCGCGCAGACCTCTCCTGCCGCCCGCTGCTCCCCTCAGCAGTGTATTTCATCAGTCTGCCTCTACTCTTCCCCACTCTGGCTCTGGTGAATCCTCTCACCCTCCAGCGCTTCTGACTCTACCCAGTGCTTGTATAAATAAATAAATAAATCTTTAAAAAAAAATAAAGAAAAATGAACAGACTCTAGATGCATATAATTATGTAAAAGTCTCTGTGAAGTCAAAGAGTAAAGAACTGCTAACCCAGTGATTCTCAGATTTATTTATTAGTAAAAGCTCTTCTTTAGTTCATCACCTGTTAACATCTTATAGAACACAAATATTCCTTGGAACATCTTTGGAAAAACAGTTTTCATTTTATTATATAACCATAATTTCATTCCTTTCAATGAGATTTTAGTCTTTTAAATTTGTTACAGAACCTGAGAGGAGGATGGCCATGTTGACCTGAACAGACTTCGGACTCAAATATTAGTGGCCGAACTGGCATGAGAATCTCCAAGGAACTCAGAAAATGCTTCTGGCACTGCCTGAGGCTGCAGCACCTGGTGACTTCTTGCTCAGCACGACCAACTACACTATCTGTGGAATCCAGGGCAAAATGAAACTGCAGATCCCCTGCTCAAAAATTATTAAGAATTTCAAGACAGTAATAGCAAAGCATTAAACCAACAGCATGGTCCTTCTTAGCATGAGGTCGTATGACAATACAGATTGCATGGCCTTGAAACTGACCCTGCTACTCAAGTCTAGGAGGGACGTTAGAGGCAACAACAGAAACTGGGAAACTGCTGAGTCAGGGAAAGTTACTGGGTTCATTAAGAATTTGTGGAAGCTTCTGTGTAATAATGGTTTCCCCTAGATCTTTCCTTTTGGACTGTTAGGCAGGCAAAAATACTTGAGGAGCTCATGAAAAGGAGAAAAAGGAAGTTTGACTCTATAATTGAATTTTGCATCCTTGATTGTCTGCTATTCCAGTGTTTCACCAAAAAAAAAAGCTGATTGACCCATGAGTGTGCTCCTAACATGAGAAAGGGTAGTCAGGGTAAAGATGGAAGGAGGTAGTTTGGGATTCAAAAGGACTATTTGGAGGAACAAACGCATTGTAGTGAAGTAGGGTTTACTTTTTTCACATAGTTGAAAGTTTACAAAAATATAAATAAAAGAGAACTTTTTCTAAAACACTGTGATTGGAGATGTAGGCTAAAAAATGAAAATACTACTGGAATATAATATTGAGTATTATTTCTAAATGACCCAACGGAATTAAGTTTTCATTCAGTTTAGAATGATGGCAATATTTAAGAAACAACAGTATGACAACAGCTAAAACACCTATAATATTTAAGAATGACAGGGTGAGGACTTCAAGGACCCATTCCCTAGTTTAATTGGTAAAAATTATTTATAAACTATATAAATCCCTAGAAATAGACCTAAGGACACAGAAAATGGAGAACTATTTATTCAAGAAGATTTACAAAACATCAGTAAGAACAGTGTGAGTCAGGACCTACTCCCTCCCATCCTCTGACACACAACTCCACTCTAGACAGAGGCAGTCAGGAGAAACACAAGATCTCTGGCTTTCCTCAGTTTCCAATCTATTGGCTATTTTTGAGGGGCAGTGGTGAGGGTAGGGTAGGAGGAAACATGTTCAGCTACCAGATGCTGAATCAAATTTCCCAATGAGTGTGGCCAAAAGGTAGAGGTTTCCTTCCTCAACTCCTTTCCCCACTTGTGAGACAGGGGCTCTAATTTGAGCATGGCACTACTATAAATTTTGGAATTCCAACTGCGGATGCGTAGGTTCATAAAAAGGGGTTCTGGGCTTCCCTGGTGGCCTAGGGGTTAAGTCTCAGCACTATCACCACTACAGCCTGAGTTTGATCCCCACCAGGGAGCTTAAACACATACAGTGCAAAAGACTTCTCCTGCTCCCCTCAGCAGTGTATTTCAGTAGATCTGCCTGTTCTGCTCCGCACTCTGTCTCTGGTGAATCATCTCACCCCCTGCACCTCTGACCTACACCCCAGTTCTTATATGCATAAATAAATAAAATAAATGTTAATAAATAAATAAATAAAAATAAAATTCACAAAGGACCAATAAACACAAGAAATAATGTTTGATATCATTATTCACTAGAGAACTGTAAATCAAAGATCACTGTGAAATGCTACTTCACACCCACTAGAATGACTATAACCAAAAAGTCAAATAACAACATACCAAGTATTGTTAGGATGTAGAGAGATTGGAATGTTTATACACTATAGGTGGAAATGTAACCCATTGCTGTTGCTTTGGAAAAACAATCTGGTAGCTCCTCAAATTATTAAGCAAGGAATTATCATGTGATCCAGCAATTCTACTCTTAAGCAAACACCCAAAATAAATGAAAACATATTCCCACATGAAAACTTGTCCATAAATGTGTATCGTAGCATTATTCATATTCAGCAAAAAGTATAAACAACCCAGATATCCATCATCAAATGTGGTATATCCATCAATGTCATGTCATCTATTTATAAAAGAGTGACATGCTGATACATGTCATAACATACATGAATCCTGAAAACAATACGTTCAGTGAAAGAAGCCACTCACAAAAGACCACATATTATATAAAGCCAGCTATATGAAATGTCTAGAACAGACAAATCTATAATAGAGACAGAACACTCATTAGTAGCTGCCTGAGACATTGAAGATGAGATTGGGGGGGAAAGGTGTTGATAGCTAAAGTGTATAGATTTTCCTTGTGAAGTCATCAAGATGTTATAAAATTGACTTGAGACAGGTGCACATATCTGACTATACTGAAAAACACTAAATTGCACACTTAAAGTGAATTATATCTCAATCTCAGTGAGACTTTATAAAAACAGCCTAAGAAGTCAACCTTTATCTCTGAGCCTTCTGGATTTCAGTTAAAGAATTCAAGGACTATCAGAGTTGCTCTAATTGCCCAATAGCTCAGGGCAAGAAGAGTGTGCTTACTAGCCTCGAAACATACTGTCACACACACACATGGAAATTGCATCCCTACATTTGGAGAAACATAGGACATATTCAAGGTTATGATAGGTCATCAAAGCAAGGCTTCGTAGGTTCCTGGGAGGAGGACAGGAGGATGGCCTCATTGCCTTCCCCAGATTTGCCTCCCGTATCTCCAGACCACCTGCTTTCACAGCGAATGTCAGCAGTCACCCAGCACCAGTCAGAAGATTAGGCTTTAACTTTCTTCCATTCATAGAATATGAAAAGATTCTTCTTTTTTACTTTATAAATTATCACTATTTTTATTGTGTCAGTATAAAGAGTTGTATCTCAGCCACATTGTAACAAAATTATGACAGTTCATTCCAAAAGAAAATTTTAATGCAAAAGATTTTAGAAAATTAAAAATACTTTTTAAGAATTCTGTGTGTAAACCCTTCATGTAAATATGAAAATGTGCCACACTTCAGGAATCAACATCATCCTTGCGTGGGAGCATTGCTAATCTTGTCTTTCTAGCATATGTGCTGCTGAATCAAGCACAAAAGGATCCTTATTTTAAATAAGCAATGATATTAAATCATATCATTCAAACATACTTTTCCATTGGATCACTGGAAATCGCTATACTAATGTATTTTCAACAATATGTCAGACAAAATGCAATATGGTTGGCTTCTGAATCAATAAGGTCTATCACAAGCTTGAAAAAAAATTTACCCTAAATCACGCCAACTATCAACTGTTCAAAAATCAGAAAACAGAGGACTAAAAGAAATTACTTTGTCTTATTACCAGAATTTTTCTTCCACATTTCCACAGTCCAGTTTTTGTTATAATTTAAACCTCTTTGAAGAACCAGGACAAACCCAACAACTGTGTGAAAAATAAATTTTTACATAAGGTTGAAAAGATAACCCTCTGGTCATGACAATGATTAGTCTAAAGAAGGATTAACTAGGCATTTTCAGGTAGCTGGCAAGTAGTTATGAGGAATTTCAGTTGCAGGTTCAAAAGGCAGAGGAGAAACTTTGTCCTTCTGGGAACTAGCCATGGGTAGGTACTGTAATATTCCTTCAGAATCACAAGCTGACCAGAGAACCACTGAAGCTTCTCAACTCTGACAACTGCCTTTTTTACTTTGAGGGTTTTTTTAAGATTTATTTATTTTTATACAAGAATTGGGGTACAGGCCAGAGATGCAGGGGTGAGAGGATTCACCAGAGACAGAGTGGGAAACAGAACAGGCAGACGGACTGAAGTACATTGCTGAGGGGAGCAGCGGGCGAGACAGGAGAGGTCTGTCCCGCCATGTGTGTTGCTCCCTGTCCGGCCAGGAATTGAAGTCATGCTGCAGTGGCTGCCTATTGCTTCATAGGTTGCGTCTTAACCCCTGTGCCACCAGGAAGGCCCTTCACCTTGATATTAAATGCTTATTACAGTCCAGTTATCTATCATATGCCAGGCACATAGTACTCAATAGAAGTCTGGTTCATTGAATTATCAGCATCTAAAGTATTAATATTTTGGTTAAAAACAAAATACTATATCAGAGGGAGAAAAAACAAAAACCATATAAGCTAATACTTACATTAACAACTTAGGAATTTTCTAGAGATACTTAAAAATTACAATTATGTCAAAACTCAAACAACAAAAACACTATTACCAAAGTTTTCTCATCTAAAATTGTCAATATTGGCTAAGAAATCACCATTCATTCCAAGTGAAAATTCTATGGTCATCCTTGCCTCCCTGACTCTATCTAAGCACCCACTCAAGTTTGTAGGTTCTTCTTTATCAATTGCCATATCCATTGCTACTTTTCTACAATAAACACTTACCTTTTACTGTTGCTTTAATTTTTGTAAAAATGTTCTTGTAAACCACAGTACTTCCTCTGCTTGAGCTATCATTCTTTATAGAAATCTCAGTTAATCATGGTATCATGACGCTTTAAAATCCCCATGACCAGGGCCTCCCTGGTGGCACAGGGGTTAAAGTCTCAATGCTGTCAATCTATCACTAACCAGTGTGGCATGAGTTTGATCCCTAGCCAGGGAACTTACTCACATGGTGCAGCAGAACTTTCCTTCTGTCTTGCCCACTGCTCCCCTCAGCAGTGTATTTCAGTCAATCTGCCTGTTCTGTTCACTACTCTGTCTCTGGTAAGTCTTCTCACTCTCTTCACCTCTGGACTATATCTAGTTCTTGTATGCATAAATAAAAAATAGAATTAATATTTTAAAAAAAATAAAATTCCCATGACCCTCTACTGTTTACAACATCCAAAATTCTGTGTATGAAAGACTTCAAAATCTGGTCCCAATATAAACTTTTGGTCTTATTTTCCAGTCATTCACCAGCACCCTCTTCTGGTTTGTTCCAGCATCTCTCCATTCACTCTTGTGTAACAAGCCCTGTGTTTTCTTGTCTCCAGGTCTCTTGCCAATGTCTCATATGATGTTTTTCCTTCCCTCCTCTCCCCTCTGCCTGAATGAAACTTCCATGTTAGGACTTACCTTACTCAATACACTTCATTTTCTCCAAGTGAGACTTCTCATCCCCCTCCTTCATGCAGAACTAATTTTCTCATATGTATCTTTATGGTCCAATAGCCTTCTTTACTTATCACTTTGTGTTACAGGTATGTTGCTTACATGGCAACAATATTTTTAAAGAAAGGACTTATTTATTATCATACCCTGACACAGAGTCTGGCATGAAGAAATGCAGGGGGCTTCCCTGGTGGTGCAGGGGTTAAGATGCAGCCTATGAAGCCAACTGAATCTAACCACTGCAGCCACTGCAGCATGAGTTCGATCCCCGGTCAGGGAGCAACCCACAGGGCACAGCAGACCTCTCCTGGCTTGCCCACTGCTCCCCTCAGCAGTGTATTTTGGTCAATCTGCCTGTTCTGTTCCCCTCTGTCTCTGGTGAATCCTCTCACCCCCCACACCTCTGGCCTGTACTCCCGTTCTTGTATGCATAAATAAATAAATCTTTAAAAAAAAAAAAGAAGAGATGCAGATTTTTTTGAATGAAACATGTATGTAAAAAGAACTCTAGTAACATGGTCTTTGAATTTTGAGTTGTAAGATTTCTATTAACCAAAGAGGCAGCATAGGATAATGGGTAAAATCTCAGTTTCAGCCAGATTGTATATTTCAGTGAACGCCTTTGTGACTCTCAGGACTTATTTAATTTCTCCATGACCCAGTCTCTTCATTTATACGTTGTTCATAACAGTTCCAACTTCAAAGATCTGTCCCTTGGAATAAAGGCAATTATGCATGTCAGACAAGTTCAAGAGAATTTAATACATATGACATGCTAAATAAATATCAGCTATATAAAATTCTGTACTATTGATGTAAAGACTGAAAATGCATTTTTATTACAAAATAAAGAGTACTGCCATAATCAGAATGTAAGGGCAAAGTGGGGTTTTTATAAAACTTAGATGTTATTTGTTCCCTGAAAGTAAAGGTAGGAAGAATTGGCATTAGAAGGAACAAACTTTGGGTCAGACAGAATTGGTTTTGAATCCCAATTCAGCCAGAATCAAGTTGTGCATGTGTGACCTTAGGAAAGTCATTTAATATCCATCAGTATCAATCTCCTCGCCTATGAGAGAGATATCCTGATCCACAGCCTGAAAACTAAGGCATGTTACATGAAACTGGTGGTATAGAATAGGTTCAGAAAATTGGCAGTGATTCTTACTATGAAATCAGCCATCTGTGAAAGAAGCCCGCCTTGAAGTGCGACTTAAAAGTGAATGGCTGAGATTCTTAGAAGCCCCAAGTTCAATCAATCTTACTGAGCATTTGGCTACAGAAATATATGACTGACTGGAAAAGACAGCAAAAGCTTAATACGAGAATGTGTTAACAGAAGGGCTGCAATCTGCATGGAAACACAAGATTCAAACTTTTGATAATGTTTATTCAACTCTGAATCAAAAAAGAGAAAGTGAATATAGATTAATCACAACAGAAATATATCCTGTTACGAGCAGAGAAAATTCATCAGGATTCACTATTAAATACCATTCAAATGTATCCAGTTTCCTACACTCTGATTGCACAATCACCACAATCACCAAGCAATATTCTGCTTATTCATATATCTTTCCTAGTAACTTAATTCCTGGAAGCCCTAGACAGCAGAAATACCTGGCTACTGGAATAATATAATCTCCAAAAATGAATACATTATTGCAGTTAACAAAATTGACTGTTTTTGTTATTGTTGTTAATTTAGTTAATGTCAGACTTGAAGATTCCTGATATGGTCTGAAGATATTGCAAATATCAAAATGTTTTGCCTTCAAACAGAGGACCAGATCCAAGGGTAAGAATACCCCACCAAATGATGGTTTCCCTGTGAACCCTTCTAGCTTGCCAGCCCATCTGCTTCCACCAATTTTTTCTCTGACAATGAATCTTTAGCATCAACCATTAGAGCACAGCAAGAACAACTCACTCAGTAGGTGACTTCCACCCACAAGAAGATCAACCATCAGACGTCATTCTCTTTCTCACACATAGAATAAGAAGAACCTCAAAGTAATATATCTTGCTGAAGTCCTTCCATTAAGAGATACCAAAGCAACAATGAACATTCTAAGCTCTACTGTACATGCTGACATTATCTCAAATCCATGGTCATACTTACAGTCATTTATCATTTCTCTTATTAAATAGTACCCTCTATTGCTAAAAGACAATAGTAGGAAAGATTATCTAATAATCTTTACACAGGTATTCAATCTTCGTATACTAATCTACATATTTCATAAAACTTGGCTAATATAGGAAGAGCTGTTTTTATCTTTCCTTTCTGGTTTTCAATGAGAGTCTTCTGATGACTCACATAAGATGTTTGAAAGCTGTTTAAATGAAAGTGGAATCTAGCATTCAATTCTTAAATATAGTCATATTAACACTGCCAAACATAAACTAAATGTCTCCCAAGAACATTAGAGAATTACAGAAAATTTCACAGTTTACTTCTGGTTAAGGATGGTGTCTCAAAATACTAACCCTTTGGTTTTTAAAAGCTTCTTGGCCAAGAGAAACATACCAATCAAAAGGTATATAGAGCTTGAAGAAGAAAAACAAACCCTAAATTATATTTCAAAAATCTGCTAAATTAAAATATGTATTCTATTAAGGAAAAAGAGAGACACTCCCCTCCCCATTTTACTCTCAAAAAGGAGGATGTGTGAAATATTTCAGCCCCCAGAGAGCAATATTTGACTCACAACAAACTACATAGTTTCACACATTTGTTACTATATGAGTCCAAATAGATGCAGAAATACACAGCCACTCATTCAGCAAAGAGTTTCTAGGATACTTAGGAAATTCAGAAATCTTCCCTGCAAATTTTTCTTTTTGTGTATCATGTTGCTAGCATAAAAATATTTTACTCAGTGGACCTAAAATCAAATTTATTGAAAATCTTTTGTATTGCAACTTCCTCAAGTATTTGAAAAAGCAATGAAACCAATACATTTAAATACATATTTTCTATATTAATATTAATAGATTCAGAGACCAAAGAAAAGTGTACTCCACCTTAGTACTATCCATGATTCCAATTCATTGCATAAAGGAGACAGAGGTTCCAGAAGGCAACTGGACCCTGTTCACTACCATGAGCTCTATGCATTCACACCACATCACTCAAAGGCCTGTGAAAATGGCAGAATAGTGATTCACCAGCAAGAAGACCCAGACTGAACTAGCAATTAACAATGATACATGATATTCCCAAATCCTATTCAGTCTCAGGGGAGAGATTGCTCAACATGTCAACAGGAACACAGTTGTTCACAGAAGTGAACCACTATGCAAACTATACATCTGCCCAAGTTCCATTTAAATAGAACTAGTGATATAAAGTCTCCAATATTCCAGCCCTCTTGGGGAGGTGCCCCAGCCCACAGCTTTCTCAAGGAACTTCTGTTACCCACTCCCCTACAGGGAGGATATTGGGCCTTCTGGTGTTCACTCTGTGACCCTACCTCACCCATGTGGCCCTGACCACAATGATCCCTGTTAGAATCTCAGTCTAGATATTTGGAATTTTGAGAGAAGCAAGTTGGTCAGCCACAGTGGCCCTTGACCCCAGCAGACGCACACACAGGAGATGTGGTGCTGCCATGTTGGTCCCAGTTGAACAGCAGGGCAACCAAAATCCTACTGCAGAGAGAAAGAGGAAAGGAAGAAGGAAGGGGAGGGGCAGAGGCAAAAGTCTGAAGGATATGGGCCTGGGAAGAAGGGGAGAGAGAGAAAGATACTGCCCTGTTCCCAGAGTCATTCCACTTCCTATTTCTAGTCCCACAGATTTCTTTCTTCTAGTTCCAATTTCCCTTAAGCTAGCTTGAGTGAGTTCTACAACTTAGTCAATTATAGCTCTTCTTACCTTCCCCTTTGACATATCTAATCATTCCCTACCTTCTTTCCATATGAAGCACACCACCTTGAAATAGCTTATTGCTTCTTTCCTAGTGCTTCTTTCTCAGACTTTTCAGTTAGAATTCTTGGAAAATGTTTCCGTAGGTGTCTACAGCTGTAGTAAATGAGACAAGTTTGTAGGAGTCCATCTTTATTCTCACTTCTTTTTTGAATATGGAGCTTTTAGTTTCCTTTATTACAAAGCATTTCCTTTTAAAATCTGCTTACCTTTAATCAGAACCAGAAACATAGACCCAGCAGGTTACAGCAATCCCAGCAGCAGCAACAGGCCTTAAAGAGTAGTTGTTTCCCTTCACTTTGATTACTACTTGGTCTGTCTGGTACACAAGCTGCCAGCCTTTAAAAAGGAAAAAGAAAAGAAAAGACCTTCTATCTAACTTTCCATATTTTTTAATGATTTAGCGCAGTGACCTGCCAAAAAGCCCAAGGCTCAAGACCCTAATAAGGCCTTGTAATAATAGAGTTTCTCCTCAGAACAAACTTCCCCTCAAGAGCACCTGAGTCAGCTGTTTCGCTAGGTAACAAGTCACCTAACAAGCTCTTATACTAGAAATCCCTGAAAAACCAAAAAAGAGACTTGTGTTCCACAGCTGGAACCAGAGAATTCCAAATACAATTCAAGCTGATGCCAAAAATTAGCCAAGAGATAGTTTCAACCTATGATACAGTATGGATTATTAAAAATACACACACACACACACACATACCCCAAGAGCTTTAGAAATTTGAAAATTGCCCTTTTTTTTTTTTTTTTGATGTGGGGCTCATGAGTTTTCTGACTGAGATTCTGTGCTATTGGCACAAATGTACATGAAGTGAATAAAGGTGTTTTTTTTTTATATGGAGGGGTGAGATATTCCCAAGTCAGGCACTATGATGATTTTTTTTTCTTTTATTTTGGTGTAGAAGAACTGGTTACAGGCCAGAGGGCAGAGGGGTGAGAAGATTCACCAGAGACAGAGTGGGGAGCAGAACAGGTAGATCTACTGAAATACACTGCTGAGGGGAGCAGTGGGCCAGACAGGAGAGGTCTGCTGCACTTTAGGTGAGTCAGCTCCCCAGCTGGGGATAGAACTCAGGCTATAGTGCTGAGACTTAACCCTTAGGCCACCAAGGAGGCCCCATGATGAATTTTCACATGGACCTGATTGCATGAAGGAGAGGTCTCTCTACCTTTTGCCAGCAAAAACCTTTTGTTATCTTATATTTTGTATACATGAAACCCTAAGTAAAAATGTCCTTCTGGTGCTTTCTAGAGGTTATTAAACAGATTATTTTTGACCTGCTTTTCCCTCTCCTGAAGGAAGAAATTTACATAGGCTTTAAATTCACTAAAAGTGTTTTTTAAAAACTACAGCGGATAGACAATTCTAGAGAAAATGAAAGACTGTCAGGAGGTGACATTTTCTTCTCCAAGGTGGGGGGAGGGAGATGTCTGGACTAGGACCTCTTGAAGTTTGCTTCCAGGCATCAGGTTTTATTATTAATAGCTTCCGGGAATACATTCACATTTTTATTTGCCCATTTGTTGAATGAGTCACAAACAGAAGTCACAGCCACGGGGCACTTTTAGACTCTAAAACTCATATTAATTTATGGATTTTACCTGTTAGTCAAAGGCCTCTCTATAAATTGGACTTTTGGGCCAGGGACATAACAGAGACAATCTCCTCATCAGAAGGTCATTCGCTGGCCTCCACCTCCCCTGTTGCAGACTCCAGTCCTTTTCTGGTCTAGGGAACCTCAATCTGTTTATCATGCCACCTTTTCAAGTTCTCTCAGCCCCTGGTGTCATCACTCTTCTCCCATAGCAGATCAGCTTTCCTATTCCGTTGTGGTAACAGTTCCCACAGCCATACCCTTCACTCCCTGGCCCCTCTCTCACTCATCTCCTTCCTCTCCTTCACTGGCCAAACTTCAGCTCCTGGCCTTACCTGCCTGCCAGGAACCTGCTCAGTTCCTGCCTGGAGACAGGGCATCTCGGTTGAAATTCGGAACTATGACCTTTTTTTTTAATATTAATTTTTTTTTACGTCATTGTTCATTTTTAAACAATATTTGCTTCCCCAGCCCTCAAGTGTAGTCCCACATAGAGTTTTCTTCACCAATGCACCCCGTGCACCATCAACTCAGTTCCCTGTGCTCCTCCCTCCCTCCCTCTGATCCCTGTCCCTCCTCCTCTCCTGCAGGATGTCTCTGATTTATAATTGCCCATTTTTGCTTTGTTGTGTTTTGTACTGTTACCATTTTTTTTTACACTGATGTCTTATTTGGTTCCCCTATATTCTGGCTATAAATGAAATCATCTGATATTTTTCTTTTTCCTTCTGGCATATTTCACTGAACATAATTCCTTTTAGTTCCAGCCACATTGCTATGAACGGCGTAAGTTGATCTTTTTTGATTGCTGAATAATATTCCATTGTGTATATATGCCTCATGTCTTGATCCAGTCATCTATTTTGGGCATTTGGGTTGTTTCCAGCTTTTACCTATTGTAAATAGTGCTGCAATAAACATAGGGGTGCAGGTGTTCTTTTGAATCAATGTTTTTGTGTCCTTTGGGTAGATCCCTAGGAATGGAATTGCCAGGTCGTATGGTAGCTCCATTTTTAGTAGACTGAGGAACCTCCAGACAGCTTTCCACAGTGGCTGGACCAGTTTGCACTCCCACCAGCAATGTAGAAGAGTTCCTTTTTCACCACATCCTCACCAACATTTGTTGTTGCTAGTTTTTTCAACATGTGCCATTCTTACTGGTGTAAGGTGGTTATCTCCTAAGGGACTGATCACAAAGATATACAAAGAACTCACATGACTGAACAAAAGCAAAATAGACAATCCAGTCAAGAAATGGGCAGAAGAACTTAAAAGACATTTCTCCAAAGAGAAAATGCAAATGGCCAACAGGCATATGAAAAAATGTTCAACATCCCTTATAATCACGGAACTATGACCTTAAAGGAGCCCTGGTTTGCCAGCCTCTACTCACTCCAGCCTGGGCCCTTTTCCCCTAAAGTTTTCAGTCCAACCTCCTGCATCTCCTCACCTGTTCTCCCTGCTGAGAACCTCCCTTCCTTTCTTGCTGAGAAATTATAGTATAGGTAGGGCCTCCCTGGTGGCGCAGGCAGTTGAGCGCCGCACTGTGAAGCCTCTGCAGCAAGGGTTAGATCCTGGCCTGCTGGTGAGAATCCCACATGGCAAAGCAGACCTCTCCTGCCTCACCCACTGCTCCCCTCAGCAGTGTGTTTTGGTCAGTCTGCCTGTTCTGTTCCCCGCTCTCTCTCTGGTGAATCCGCTCATCCTCCTGCGCATCTGGCCTGTACCCCAGCTCTTGTATAAATAGAAATAAAAATCTTTAAAAAAAAAAGATTAACATACAGGTAGCCCCAGTTCTTTGAAAGATGGAGTTAATGCCACTTCGCCTTTACCAAAGAACCTTTTTATGACCTATATTCGGGAATGGAAAAACCTGAAGCGGACGTCTGCTTTTATGACAAAAGGTGAAGAGTGACTTAGTTTGGGGACTTGCTTTGCGGCAACCACTCTCGAGGAGACCAGACCCCAGGCAGCGAGAGCTGCACCGACAGCCTCTTGCCCCAGGAGCTGATTTATACGCACTGTTTTGCCAAATACAGGTATTTAGCATATTATTATTGCTCTTAACCCATTGTAGTGTGAGTTTAGGTTTAATGTGTTAGGTTTGGGGCCTCCCCTGTTGGCGCAGGTGGTTGAGCACTAGGCTGTGAAGCTGCCCGCAGCCTCTGCAGCACAGGTTTGATCCCGGCCAGCCAGTGAGGGTCCCACATGGCACGGCAGACCTCTCCTGTCTCGCCCGCTGCTCCCCTCAGCAGTGTATTTCAGTCAGTCTGCCTGCTCTGCTCCCCACTCTGTCTCTGGTGAGTCCTCTCATCCCCCTCATCTCTGGCCTGTACTTGGGTTCTTGTATAAATAAATAAATAAATAGATAGATAGATAAATAAATAAATAAATCTTTTTAAAAATGCTTCTTTAAAAAAAAATGTTAGGTTTGGTTTGATTTAGTAGGGTATTTTTGAGTCCAAATATGGAAGACTAAGAACTTTTTGCATATAAATTAATAGTAATTGCTTCATTGATTGATGCCATTTTTGCTTATGAAAGATTTCATGGGAATGTTCTACTTTTAGGTAGTGGGGGAAGCCTGTCTTCAGCAGAAACTTTCCACCAACTCCCAACACCACTCACCCTTCCCTATCCCATCTGTGATACAAACTTAGCCTTTTTCCGGTTATTACAAATAAACTGCGTACATTCCTTGGGGCACTAGATCTCAGCTCTTCTCACCACTGGAAAATCTCATCCCAGAGACCTTCCCCTCCCTCTCACAGCTATCAGTTCTCCATCTCTGGGATATCTTTCCTATCACACATAATGTCATTTATTCCATCTTACCTATCTCACTGTTTACTCAGCATTTGCACTTGAATATTTGGTGGATATCTCAAATTAACTTTTTTAAATCTACACTCCTGGGCCTCCCTGGTGGCACAAGGGGTTAAGACTGCATCCTATGAAGCTATCTGCAGCCACTGCAGCACGAGTTCAATCCCCGGCCAGGGAGGTGACCCACATGGCGCAGCAGACCTCTCCTGTTTCACCCTCTGTTCCCCTCAGCAGTGTATTTCAGTCAGTCTGCCTGTTCTGTTCCCCAATCTGTCTCTGGTGAATCCTCTCACCCCCCTTCCCACATCTTTGACCTGCACCCCAGTTCTTATATGTATAAATAAATAAATCTTTAAAAAATAAAAAAAATCTACACTCCCCATGTCCTACTCCCAAACCACAAGCCTCTCCGCCAAGTCTTCCCCTCCTTCTTTCTATTTGTCATGTTTTAAATTTTTTAAATAATTCTTAATTCCTTTCTTTCATTTCCAAAATCAAATCTGTCTACAGATCCTTTTAACCTGGACTTCAGAATATATCCTAGTGTGATGACTTCTCACCACCTCCTTTCCTGTAGCCTGCTTAAATCCACCATCATTTCTCAACTCAGTAATCACAGAAGTCTTGTAATAAACCTCCACTCTCTCTAGGTTATTTTCAACATAACAGCCCACGTGATAGTGTTAAAACACTGGACATTGTAAGCATTATGTCATACCTCTGTGCAACCTGCCAGTGGCATCCAATCTCACATAAGCTAAAAAGTAGGGTCCAGTGATTTTCCTACAAGTCTCTACATGACTGGCTTCCCTCCACCCAGCAAGGTACATAGCTTACCTCCTTTGGCTCTCCCTGTCCTTTTACACTGGTCTCCATTCTGTTTTCTTCTGTTCTTCAAGCACATTCAGGCCATCTCAGGTCAAGTACTGTCTGTCCCCAGTTAACACATGGCTCACTCCCCTCCTCTTTCAGATCTCCAATCTCAGCAAGCTCTGCATTTGACACTCTGACTCTGCCAGCACTCTCCTTACCTGGATTTTTCCCAGAAACATCACTGCTCAATACTATTTTTATTTTGTACTTCTCATTGTGTTTCTTTCACCAGAATAGTCTATAAACTAGATTGAAATTCCCCTGAAGGCAAGGATTTTGTCTGCCTGCTCTTTTTCCCCAATCCTGGGAGCAGTGCCTGAGACAAAAAGTAAGTCCTCAAAACTGTTGAGTGAATAAAGTGTTAAGTAAGTGATAGCTGCAGCCACTTATTCCCCTAGCTTGCAGCATATCCATGTCTTTAGCAGGGCCCTTTCATCACCTTCAATCATAAACTGTTAAAAGGCACTCACTTTGAGCTGGAGGGACTGCTGATTAATAGAAATTAGGAGCAAAGAGAGGAAAGCTAATGTAGATCACATATATCCTTATTTCTTTGCTCAGGCTCCCTTGACAAAATACTATAAACTGGGTGACTTAAAGAACAAAAATTTTTTTCTCAGTTCTGGTCCTTTCTTTTTATTTTTTCATAGAAGAACTTGGATGTAAGCCAGAGGTGTGGGGCCAGGGAGAGGATTCATCAGAGACAGAGTAGAGAGCAAAACAGGCAGATCTACTGAAATACACTGCTGAGAGGAGCAGCGGGCAAGACAGGAGAGGTCTGCTCTGCCACCTGTGGATCAGCTCCCTGGCCGGTGATCGAACTCAGATCATCGTGATGATTGTGCTGAGATTTAACCACTAGGTCATCAGGGAGGCCCCCCCATTTCTGATCCTTGATGAAGATTGCACTTGAATTGATTTCAGATGCAACTCTCATCCCAGCTTGAAGATAACACCTCATCAAGCTGTCCTAGTGCCTTTCCTCCCTTGTGTGTGCGGGGACAGAGGGAGAGAGAGCTCTCATGTCTCTTCTTATACAGACACCAATGATACAGGATCAGAGATGTACCCAAAGATCTCATTTAACTTTAATTACTTCCTTAGATGTTATCTTCAAATATTACCCCACTGGGTTTTAGGGCTTCAACGTATAAATTTGGGGAGGATACATCCAGTCGACAATTAGGCCCCATTGAATTATCTTGCCTCAGGCCTAGCTTAGAGTGAATGAATTTCTGTTTTACTTCATGAGTCATGATGTATGTAGAACTCAGTTCCTGGAATATCTTTTTGTTTGCCTTCATACATATTACCTTTTTGATGGTATATAATTAGGCTTTTCCTTCCTGGTATGATTATTATGGATCTACATAATGCTCAAATCACAACATTGCATTCACAAAAACAAAATAAAAGCCCGTCTTTATAATGGAGTCTTAAGGATCTACTCATGATCTGATTCCTTAGTAATAATAAACAAGTAGTTCTTCTTACTCCATGAATCCATCTGCCAGCACTTGCTGTGTTCAGGCACAGACACAGGGCCCAAAGACCACAAAAGAAACATGTAACACTGCCCCTGGGTACAAGAGACTTGTGATTCTAGAAAAGAGAAGAGACATAAAGCACAGCAGTAAAACTAATACATGATTGAGTGAAATGACAAATAAGGTGTGACAGACAGCATGAGCTATAGAATGTCAGAAGTTTTCTATGTAATTTGAACTAAATGAAGACTCCTGGTGGCATTTCTATGTATGAAAATAGGGTTGGTTATTTAATCCTGCAGAGTAGATGTGTGAAAAGGGAAATTTTTTCAAGTATTTCTTTCACTTGTGAAAGGACAATAGAGTCTTTGCCATCTTTTAGGGCAAAACACAACTTGCTTGCCTAACTTACAGGGCTGAATACAAAGCATTTAGCGAATTTTATAGCATGTTTACTATGTAGCCTATTTGAACATCTGGCATAAAATATGCCTGAAGTTATCTAGGCCCATGAAAAGAACCCTAGCCTTATTTCATTCAGTTCTATAGAATTCAATTTTATATTTTGAGCATCCTTTACACACAGTCAGGGACTCAACATTTTTTTTTAAAAAGATTTACTTATTTATTTGTTTGTTTATTTATTTATTTATACAAGAACCAGGGTACAGGCCAGATTTGCTGGAGGATAAGAGGATTCAACAGAGACAGAGCAGGGAACAGAACAGGCAGACTGATGAAATACACTGCTGAGGGGAGCAGCAGGCCCGACAGGAGAGGTCTGCCGCAAGATGTGGGACCCTCGCTGGCTGGTCAGGATTGAACCGGCACTGCAGAGGCTGCGGAGAGCTTCACAGTGCTGCGCTCAACTGCCTGCGCCACCAGGGGAGGCCCTGGGACTCAAAATTAATGCCACTTCATTATACTAAGAAATGATCCTGTTTATGAAGTGATTTATTCAAAACCAAGAGTTAACCCTGCATATAGGCCCAAGTGTTTCTATGTGTTTTCTGGTGATTAAAAGATATTGATGACAACTGGGGTATGTGAGGTTTGACACTCTAGCACCTGGTATAATAACGTGAGTGAAAGTTTGTCACTTTTCAAAGCCCAGTACTTTTGTACAACTTAAGTCCTTATATTTGAAGCAATGTTCATTCTGCAGGGGCCCAGAATATAGTACAGTTTATCTCTGAAAATGACTTGATGCAGCAATAGCTATAAAAATGATTCAGAAAAGGGCCTCCCCAGTGGCGCAGCGGTTGAGCGCTGGCCTGCGAAGCTGCCCGCAGCCTCTGCAGCACCAGTCGCCGGTTCGATCCCCGGCAGCTCCCCGTCAACAGGAGGAGGGTCCCACATGGCGCGCAGACCTCTCCTGCCGCCCTCTGCTCCCCTCAGCAGTGTACCTCGGTCCTTCTGCCTGCTCTGCTCCCCGCTCTGGCTCTGGTGAATTCTCTCACCCTCCCGCACTTCTGACTGTACCCAGTGCTTGTATAAATAAATAAATAAATCTTTAAAAAAAAAAAAAAAGTAGTATCTTAACACCTTTAATAAAATCTTAATGGGGGCTGATAACTTGTACCAGGTCTTGCTTTTATCACCCCAAACCAAGTATTACAAAAATTTTGACATTCTCAGCCCTATTATTTTGGTTCCATCAACATGATACAGAGATTGTAGTGATGAAACAGAGCACTGTAATATAGGCTGCCTTGCAGGAAGAATCTTTGGTTTATCCCAGGACCATTGTTCCCATACAAATGATGCAAATAGTGAACAGGGAGCATAAAATCAATATGAATATAATTTGGCCCCACACTAAATGATGTTACTACCCCCCCCCCTTTCTTATGTTGGGCTGCTCAAGGGCTTCCATGCCTCTCTCCATTTCCTGGTCAATTTTACATTCCTCCCTTGTGTGAATCCTAATTTCTCCCTAAATTGACTTGTTCTCTGTCTCTCCAGGCACACGGTTTGCTTCCTTTCCCCTGTACTATTGCTCTAACTTTCCCACTTTCATACATTTTCTCATTCTGCTGCATCCTAAGGGTTCATCCCCTCAAACTTTCTTAAATTTCCTTTAAGGCTCATTTCAAAGCCTGTGAACCATTGCTATAATCATCTCATTCTGAAACAATCTTTCTTTTTCACAAACACCAGTAATAATTTTTGGTCACAAAATTATTTGTGTCGTGTCTTCCTTGTTTCTGGCATCCATAACTTTTAAATGTTTTGTTTGTTTGTTTGTTTGTTTTAACTCAAATTTCTCTTATTACTATTTGCAACTGAGCAAAACAGTAAATTTCTTGATGTCGGTGACCATGTCACAATCATTTATTTAACTCCCTAGAGCAAGGGTCCATGAATTGTGATCCCTGAGACAGCAACATCAGCCTAGCCTTAAACTAGTTAGAAATGCAAATGTTTATGTGACACTAAGACCCACTGAATCAGAAAATTTGGATTTGAGGCCCAATAGCCATTGTTTTAATAAGCCTTCAGGAAATTTTGATGCTAAGGTTTAAGAACTAGTACCCTAAAGCATCTAAAACACTGTCCTGAACATACTGTAATTTATTCAATCCACACTCATTCAATAAATATTTATGGAGCACCTACTACATGCCAGGCATCATGCTAGGGATACAACACAAGAACAGAAATGACCCTGCCCTTGTGAGTTTGTAGGCTAGTGAGGGAGACAGTGTGATTAATTAGTAATCTCACCAGTAAATAGGAAATGGCAGCTGTCAGAAGCTGTATGAAAGAAGGGTGCATGATGCTGTGAAACCTTACAGTGGGGAATGGAGCTTTTCCAAGGTATACCTCTGGAAACAAGTTACCTAAGCTGCAAATGCAGGACAATTGTATGTTTCACAGGTGTGGAGAGACTGGCGCACATTCCAGGCTAATGAGCAGGATGTGCAAAGGCCTATGTGGGGTAAAGACATGGCTACTGTGGCTGGAGCCCAGAAAGTCAGGGGGAGTCTAAGGAAAGATGGACCTTCCAACCCAAGTTAGAAACTGGTCTTTTTTTCTAAAATGATGAAAAGCAATATAAGAAAAGTTTAAAGCAGGAGGATTGGGATAGGGTTGGGATGGTGATATGATCAGTTATGTTTTGCATAGATAACACAGTATGGAAAATGATCACACAGTATGGCAGTAGTGGCTATGGCAGGACCAGATAGAAATGATGGATACGTACCAAAATGGGAAGGTACAGGCTTAGATTGTAAATGCAATCTCAAATCACAAAAGTGACAGATTGGAAGGGGAATTTGAAAAATATGTAGAAGGTCAAAGTTGACAGAATATCTAGATGGATTGGATAGTAGAGATTTAAAAGGAAAAAAAACAACAATAGCAACTAAGTGTCAAGGGTGGCTCCAGGGTTCTGGCTTGCGTAATGAATAGGATGCAATTCCCTGCAATGAAAAGGACCAGGTCAACTGACCACAGGAGAGAAGATGAATGAATTTTCATGTATAGCTCCAGAAACACTAGAGAACATGAGTCCACAGATAGAAGGATTTTATAAAGGAGGGGTAAACCTCCTGTATTGTGTCACATGAGAAGAGGGATTGAATCATGATGTAGCTAGATTGGTATGCTTTATCAGGAGTTGATATAGTTCCTATCTAATTAGATTTTATTTTCTGGCAAACAAGCCAAGCCATTTTCTTATAGAGTGAAATAGGTCATCAATAGAAGTTACTTCTTATAGAGTGAAATAAACCACTGGGTGATGTTATGAGGAGCTGATTTTAAAGGTTTGATAAGAGTGTAGCAAATATGAAGAATTGTTGCGGTGGCTGAGATTAATTTGATTGTAGGAATACTTGAATTGTCAGGAAATACTGAGATTAGTATTGTAAATTTGTTGCAATATTGGTCTGATATATTATGAAAATTTATCCATCAGGGCTCAACACTTTAATTATGGTCATAAAAAAACAAAAAAAGATTCATCCTGATTTGAATTTTTGTCCATCAAATGTGATGGAAAGATGAAATGGGAAATTTGGGGGCTGAGCAATAGTGTTTTGATAAGTGAATGATGAGTGATGAAAGAATTCTAGTCCATAAATATTTTTAACTTAGTTTCTTAAAAATTCATGCATGAAATAATAATAACCAGGCCATAATCTATAGGGTTGTATAGCATAATAACCTTACACTACTTCTACCCTTGCTTGAAGGCAGCCCTCAGTGAACTAATGCATATTTGCTTGGGATTTGGGCTGTCATGTCCCTTACCCATATGTTCTATCTGATAAGCCCAGATTGGCGCAAGCTTGTCTTTAACATCAGGGACTGACCCTGGGGTAGGTTCCAGGTTCTCATTACTGATGACCTGATTGGGAATGAAAGGACTTGAATTCTGCCTGTGGCATTGATAAAAGCCAGTGTGTCCCTTCAAATGCTGCCTATGTTCTAGCAGGGGTGGAAATCAGTCTCTTACCTTCCTCATAAAGTAGTATGCATCTTAATTCTGAAAGGAAAAACAGGTACATGGCCTTGGGAAGTTGAAAATCACAAGGAGGAGGGAGAAGCATGGAGAATTTTTGAGGCCAGCTTTCCAACTGAAAATGCATTAAGAAGTTACATGAAAATACAAAAGTTCAACTTCTTTGTATACTCATTCCCTCTATTTCTGATTCCTGCATTGTCAATATCAAGTGAAGACTTGTTTTTGAGAGGGAGAGAATACTCCAACCGATGAGGTATTTCCAAGTAAATGTACAGTCAGGGGGCATTCAGCCTTTACCTTACAGCTTTCCAGCTGTGCCAAAGGTATTAAAGTCTGGCCTTTATTTGAGCACACCATTGGGCCCCACAAAAGCAGAGCTTAAGGTAGTCAGGGCACACCCTGGCTCTTTGTCAGGTATAAAACAGCAAAAGGTAAAATGATCCAGAGAAAAATTTTATTTCCTTCCTATGGAGGCTCCAACCACAGTGAGTCTGACACTGGCTCTTCCTACATCCTCATTTAGGAAGTACAAAAGAGTAGTGGATATGATCTCTTTTCTTGAATTTTGGACCTACTATCCTCATCTCAGCTTCCAACCGTCTTCTCCAGTCTCCACATTCCCCTTCTACTCCCTTGAGATCTAGCATTTATCCTACCATTTTGTTCTTATGTGGATTTCTTAAAGGATACCCTTAATTGAAACAAAACTTGGGGCACAAAATGTCCATGAAGGGGAATTGTATCATAGTCTCAAAATATAAGGACTTAGGGGATACTACAGGTATTACAGATGATCACTCTTCAAGTTCCTGAAGGACCTACATGTAGACAAGTAAGGGCAAAAAATGTGGGAGAGCTCAAGACTCTCAACAGCAATTGACTGACTTGAGAAGGAAATTTTGCTGTTGGGTTAACCTTTTAGAATACCTATTGTCAAACTACTTGTTCTCATGCTTACATTCTTAATATTTACTGAGGAACCCAAAGAGCTTCAGGGTTTGGGAAGTTATTAGGTCATCAATTAGATCAGCAATTATCAGATCAGCAATGAGAACTTATTCTCATATTTGCTTATGCTTTCTTTTTTTTTTATCTGACCCCCTGCTTATACTTTCAATTTGTTATAATGTGTTGCTTTGGTTGCACAGTATATGAAGATGTATAATTGGAAGTGAGGAGAAGAGTTTAAAAGCCCTTAACATCATGGTGAATAGACTCTTTGACTACACCACTACACACAAACTTAATATTGGCAGTTTCTTAAATGTTAGTTGCAATATGGAATCTGGAAACATAACCATAAACTTCTCAGACTCTGTATGCTCATGACACAATAAGAGTGAAAATGGCAAATAACATCTTAGTGTGATTATATAAAATGACCTTATAGAAGCTCTGAAAGTGACTTGGGAACCCCTAGTGGCCCCAGCACCATACTTTGAGAACCATTACTTTAGACTCTCCATAAGGAGCTTGTATGAATCTGATGAAGAATGGATGGATTCAATTATCATATAAGGTGCTAGGTATTATTACCTCCATCTCTGAAAACGAGTTTTTCACTAACTTGAAACTAATACGGAATTGTGAAGCATTAAAATTGAAAGAGATGTTGAGATCATCCCAACTGTATCACTTGTTTTTTAAAGGAGGAAACAGTTGTGGAAAAGTTTGGAAATGAGTTAAGTGATACCCGTGAAACCTTTGAGAACCAGACTCACCAGTTATTTCCTTGTGGATTGTGGAAAGAATTCTGGGAATTGTAATTGTGTGAAGTATTTTTATTGTTTCAGTTACTCTTGCCACACACCCCAATGAGAAACAATACACCCTGGAGTTACCAGACCTCCTTAAATTCTAGAGGCAAATATCTTTTTTATTCACATCATTTCCCAACCATTAGTGTGTGTGTGACCTTAAAAAAAAACATGTTATGGAATCCTGCCATTTGCAACATGCATTGACCTAGAGGGTATTATGCTAAGTGAAATAAGTCATAAAGAAATACAAACACCAAGTTATTTTCATGTGTGGATTATAAAGAAACAAAGCTAATGAACAGACAAAACAAACTCTAGCCAATAAGAAAAAGCAGTGGTCACCAGAAGGGAAGGTGGAAGGGTGAGTGGGTAAAGGGGTTGAAGGCTGGGAACAAGACTTTTGGTGTGACCATATGCAATATATATGAGATGTTGATTAATGATGCAATGCACATGAACCTATATAATAAAAAATAGTTTTATTTCAATAAATTTTTTTTAATTTTTTTAAATTTTTTTCAAGATTTATTTATTTATAAGCATTGGGTACAGTCAGAAGCATGGGAGGGTGAGAGAATTCACCAGAGCCAGAGCAGGGAACAGAACAGGCAGACTGACGAAATACATTGCTGAGGGGAGCAGCGGGAGTGGCAGGAGAGGGCTGTCACACCGTGTGGGACCCTCACTGGCGGCCGGGGATCGAACCAGGGCTGCAGAGGCTGCGGGCAGCTTCGCAGCCCAGCGCTCAACCGCTGCGCCACCAGGGGAGGCCCTCAATAAAATATTTTTTAAAGAAGTTGTCTTAGAAGTCTGAATGGTAGGCAAAATAAAAGAAAAATGAGAAAAAATAAGAAGAATGGCATTTTTAATGTCATTATAGACTGTAAACATAGTGTCCTTGGACTTATACACTGCACAGCCTGTGCAGGTGTATATGGCAACACAACTTCAGCTTCCAACAGTGGGAGAACATCTAGGTTATACAAATCACTATAGATCTACATTCTGGCACAAATAATAATTATCTGTTAATAACAATGTAGGAAACAATTATCATATAATAAAAAAAGTTTATGAAAGAGCAGGATGTGAAATTATAACTTTTACCTGACCCAATAGTGTAAAAATATAATGTCCTTGAATAGTCTGTTCAGCAGAGAGAGGTGCCCAGATCTACTCTGAGTCTGTTAACCCAGCCTGAGTAAAGCAATGATATTTGAGGGTACAACCACATCACACTGGCTCACATGGACTCTACCTTGAACTAAAACACATCAAATGTTTTCACATATGCTTCTATTTAACCATGCTCCGTCCTCCATATCTTTGTTTGCACACTCATTCCTTCTACTACCCAGAGTCTAGGAGTTCTCAAACTGTTTTACAGACTCTCCTTGGAGGCCACTGGGAGAGGTGAGGAGGAATAAAGAGGAGGTCCCAAATTCCTCCATTCCCACTTCAACTAGAGCAGATTTTATCTTATCTCAGAGAATTCCTGCAAGATTTTATTGATGAAAAAATTCCAGGTGAATTTTAGGACCTAAATGTAGCTTTACATTTTCTTCCTGCTCAATTTTACCTCTTAGTTTCAGGCAGCCATTCTAACCCCTTAGTATCTTTTCAATTCTGATTTGGCCATCCACTCTATTTTCTGTGCCTCAAGCTCTATGCCATCTGCAAGTATGATTCACTTCACAGTTCTGTCCTCAATCTGCTTCAGTAATAAAAATGTTGTAAAGAGCAGAGTCCTTGAATAAGTCCCGCGATGCCTCCTACATGGTATATCAGTTTATTAATTGACTTTCTCTAGGACCGATTTTTCAGATTAGTTATCAATCTACAGAGACTTATAGAGTGACTCTTTCACTTTGAGACCAAATTGAATATTTTGAATATTCACATCTGGCAAAATGCACAGGCCTAAGAAGAGTACACTTGCAAAAGGCAGTTAATTGAGGACTTTTGTTTGAGGCTCAAAGAGGAAGGAGAATTGGAGACAGATGCCAGCATGAAATGAGATAATGTTAAAATGGTATCTCTCCCCCTTGCAGCCCATCCTCCTTGACATCTTTGGGGAGCACCAACCATGGCTAAAGGTGGAAGAAGCACTCTGAGATAAGACAATGCTACTTAGGTCCCAGGTAGGTGTCCTTGTACAGCTTTCCAAGCATATAATGTCCAGGGAAGCCAGAGCATGTGGGGCAAACATGAAAGCACCTCCTTATTGTATGTGACAAACTAAATGAATATAACCCCAAAACCCTCTGGGAGCTCCCAGATGTTTGCAGAAGTGGTGTAAGAGATGGTGAAGTCCTTCAGGAACACAAAGTAGGGAAACAATGAGATGTGGTGTTTGAATTTAGGTGGCATCTCTGTACCCCCAGATTGACAAAACCTGAAAAGATGCAAAAGTGGGTATTTTTTTGTACAGTATACATTTCCTCCCAAAGAATATTGTGCAATACCATAAATACTTGCTTGCTGAGCTCCAACACAATCTTTCAATAGATACCCTAGTTCTGAGGCAAGATTTTTTTTTATTTTTTATTTTATTTTATTTTTAGCAAGCTCTGCAGGTGAAAACTTAAGATCAGGTTAAGTTTCAGAAACTGTGATTTAGGGCAATCTCTCTTTTGACAGATGATGGAAATAAGACTGATGCTATTCAAGTCATTTAAGACCACTGCTTCATTTTGTCATCATTGTATTTCCTCCATCTCCTTAACTACTGCTAGAGTATCACTTTTGTTCCTCTCTATATTTTTGTCAAAATCTTTAATAATATCTCAAGATGGATGGTCCAAACTTGTGGTTTCTAAAGTGAATCTCTAGAAACCTCCAACACCAAGGCAAGACTCGGGGTTGCTGTGTTTGCCAGGGAGAGAGTGTGGTGAAACCAAGTCTTCCTCTAGCCTCTCTCCTTATTAGAACCATCTTATCTTCAGCTGACTTATCAATTCAGTTCTGTGAGAAAGTTTAGCCAAAGATTTTGATGCCTCAAAGAAGAATTTGTGAGCAACTGATCAAGTATCTGCAAAACCTATCTTACCTTGAAACTTCATCTGTCTCAAAAAAAAAAAAAAGGAAAGAAGTGAATCAGTAGCATATATAGTTATTTAAAAGTTGTATTTATTTTATTAATGTAGAGGTGGTCATTACTGGTCATTATTTATCTCAAATATTTCATGCTAAAAATAACTGTTAACATAGATTTGGTGGAAGACCACCAGTACCTCTTTTCTAAAGTGAAGAATAGCAAAGTTGACAACCATCCTTGGAAAATAATAGGATATATAAACAACAGTGAGCCAGTGGCCTCTCAGGGAGAAAACAGCACGTCACTTTCTCTACACACAGTGATTCTCAACCAAAATGAAGCAGCCCATGCAAGCACTGTGAACTCTTCACAGCTATGCTGTGAACACCACAAACAGGTATGATGCCAAATTTTGATCAAGGTGTAAAATTTATTTTTGCCCCAGTTTTACATACTGATAGGGTAGTAGTGTTGGTTAGAAGTTTATGTAGTAAATGCACTTGATGTCAGCAGGAGGAGAAAATGTAGCTTAACACTAATCTGACACCAAGAAATACTTATGCTTATTGAATGTGAAGTTGGCCTTGCAAGTATCAAAGGGAGTCTGGTCAGGTTATGGCACAATCCTACTGAAACTAAGACTCACAGTGAGCAATGCGGCACTGAATTCCTGTACCATTCATGTAAACCACTAGGACTCACTAGCGATTGTTTTGTCTTTGTTAGTGACATTCAAGTGTGCCTCCAATACTAGGGTGGTAAGTGATCATAGCAGTGAAAAGAACTACTACAGTAACACAACCAAAAGATTTGGCATGGCAACCCTGTACTTCCCGATCAAGACACAGTACTAGTCCTACAATGCCTTCCATATCAGAAATTGATGTCAACGAGTATCATATGTAATTTTTCCATTCTGAAAAGGTTAACTCAAGAAACACTTACTGGTCTCAGGAAAGGAAGTAAGACTTGAACAAGCCTGCTGGATCCATATCTGTAGCCTTTTCCCTGATGCCTCATGAAGAATTGTAAGTGACAGCAGTAATTCATCATAATGAAAGTTCTGTCAACCAGAGTTCAGGTCAAAATGTCTTCCTCAGTCTATCCTCTTTACTAATCTGTGAGAGAACAACTGCTTCACAACTCAATATTTTTAAATGCTTAATGAATAGTCACTGTTTCTCTTTTACCTTTAGAAACGCAGTGGAAATATAAGACACATAAGGTATCATATGTGAAGGAGACATGGGACGTAATTAGAATCAAGATAGGTATACAATAAGGGCTTAATGTTACTCATGTCAGATATAAGGGGTATATAGTGAGATGTATGGTGTGGTCAGGAAGAAGGACATTGATTATGACAAGTGTTAATGAAGACATTTTTATGAAGACACACTAGAACAATTTAAAGAAATGAATTACCATTCATTGGATGTTTATTGTGTACCAGGTACCACACTATGAACTTAAACAAATGATTATAATTTAGTAAAAAATAATATTAGCACTGAAAAAGTAGATTTATGTAGATGCTCTATGATGATTTGGGGATTGTAGGTAATTTAATTTCTTCTGAATACGTTTCTTGTTAGTATTATATATGCAACACATAATGAAAAAAGAATTTGCAGGATTTAGGCAGATTAGAAGTAATGAAAATGTTTTATTAAGAGAAGATACTGTGTGTAAAAATATGACAGAGAGAATATGATGTATAATATGGATATTGAAGTGCTAGTTTTGAAAAGGAATAAAAAAAATGAAAAGAAAGACAGAATGACATTATGAGCACTTGACCGTCTCAGAGAGGGGTTTTTATTTAATCATATCTACAATGGGAATTCATTGAAATCCCAAGGAAGAAAGTGTAGCTGAAAGATAAAATTTAGAAAGAATAGTCTTATAGCATGGGGGAAGGCTTCTGAGTGGAGAGAGATTAGAAGTAAAAAGACCCATGAAGTTGTGACTGCAGAATGAGGAATGTAAACAAATAAGGCTTTGGATTAGAATCACAGTGGGTGAGGTAGAATGTGAACTTACTTCTCTCTGTCCAAATCCCATGATCTTCTGTTCTTCACACACCTGTCACATGTAGTGGGAGCCATACAGAACCTTTGAGAATGCCTATTTCTCAAGCCACTAAAGTGTCCTAAGGGACCTAGGAAACAACTGAAGGGTATCCACCTACAAACCCAGTTTTCTTTGAAATAGATTTATCTTTACATTAAAGAAACAACTTCATTTTTCTATTGTGCATCTTCTCTGTTTAAATATGAAATTAATATTTAATTTTTATCAAGTAAAATTAATGTTAAGTATATTCTGTTCTAGTTATACATGGGCTGAGAAAGCTCTCCTTCCACTGTTTCAAATAAGTGACAATCAGGGTCTTTTTGAATTTCCACAGAGAATAGTCACTATCTTGTAGAGCCTATGATTCTACATTAGTGGAAATGTTATTTTGTATCATTAGTTTAAGTATCGTATTTGTAAAATTTCTGACCATTGGTTTGACTCTTACAGGGCATTAGGGTGCAGGGCTAGAGTAAAACAATATCTGAAACAATTTACAACTTCCTGCAGAGACTCTTTCTACAATATAAGAAAACCTAGTTCTAGTGAATACAGTCATGCATCACTTAACAACAGGGATACATTCAGAGAAATGTGTCCTTAGGAGATTTTGTTCTTATGTGAACACAACATTGTAGTGGATTTTGAAAGCTTAGGGGCCATGATGAGCAAAACATTGCGAGATTAAATCAAACACGAGGGAAAAGGTACTATTAAGAGGTGTAGTAAACACAAGATGTAAGAGGGTACTGCTGATGTAAAATGTTATGATGTTTCCACACTACTAGTCACTAGAAATAGGAATTGAGACCACCAGTGAAAATATGTTGTCCTTCCTTGACTAAAACATTATACAGTCTGTGACTTTTGTCAGACCCATGGCAAAAAAAAAAAAGTCCATCAACAGTGTTGATCGAAGACACTTTAAAAGAAACCATCAATGGGATTTGCTAACAGAATGATATAAAATGAAATGTTTAAGGAGAAGCAATGGAAAAATCAAAGACAATGACTCCCAGTCTGGGCAACTGGGAGAAGAGTAATATCATTAGCAGAAATGAAGAAGGCCAGAAGTAAAATCTGGACTTCAGGGGAAAAATGAATTCTATTTCATTTACACTGTACTTCAACTAACAGAATAATCAGTTGGCATTTTATCCCAAGAAATGCATTTGGAGTCCTCATTAAAAAGTTGAACCTCCAGAAAGAAGGCTGCTTCCAGGCAAGCAAACAGAAAGGAGATCCTAGAGCTGGACTGTGATGTGCTTGCTCTGAGTCAGTTAAGCTGGAAAGAGAAGCAGCAGGTGCATTGCCTGTGGCAAATGCCAATCGGATAAATCATTTGAAAGAGAAGCAAGTAATAAGGGGTGTAAAATCTGGCACAAAAGCAAATGTGAATAAAGACAGGGAAAATACCATGATTTTGGTAAGGAAAAGATGATTGCTAACTTGAAGAAAATGGTTTCAAAAGCGTAATGGGAATAGTAGGAAGATGAAAGAGAATTTTGGAGGAATGGGGATGAGTAACTGATGTGCTGAATAGCAGCTGTGACTATTTCTTTAAATTCTGTGAAGTAATAACCACCAGTGCTTTGTAATAATTGTAATATTTCTAAATGATGTAATTTGCACTAACAATATAGCCTCGATAAATAAAAGACTAGTAGTGGACCCATATTGCTGTATAACATTGTTTTAGCAATGGTTAAAAAAATAAACTGACCCTTGATATCCATATTTTTCTGAGGGATGCCCATATTTGTCCCTGAACTAAAACAGTACGCATCTATCTGGATGCTTTGTGTTTCAATTGCAAGGGGAAAAAGTAGGGATTTGAGATTTGAAGTAATATAACAGGGCTCTTTCTGGCATGCAGAGTGATTCCATGAGTTTACCCAAATCTGAGTTAAAACAAAAACAAAGCCATGGTAATTGTTCTTATTGTTGATATGTTCTCTTGCAAGGTACTCTGGAAAAAGAGAAAATACCATCATAACGCATCACTTTAATAGTTAGATACTCAGCTAGTGCAGCTGGCTCTGTGACGGCATGTCTGCTGTTCAGCCCAGAATCTAGCTCCATCTGTGATGTAGTAGGTGCATTAGGCATATACCATGGTGTACACTTAGGGGTGGATAAGCATAGACTTACACCTTAACAGACTATTAAAGCTCAATGAAATCCAAGGCATCCCTCTTTGAATTGTGAAAGACTTTTTATTTCTAATGTGCCTCTCTGAACAGATGAAATAATCTATTCATTCCAACAAAATTTGCCCTTTTCTTGTTGTCATGGTTGTTTTGTTGAAATGTAAGTATTGGTCAAACTTAGTTAAAAGGAAAAGTTAAAAACAGCAACATAACTCCAGTAAAAAGCAAAGTTATGGCCAAACACAGTGAAGACAGTAACCTAAAAGAATCCAGAAAGAGGACTGGTTGGTGGTAGGAGGGATGTCAGCTTCCTGTGGGGAAAATGGACAGCAGGCTTGTTACAGTATCTCCAACTGAAGGACGATGGCCCTTTTTTGCCTTTTTCTTTCACTTTTAGTGAATGGGTTAAAAAGAATGGGTTAAAAGAGAGGAACCTTTTTACTTAAAAATGTTTTTTCATGCATGTCTGAAACAAATATAACACACAAACACACATAATGGCTTGTGATACTTAAGAAGAAAACTGAATAAAGAACTATATTAGAACTCTGGAAAGATAAACATTTAAATATCTAGGAGAATATCTCAGATCTGCACTGAAAATAAAAAAGTAACTATGTAACTGCATTTATATCAGAGAAAATTACTATCATTTTATTATCTAAGTCGTAACATTTTAGAGATTTTTATAGATTTTTAAAATTCCTGTTGAACATCTAGGTCAATCTTGTAAAATGCTCCAAATTTATTATATTTAAAATAATTTTCCATTGTATTTTTCTTCCGCAAAAAAAAAAAGAAAAGAAAACCACTGTAGAATGCCAGCAGCTTGAGTTGCTCAAAATGGTGAAATTCCTTTATGCTTTTCAAAAATCACATTTCATAAAGGGCATTTATCCTATAGAATTAAAGTTTACTGAATAATAAATACAACTTTAAGTGATGCAAGCTGTCAAACCCTTGAATGTCAAAGTTAAATCCAAGAGCCCTTCATGATTTTTGCTGCTTTGGAAAAGGAAAAGCAGCAGAATGCAAATGATGAAGTAAAGGCAATCTCACCTTTGAATTTCTTCATCTTTGTATATTTGTCATAAATAACAATTTAACTATCCTTTGAGGTTAATATTTTCTGGTTCAATGGAAAAGAACAGAAAAATTAATATATTCATGCATAATATGAGGCAACAGAGACTAGAGCATCTTATCTGTAGCAAATTTTATTTCCAAATAACCATAAAAGGTATCCAGTTACTGTTCAGATTAATTTATAAGATCATGCAAGGTGTAAACATAAAGTTCCAAAGGGAAAAAATTGTTCCTGACAATTCTAACATGTGAAGGAAAATTACACAGAAATACACACCAGGAACTTTCTACATATGGCTAATACCTGGATCTTTCTTCCTGCCTGCTTTATGTCATTTCAGCATGAGAAATATGTAGTGCAAAGAAGCAAATATTAATAATCCAAGGGAAGAAAAACTTGTTGGCAAGATGCATGATAAGGGAGGGGTTACTATTAATATTCACAAAGAAATCTTGGCAGCGGGGGTTGCATTAGGTAAAAAATATCTATTTAAAAAGAAATTTAGTTGTGGTGATTATATTGCTGTTCACATCACATTCATAGACTTATGCTTATGTACCATGCACACTTCTGAACTTTTGTTATGGAAACAGGTAAAATGATATGGAAATCTTTCCAGAGGGCATATAAAGTAATATAGTAGCTTAGGATTTATTTTGAAAATAGGATAAACAGAAATATTATTCTGGAAAAAATTTGTAAGATCTGAGTAGGTATTAGTACAACGGTTCCAAATCAACAGCACACCATAAAGAAAACAGTCTCTTATTTTTAACATTGGTTGTAAAGCAAAGGTCTGTGACTTTACATCAGAGGTTTTTTTTCTTTGTTTGAATATTTAGAGTCAGTTCCCAATGACTAAAAATAAAGAGTAGATCTAAAAATGCCAACCCAGGTTTTTTTTGTCTGTATTGTTTAAAAAAAAAAAAAAGTCATTTCTCCAATTTGGACTAACTTGGTAACTAGAGACCATCATGTAAAAGATCGAATCACGTCAAGAATACGCAAACTCTCTGCAAATGAAGCTACTTTTGTTTATAGCACAGTGAAAATTAAATAGCAAAAGTCCATACAAAATTAGGTGCTATATTTATTTGTATAACAATGGTGTTATCACTAGTATTTTTGAGCCTAGAGTGAGTGACTCCAAATTCCATTCAAGAAATTCCCACTTCTAGCACTTTCCACCATGATACCCCCTGCAGGCACACTGCAACAGAAAGGGAGGATAATCTATCGATATCACAAAATGTTTTGACTCCAGTGAAAAGTTATTGTAAAAGAGTGTACAGTAGATTCTCCTGCAGTTTTGTTTAATAACGCTATCTACTTTTTAGGTGATAAAAAATCACCAAGGTTTTAAAAGTGTTAGCTTTGGGTCCTCTATCATGGAATTTTATCATTATTTGAGGTTTAAAAAATCCTATCCAGTCTGTAGTCAGCATTAAGGTGATTACCCAACCAATGCTGACGGATGCTAACATTCAGTAAAGCATTTTTTGCCCAAGATCATTTTGCTAGAAGTTTGACTAACCCGGGCATCTGGGAGGTAGAACCTATGAAAATGTAGTGCCCTGCTCCTTCTTTTCCACACCCAACTGTTAGTATGCCATTGCCTGGGAGCAAAGGCTGCAGTATATCACAGGAAAGAATTACAGACCTTCCAGCTCTCCATCACAGGGTTTTTTCTCTTCCTACTCACATAATTAGTACTCCTTTCTTTTACTTTTAAAAAATGTGCCTGTTTCAAATTTGTATTATTTTTTTCAGATGTCTAATTTCAGTTATGTTCTTTTCCTCCTTGGTTGCTTCCCGCATTTCACATACCAGACAAATATTTAAAGGTCTGTAAAACCAGGCGAGGTTCCAAAATATTTCTAAATGAAACTGCCATAGGTGACAGACAGGGAAAGAAGGCAAAGCTGTAGGACAAAGATTTGAATAAACTGACTGGAAATGTATTGGAAAATCTATTTGAATTGCTCTAGCCATGGATGAGGTTTCAATGAGGCACAAACATTCAGGTTACTGACAAAACCAACATGTTCCATGATGACTCAAAATAGCCTGCTTGTCATGGTGCATTGCTTATTTTTTATTAGTAAGTTGCTCTCTTTAATTTTTTTTTTCTTTTTTAGCATTCAGGAAGTGAAAGCATTTAAGAAAACATTCAGAATTCTGAGAATACATGTAAGTGAAATATTTAATGTCTGTCATTCAAAAAAGTTACATCATTTACATAGGGTTCATTTGTATATAATAAAAATTTCATCATAATGAAAAGTTTTCTGGAAAGTTATATGTTAATTTGCTTAACATATGCTTTGGAAATACAGCTAAATAGGAATAGTTAAAAAATTTCTTCAAATATCCCTTTTATCAATTAAAAAATCTCATCCCTAAATAATAGCTTTACTTTCCACTTGCTCCTTTTTGTAATATCATATGTAAGTTGAACTATGCAAAGACTGGCTCTTTTCATAGTTCAGAAAATATGTGTATACTTCAGGAATTTGCTCATTGCATAGCAAACATGTAAACTTACAGAGGACCTAGAAATTTTACCCTAATCTAAAAAAGTTGCTGAGATTTTGCATGATAGTGTATTTTGAGGTTTGTTTTTGTGTAATTTGGATTTTGTTTTCTCATTTCTAATATATGTGTCAATTGAATACAACAAACAAAAAGTCATAAAATGTTAAAAGCCAAGTAAGCAATTTTAACCTACACTACCAGTATTTAACCTGATTATGTTGTTTGATTTTTTCCTAGGTATAACAAGTTGGAAATGCATTGTGCTGCCTCTTAAGACAGTGTTAAAAATTAATTTCAACAGTGTGTGTTTAACATAAATTTAACTATATTTGCATCAAATAAAATGTTTATTAATGAAAGCTATTTATCATACAAGAAACAGCAAAGAGAATTCATCATACAGAGGTGTACACTAGAAGTGACAGATGTAAAAGTGCATGCAGAGATTTCTGTTTAAAAAGGAAGTAATAAACAATAATACTAAAATTACTGGGTTTTGTTCCCTATACTCTTAAATGAGTGATAGTTTTTCTTTGAATTTACAATTGGAAAATGCCATTAACAGATAGGACTAATACACATTAGCAAGCAGGTGAAATGAATGTTTTTGGACCTTTATTTTACAACTACTGTGCTTGACAAATGTGTGGAATTCTTTTTGTCAGTAAATTTTCTTCAAATATGGGGTGGGCATATTACTGCCAGGTTGCTCTGGTTTATACACGGTTTATCTAATTTCGTTTTAAAGCACATACTTTTAAGCCTTCATTTGCATTAGACACCATAAAGAACAGAAGTTTGGTTGACATTCAGTAAATGACATTTAAGTTTCTCTCTCTCTCTCTCTCTCTCTCTCTCTCTCTCTCTCTCTCTCTGGTTTTTTTTTTTTTTTTGGCTCAATAGATTTTTAAATGTGTGATTATCATAACCTAATATTGTCTTTGTCTTCACTGCAGTGGATTTCCGATCAAACTTTTCCCCTTCCTTTAATACTTTAGGGAATTTTCAAACGTCGGGATGTTTGGCTGTAATGCCCCAAGATTTGTTCTCCCTGAAAAAAATCATAGTGACAATTTATTAACTACAGAGCAACTTGGCTTTTAGGGGTCTGCAATTTCTATTTAGATTTACAAATATCCATTTGTGCTCAATAGACCTAATATTAAATCTTAATCATATTTAAGGTTTCTTTTCATGCAATTACTTTATTGGCTAATTATCTCTTTTTAATTCTAAAAACTGGATTGAGTCAAATCGGTGGGGCATTACTTTTATTATGAGCAATATTTAAAGGTAATTCTAAGTTGAATTACATTGCGTATGCCATGGTGTGGACATTTAAAATGAATCAGAAGTTTGGAAATCTAAAAGCTATTTGTATGTTTGAATATTTTTTAAACTCTGTATTACCATTTTAATCACTTTCACATATATATATAGGAAATACACTAGTGCCGTCAAACCTTAAATAAAACTGATTGGAAATAAAACTCCTTAGATTCAAAATGGTTTATTCACACAAAATTTAATAGGATATATCACAATTGTTTGGTCCATAAATATTTAGGGGAGATAGTTTCTATACAATGCATTTATCAATAAACAAAGAAACATGGACAATTTTTCTAGACCACTTACTGTACTATAAACACGAAGCTCAATATATAAGATTATTGAATTTATCAACTATATTTGAAAGAGTGCACAACTGCTTTCTATGACATGTTTGTCCCCTCTAACAGGATACACCATAAAAAGAGTTTCAGAAATAAGAGGTAAAACAGTACAAAACTAGTGAGGTGTCAAAAGGGTTTAAAACAGTTAATTTAACAAACAACACATATATCCTGATTTTCACAAACTTACTTCCAAGTTATATCATAAGGCACATAGGAGAACTGAGTTATAAGTAGTCTACTTAATAAAGTAGATCTATAGTACCATATATTGTTCTGTCAAAGAACAAAATTTATAAGTATCAATATTTTACCTGTAAAAGTGTATTAATAAGATCTCAGCCTTACCAAGGTTGTTTGGTCTGGTTAGTGGTAAATGCCCAAAATGTAATAGAAATATGAAAAGTCAAGATTTAAGCTCCATATAAGATGATAACCACACTTGCTAAATATATAATGGCAATCACACCTTTCTTCTGTTACAGTGTTAACTTATCTTCCATCATCTTTTTTTTTAAAAAATAAGCTACTTTCTGTGCTAATTTTCTAAAGACCCTGAGCAAAAGTTACAATAATGCACTTTAATGTGGGCAGTGAACTGTCAATATGTAACCACACATTTATACAGCCAGAAGGACACCTTAAGTTCTATTAAATAGCCACTTTGACCGCCAGAGGAGATTTAAGGGGTCCAAAAAGTGGAGAATATGTGCAAAGTTATTCTTAACAATCCACTAAAGCAAGACATATATCTTGACTTTTTTATTTTTATTTTTTTTTAGGAAATCCACAATCTAATTGGTATTTAACTACAACAGAAGCATATAGATGAACATTCACCACTGCCCAGACCATTAAGATTTTAGCTTAAGTTAAAAGAAAAAAAAATGCTACTGTAAACTAGGAAATATATTTAGATCAGCATCCACGAGGCTTCTGAGTTTATCTACTTTAAGACTAATCACTTCAAATCTCTAATATCAGAAACATTTTTTTCTGACAGATATTTTCAACCTGTGCCAAAGTTAAAAAAAAAAGCAACTCAAAACCAAAGAATTCTCATTGTTGGTATTAGTCTTTTAAGTTCTTTTTTAATATTACTCATAAAGAATGTCAGATACAATATCATGGTACAGCTGAAGCTAATTACTAGACTTACCAATTCAATTATACTGATTTTTGACTTCTTAAAAAATTATATTTTGCTTATTTCCATTTTCCCCAGGAAAGATAATTTAGAAAGAATGGTTTCACAGTTATCATTTTTAGGTTTAGAATGTTGAAATTATAGATTTTCAAATTATATCTGAAAGTTTCATGAATACACAGGGAGTTTCAGTATTTTTCAAACATTGAAAAGTCAACAACTAAATATGTGTCTTGAGTTGTACATGACTAAAGGAAGACATATTTCTTGAAAAAATTTTCCCATAGTCTATAATATATGGAATTATTAATGCTTTTTGTTATTGTGGATGCTTTTGTTTAATCATATTCCTCATTTGTAAGAAATAGAAATAAAACATTTTCTCAGTTTTAAAATAAAAAACTACGAAGTTTTCAAAGTTCCATAAGCACACATACAATTGCAAAATTTTTAAAAAATAACTTTCATTAGTTATCTGATTGTTTATTAACCTAATCATTTAACTGGAATTATTTGCCAATCATAATACCACTCTTTTTTTTTTTCCTCCGAGATTCTGGAAATAAGTAACATACAATTTTAAGAGGCACTTATTAGAATGATTCAAAAGCTCCCCTTACCAACTGAAAGATCTAATTAATTTTTAAAAATCCAAATACACTTTGTAGACAAAAAAAAAATACACTTCGTAAAGGAGACAATACTGTAAACTCATTTGCCAAGTGGCTGCAGATGCTACACACCAAGCTGTTGTTTTTATTTCCCAAATATCGTGTGGGTTAGGAAAAAAAAAATTTCTTGTAAATAATAAAATAATAATAATTAGAATAATAATAAAAAGAAGAGGAAGAATTCAAAAAAGAAAACCAATGTTAGAAAAGGTTCGTTAAGGTAGTTTGTGAGGGGCTTCCGGATTCGTGGCTGTCCATGTTAGAGGTCACGGATGTCACTACAGTGATAGTGGGATTGGTCAGGTCTGTTAAAGTGGTCGCAGTGCCGGGTGGAGTGAGAGCGCCGCTGTCTGCTGAGGGCGGGGCCGGAAGCGACGTGCCATCAGCTTTATCAACACCCCCATTCTCCTGCCGCAAAAGGTTCCTTCTGAATTTGGCTCGGGCGTTTTGGAACCAAACCTGCAAACCAATCCCAATTGATTTCTTTACCGATGTTTGTTTTTATACTTCTTTCCTTTTTTTTTTCCTTTTTCCTTTCTGTTTTTGGGGGGTATATGTTGCTCTTTTTAAATATCTATTTTTGTTTTTCTTGGGGGAAGGGCCCCTTTCTTTTCCTTTTTTTTTTTTTTTTCTTTTTTTTTTTTTTTTTCTTTTTGGCTTTCTTTTAAAACATTGTCATTCAAGTAGTACTAGAATCTCTTGACTGTGCATATTCCCTCCCAGCAATAAGAAGTGTCACTTGGGACAATGGGTGCTTAAGTGGAGATACCATGAAATGAAGGCACAGACATAAAGGGGGAGAAATACAACCTCATTCCTCCCTCGTTGTTGTCTTTTGAGAAGGAAGAGAGGCAGGGTCATGGAAAGTTTGCAAAGTATGAATCACTCATATGAAATGAACATCTAGCACACGGTAAAAATTCTTACTCTGTCAGGAAAACTTCAGTAGTGCTACAGACCCTCAGCAGCCAGAATCTAGTAGGAGGAATTTAAAATGCCTTGCTATTTGTTGCTGAGAAGTAGAAGAGAATCGCAGGTGACTCACAGGAACCTGCTGTAATTTCGTGAATTGTATTTTCTCGTGATGAGTTTAGGGAAATGGTTGTATAGCAGCGCTAACTCCCAGTATTTTAGTTTCTAAGTATGGTTTGTTAACATGGGAAAATAGACACTCCAATTGGCTACTTAGACACTAACCATACTTGCACATTTTAGAAATTGAAAAAAGGGTCTACCTGAGTTGAGAAGGTTATAACATGTGAATGAAGTTGACAAGAGTTTGCTGAATAAAGTGACAGCACAAGTACATGCACTGAACCTAACAAAATGGACAGCTCTATAGCCACAGCTTGTGCAAATAACATCACCTGCTTTTGCAGAGCAGTGAGGCAAACTATCCTGGCTCTGGTGGACCCATCTTTCTATCCGTAGGGAGAACGTGGCTGCATTTTAAAAGACCCTGGATCTTTTGTGGGGCACCCTCTGGGAAGCCCCTGCAAAAATCTCAATACCCTCTAGGGAGATGACTAAGGTAAACTAATGAGACACAGTACAGGAAATATCTGTATCATTCTCAACAGGGAAGAAAACTATTTTTACTGACAAGGGGGAGTTTCTTACCTGCAAAACTCTTTTGGTCAGACCTGTTTTCTGAGCAAGCTGTTTGAGATCCTTGGCATCTGGGTTGTGGTTGATGGCAAAGTAGGATTTCATGGTCCGGAGCTGGTGGTGCTTGAAGGAGGTGCGCATGCGCTTGGTCTTCTGCGAGGGTGGGTAAGGCTGCTGATCCCGGTCCAAGTGGTCAGCCTCATTCTCGTTACAACCTGTTGCAGTAACAGTGAAGAGAGAAGTGCTCAATGGAAGCTCTTGCATGAGCTGACATGACGGCAGCTGTATGATAATGCTGTGATAATAAAGCCACAGTGGAAAAGGCTGTCGACCCAATTATGAGCAATGTCTAGACAAAAGAAAGAGGTTAATTGCCAAAGTCAGCCCAACTAGTCTGTTAATGTGGACATAACTGGAGTTATGTAATAGAAAAACATTAGATAAATCTCTTTTGCTTAGCTGTTGCTGAAAAAACTTGGGAAAATTAATAAGCTGTAAGTTGTGGGAGTGAGAGAAACTTCCAAGAGTGAAAACTAAAAATCCTTTTCTGATATATTTGTGGATATCAGCACACTGCCGCCACACACGCACAAACACAGAATGGGAGAGAGAGCGTTCTTAGAGATTCCACATTTTGTCCTATTTGAGGAATGAGACATTCTCCAAATATATCTGAAAATACTGTTGTTTTTTTGTCACAGGGGATACAGTGAACTAGTCATTTCAGTTCCTTCAAATATGCAAATTTCTGAGACCCCACTACTAAAGAAGAATTGTGTCCATTCCAATATTTTAGCTTTTTCTGATATTCCTGGTATTCTCAATCAGGAAAAAATTAAAAGGAGGCTGGATAAAGAGAAGTCACAAAATAAAAAATTGTAGATTTTGTAAGTAATCATAAGAATGATTTTTTTTGAGGACTTTTAGTGATATCTGGTTAGCACAGGGCTATACCAAGAAGAAAACAGTTTTCCCTTGGAGTTATTTTAATAAATATTTCTGAAAGAAAATGAGTCCACATATCTCTTCACTTGGTTCATGCCTGAAGCACTCCCCACAGCTCACAGTTCAGAGACACAAATGGTGCATATTTCTAGGCTCAGATCTTGGCCCTTTTGCTCTGGGTGTGTGTGACTGGGATTTGAGCTGTGCCCATGGTTGGCTTGGCAGAGAGACAGTGGCATCGTCTCTCCCCTTGCAGAGCCCTTCTCAGCACTGAGGGCCAAATAACTCAGCCTTTGAAATCAGTCTGAATGTCATTATCCCCAGGATGTAAAGTTAAACATTTAAAAGGTCATTTCCAATAACCTACTGACTCTGCTTAGGAAATATGATTACAAAATGAAAATAGTTTGCTAAATATTTACTGACTCAGTCAACTTCATACCTTAAAGGGCATGGAAATTTTTCCTCAAACCTTATTTTTATCTGATGTATATATTTTATCTTATGTATATGCAGATCTGATTATCCTCTATTATAATAAAATCTCTAAAATCATCTGATCATATCACTGAGGGTGAGGAGGGAAGAAAATCAAATCTTGAAGAAAGTGAAGTATCTCTTAATATTTGCTCTTCCATTTTGCTTGATAAAAATTGATTTGCTTGTTATGCTCTAGTTAGAATAAACTTTTTTAACTTATTTTATTTATGAATACAAGAACTGGGGTACAGGCCAGAGGTACAGGGTGGGGGTGTTGTGAGAGGATTCACCAGAGACAGAGTGGGGAGCAGAACAGGCAGACTGATGAAATACACTGCTGAGGGGAGCAGCAGGTGAGACAGGAAAGGTCTGCTGTGCCATGCGGGTCACCTCCCTGGCCGGGGATCAAACTCATGCTGCAATAGCTGCAGATTGCTTCATCGTGCTGACGCTTAACTCCTTGTGCCACCAGGGAGGCCCCTAGTTAGAATAACTTTAAAAATATTTTCAATGTTTGTATATATAAGTATATATACAAGAATATTGTAGTCTTTAAAGTCATCAACCAAGAGGTCAGTAGCACCACAAAATCCACTTAACAAGAAATTCTTCATAACGTGACAAGAACAGGCATATATAGGTTTCCATAAGATATATACATAGGGGGGGATATGTGGCAAAAGAGCAGATGAGTTTATTAAGGAAAAGACCATAGTATATTCACCTGTGGGTTCCCTAACTTAAACACAGGACCAAGAACTCAACAAGCATGCAATCAAGATTTTGCATCTTTGTTTATCAATAAAAGTATGTTACTATTGATGCAAAATCAAATGGAATCCAAGTCAGGTATACATATTCAGATCTTTAACATACACTTCTTAAACCCCACCAAAAAGGGTATCAAATACTCACAGATAACAGAGAAAATATACTTTACATTTTATCCTATATAGGATATCCTGATATTCTATCAGTCCAGTGGGGATATGCCAGGTTCAAATATTCTACAGAACTGCACTTTCATATCCTCAAATGGATGTTACAGCTTCTATGACCTACCATAAAATTGTACTTTTCTCCAGTAAACTGAGCTATATTTCACAGCAAGAATTTGTAGCCAGCTACATTATAAATGTAGCTACAACAAAATGGGCAAAGAGGCACACCTTAGTCACTAGAAGCTTCTTCAAATAAGATTTCATTTGTGAGTAATATGTAACTTTTCCTGAACAGCATGTCAAATTGAATATTACACTTGGGATAGAAAACTCAACTTGTGTTTAAATAATGCTCTTAGCCATTCTCCCCAGCTATATTTCTTAGAAATGACTAGGACCCCTAACCTAACTATATAATCATTCATTTTTTAAATGCAAATTATGAAAAGTAATTATAGAAAGGTTTGATAAAATCATTTTTATGAATATGATTTCTATGTCCATATTGCTGATTAAAAACTCAGGAGAGATTGTTAACACATTAACATTTATGAGACTTGTTTCCACAGAGAATACAGTTCAGTATATAAGGAGATAGGTTATATGGCTTTCCTATGACTGTGTTATCACTTATATGATGCAACTTAATAGAGCAATATATTTCTTTTACAGGGTAACTCAATGAATTATGCTAAATTACTTATGTTTAACTATAAATGCATTATGTAAACTTGCAAGTGACTGCGTTTCCCCCAGCATCTACCTCTAAAGCTATAGGGTTTTTTCTCCCTGAATTATGAGAAGAAATGATGACCTCTCAAAATTGTCTCGAACATCCACTTATAGATATACATCTGGCATTAGAAAGTTAGCTAGAAAATCGAAATATTCTTTTCCAGTCACTTAGGAAATGGTTGCCTATGCAACATGATTTTGTTGGGAAAGTGTGTTACCTCCCTGAGAGACCACTAGGGGTCAGTGCCAGGCTAATTTAACAACTAACCAGCACTTATAGAGGCATGAAGTTTTGAACTGGGTACAGTCAGAAAGGGTGAGAGAATTAGTACACTGCTGAGGGGAGCACAGGAGAGGTCTGCTCACCATGTGGGATCCTCCTCCGGTGGCCGGGGAGCAGCCGGGGATCGAACCGGCGCCGCAGAGGCCGCGGGCAGCTTCGCAACCCAGCGCTCAACCGCTTAACCAGTTTGAAGTTTGAATTATTTACAGAAGGGAGATTTCCAGAAATGTCAAAAATTCAGTTTCTCTATTAACACCAAATTACCTATCCTTCCTATCCTGGACTAAATTTTCTCACACCTGGAGGGCTTTATTACAATTCAGCATTCAAAATAAATTTTCCACCTCTCTTTTTGAAATATCATCCTGATATCTGCACAAGGAGGTATAAAGCAAATTAGGAATATTTCATAAAAGCATATTTATTTTCCTTATATCAAGCACTAACTGATCACTGCCAAGATTCACTTCTTCGCTGAGAGCCTTTGAATCATAAACATATTTTCTGTGCATGTTTTTGAAAATTAATCAACCTATAAATTATATTTATTTTGTATAAGTGTTATTCTTCTGAGGCCTGTTACATTTAAAAAGAGATGACAAACTAAGATCCAAAGAAAGAAAAAATTAGTGAGCTAAAATTGTGGATCAGATGTATTTAACATGTTTTTAATTTGCTGAAGCTTTTCTTCTGCTAGTTTTGTAACAAACAACATTAGATACATAAATTTTTTTAAATGATGAATGGATTTCTGGTCAGGCATCATTAAGCCAATTTCTCTAGATTGTTTTCATCAGATGATAAAGAAATATATACTATTTACTGGTATCTCTGGAAAAGTTCAGAAAGGTTGGGATGATGTTAATTGAAAGATTTCAGAACTATTAGTGGTGTGGTATGCATGCTCCTGAGGGTCAAGGAGGCGTCAGCAAGTTTTACTCTTTCAGGAGCAAGATAGCAGCCACTTTCTCAATAACCTTATAGTGGTACTAATTTGCAAACTAAATACCTAAGTGGAAGAAGAGTTTCATTGTTTTGAACAAATAAATTTGTACTCTTCGGTTCTCCTCAGACAAGTAAAGTTCCTCTGCTCTTTCTAACATAAAGTAAATCCAAGGAAAATTCAAATTGAGCTAATTCAATCAAATAAAAAGCTAAAATTCAGGCTTGCTGCTATTTGGCTAGAAATCTCCTCTGTTCTTGCAGACTTCTCCAGCCTGAGGGATTCCTCTTTCCAAAAGACTGGCTAGTGATGTGTGAGAGTCTCTCTCTCTCTCTCTCTCTCTCTCTCTCTCTCTCTCTCTCTCTCTCTGTCTCTCTCTCATTAGGGCATTGGAGCCTTGATGACTGGCTCAAAATTCCAATGTCATTTTCTATTAACAAAGAACAACTAGTGCCCAGCCTGTCCTGCCCCAGGGACCACACATCAGAGGAGAGGAAGTACAAGAAATGGCCAAAGTGGTCCCTCACCAAAGAATTTGCTGACGTGCAGCTGGGGCGAGGGTGAGGCTAGGACCCTCCCTCAGAGGTTGGCCAAACTCATGACTGCCCTGCTACCCTAACACAATTCAATCCTTGTGGGGTCTTGAGCAGCCAGCTGGCCCTTTTCCCTTGTCTAGACACCCTGGCATGGGTTCCTTAGGGACAAGTGCAGCCGGCCCCACTCTCCTAGGAACACTGTGCCTGCCTGGCACAGATTTGTCCTCTTCAGTTAAATTGGCAGAGAACCCCCAAAAGGGAGCTGCGGAGTGGGCTGGAGAGAGTTTGCTGATCTTTTGTGACTTCCCTTGAAAACTCTGTGCTCAGAATAGGATTCTTCATTTCTACTGGCTGTGTAACCTTGGGCAAATCACTTATCTAGCTGGATATCTGTCCTTCATATTGAGCAACAATCAGGCTCTGTAAAAGGCATTGCAACTGCAAAAGATAGACAAGCAAGATCCATGCTCTGGGATGTCCATGCTTTGGCTGGTATCAGGGTACCTTTGGTTAGGAGTCGTGTTGCTACAAGGCAGCCCCTTCTGACAGAATGGATTCCCCTGACCTGAATTTCCTACCTGCTGAGATGCTCAACCATGCCAGGACATGGAAGTGAGAGCAGTTGAATCAATCATTGGGCTCCCCAAAATATTAGCCTAGGACTTTCTGGAATTACTTTTCTTAGGGAATGGAAATCAGAAAGAGCTTCCATCCTGTCCATTGTTACATGATGGCCCCTGGACCCCAACATCCTCACCTCAGAGATGGGGAAGAGGCAAGCTACCAACCTTAAGGAATTGACGGGTTGATATATGAGGGGTTTATCCCCCAACCAAGGAAGAAATGGTGCTCTTAGCCTGTTGCCTGCATTTTGTTTTTAATTAAGAGAGAAGCCTGGCGGAGCATAGAAGAGAAGCCAGAAAGACAGCACTAAGCCTCCCCTACAGACCTGACCTCCATGTTCTTTGGGGGGTGTGGGGCCTGAATGTCCCAAGGGCCTATCACACAGAAATGGAGCTGGCTGCATGAGTACTCTGACCTGTGGAAGGGCAGGCCAGCTCAGCTGTGGAGAGTGGTTCCCACCCCTACAGCTGCTTTTTACCAAGATCAGGGATTTGGTTGTTTCAACACTCTTGCCAACTGTGTTCCTGATTAACTCTGGGCTGGTGACCACAGCCTCTGCCCCCTCTAAACAGACTGAGGTTGGGCTCTGAAAAAAAAGTCAGTATTTAGGAAAACCTCCTCCAGTATCTATAATTTGGCTTCCACACAGGAATTGCCCTGGGGCTATTTTGTTCCAATTGGGAGCCAGAAACTAATGGGCTCATTAACTAATGGGCAACAAGGATTTGGCTCTGCCTGTTGGAGGAGTCACCACAGTCCCCTGGTTATGAATGTGCTTTTTGCCATAACCTAAATAAATGCCTTTCTCCCTTCCCCTCTGCATCTCTCTCTCTCTCTCTCTCTCTCTCTCTCTCTCTCTGAAAGGAAGTTGCAGTGAGAGAAGAGGCTGGTTAAGTAAAGTTAAGTTAAGCAACCTCTACCAACTGAGTCTTGGGATTGGGGTTGAGTTGCCGTCCTTGGAATCCCTCCAGTGGCAGGAGGCTGGGGCTGTTGGAGAGGGGACTGGTGGCAGGGGCCCACCTGAGTTGTAGTTGACGATGTCCACTCCTAACGCTGGGCTCTTTCGCTTCCGGGGCCGCCCCTTCTGCACGGTGCCAGTGCCATTGAAGTAAGGCAGGGCCAAGCCGCCGCTCTTGGCCGCCAGCTCAGTGTAACTCAGCTGCGGTGGATACTCCCCTTGCAAGAGGGTCTCGAAGTGCGCGCGGCAGTACACCAGGCTGTCCTTCATGCCAAAATGGTCGCCCGTGGTCAGGGTCTTGTTACAGGTGGAGCAGGTGAAGCAGCTCAGGTGGTAGACAGAGTCTCGGGCGCGCATGACCATCTCGGAGGCAGAGATGCCAAGGTGGCAGCGGGCACATCTCTGCACAGAGAACCTTCTAGAAGGAAACAGACTAGTCAGGACTCTGTTTGAGGCAAAGGCATTTCCCACTCCTGGAGCTTGGTTAGCAGTGCCCCAAGACAGACAACTTGGGGTGAGAGACTCCAAGAGGAGAGGACACGGCCCCACTTAGACATTAATTTTATTTGTTTATTGAACTGTGCTGTTGAACCAGGACAAAAAATCCTTACATTAAAATTAGAGGAATCGGGTAACTGAGCCTCACTTTCCTTCTCTGTAAAGTGGAGATTAAAAAGAAGCCTGCACTAGTTCACAGTGCTATCGAACGAATATTAAATTGCGATACCAAGGAAAAACGTTTCATCGATTACAAACAGTCTAAGAACTGTAGGCGGGGAGAGGATTATTACTTATAGATGTGTGCGTGTGCGTAAAAGCGTTAAAACAGTCTCGGGAAAATGACAAATCTGCAGAGAAAAGCTTAGTCTTTTTTAGCCACCTCTCTCTCCTGGGCTGAGAGGGGAGCTAGCGCATCTGCACGAAGTTGTGTGTTTCCCAGTCCAGAAACAACCCGGCAGAGTCAATAAACACGCCTGCCGCTGAGTTTACTCACCAGTCTGGCGGGCACGGATTTAAGGGGCGGTAAAGGGAACTCGGGATTGAGTGGCTTGGGTTTGGGCAAAGGCACTTATTCCTCTCCATGGTCATTTACATGGTTTCCCCGCCATCCTCGAGAAATACCCAACACCTTGTTGCTGCCGCCGCCGGGGCCGCCAGTTAAGATGCAAGACGTGGACCTTGCCAGTTCGTAGTAAACGGAAAAAAAAAAATGCTCTAGTTTCAGAGGACGGAGACGCATACGTTTGCATCTTCCGGGATTTCCCCAGGTTCCCTCAAATAAGCTGCGAACTGTACCCCACACACACACCCCTCCGCTCCCCTATGCGTGATCTGCATTGATAAGCTCTAGACCTGGGGTGTCCGTCTCACCCTTCTTCACTGCCTGTCTGGGGGCGATGGAAATTCGAAGGCGATTGCAGTGGACTTCCTTGGTCTGGGGACTGACAACTGAACCCCCAAGGGGCGAAAGGTAGGGGGACAAAGAGGGGACTCTTCGGCTCCAGGCAAACGTCGGGCTGGTTGGCCCGCCAGGTGAAACCGGTGCGTAAGGGTCAGGGGCGCAATACCTGTAATAATCCTCCTTGCAGTAAATGCTACCGTCCTTGGCGAAGCAGGTGAGCTCGGACTCGAGGGCCAGCTTACATTCGCAGCACTTCAAGCACCTCAGGTGCCACTGTTTGTCCACGGCCAGCAGGTAGTACCTGTCCGAGATCTTGCCCCCGCAGCCGGCGCACAGAGCGGGCTTCTCGGGGCTCAGCGGGGGCATTCCCTGCAAGGCAAACACACCGCGCGGCTGAGGAGGGCGCCGGGTGGGGCGGCACAAAGCGAAGTTTCCCCCGCGCCGCGCGAGCCCAAGCGGTTCCCCCAGCGCACCTACGGCCTGGACCACGTGCAAAGGCAAACGTCGGGGGGACCTTTGTAACTGTCCCCGTCGCAGCTCGCTGCCTTTCCGCGGCGTCTGCCTGAACCCCGCGTTCGTGTCCTCCCGGGACTATTCACTTAAAAGACCAGCCATCTCGAGCCGCCTTTTAAAGGGTCTAGGAGCGCATTAACCACAGTTTTGAATGTTCCCGAACTCGAATAATTACAAGCTAAAAATGGTGGGTTTTAACCGCACAAAATAAGACAACGGAAACTGTTACTCGGAGCGTAAAGGAGATTTGAACGAACCCCTATTGTTTTCTTAAACAAACAATATTACATTTCTGTTTCACTAAAATCTCCCAGGCAGCGCTGTAATGGAAAGGAAGGGAAAGATAATGTGTGCGCTCATAGTTTGGTTGACATTGCTTTGATCGTAATATTCTTGGCAGATCTCGTTTTCCTCTAATTTTCGGGGTTATGGGTCCTTCTCCCACAAAGGATGTAAAGTGCTTGTTCCCCGGGAGGGTCCGCTGTCTGGTCTCCTCTGCACGGTCGTCCCTCCGACCCAGGCATCAATATCCCAGGAGATCTTTGTCCTGAAAATCGCAGTTGCCTAAGTTCCCGCCTGCGTCCTACCGATGCGGTCAACGATGGAAAAACCTCACCTTAGAGAGCCCAGTCCCGCCGAGAAACTCAGGTTTGGGATGCTATTTTTTTTTGTTTTTACATAGGATAGCCACAAAAGGGGGGTGCTGAGGGGGGCGAGTTAATCTCTGGACTTTTCCCTCAAGACTAGCAAAAATGTGTTGCAGTACTTCCACGAAACTTTAGCGGGCCTGGAAAGGGAAAGGAAAGTTTCGCCCTTTGCTCAGACCAGTTCCCCCCACCCATACCCTGAAATCATGTTGCAAATGTGGAAGCGCCCACCAACTCCACGACGTGGCGGGACCCGAAACACCCGAAACACCGCCGACTCGCCCAGAGCAGTCTCCCGGGTGGATACACAGTTCTGTTGGGCTGAAATCATTTCCGGAGACTTTTGTAGTTTTCCCTCTTCAGCTGATAAGTGGGAAAGAGCAGCTCTAGAGTATTGACTTGATAAAGCAGAAGTGACTTGTATTATGAATAATAGTGACAGTGGTCGCTGCTTATATCGGGTAAAGGTTAGAATTGCCTCCCTCTTGGGCTACGTGCCCCGCTCCTTTGGGTTGTGTGTGTGTGTGTGTGTGTGTGTGTGTTTCTAATTCCATTTCCCGCTACACGTTGCATCCGCTCTATTAGGGAGCTGAACGCAGGATTGTCTCGCTAGAGAGGCGAACCAGACTGCCAGAGGCCACGAAAAACGCTCATTTTAGGGGTGCCTAGATCCGAGAGTCCGGAACCTCGCGAGTGGCCCAGCCTGTTCAGTCCACTGCAAAGGTGCCGTCCTGCACCCCAGAGGGTGCCGCCAGGGCTCCTGCTTGTCTGGGGCTCCTTGGCAGCGCTCCGTCTGCCCAAGGCCCGCGCCCAGCTGGCCCTCTGGCCTCTGCGCCTCGCCCGGGAGGCGCCCGGGATTCGAGGGGGACCGGAGCGCGAGTTGAGGACTGCGGACGCGGGCATCCCATCGTCTCACTCCCCGGCACGCCCAGCTCTCCGATGGGGAGCGAGCTTCGGGTCTCGACAGTGTAGACGTCTCAAATCCGAAGGGAGGCCCTTTTTTCAGTCCCGCAGACAAGCAGCCTGGAGAAAACCCACCCGCCAGTTCAGAGAGGACGCGCTTACGCCCCGCCATCGCCCCTCGGCCGGCCAGGGAAGCGGCTCGGCTGCGCGGGGCGCGCGCGGGCGCCGGGGACCGCGGGCGCCGCGGGGCCCTCCTTACCGCGTCGCGGCCGTTGAGCTGGGCGCCTTTGGCCAAGCGGGCCTCGGTCTTGGATCTGCGCTCCATCTCCTCCATGATGCCTTGGATGTGGCCTCCGGAGATCCCGTGGAAGAGCATGGCTGGGGGGCGGAAAGGACACGAGTTGTCTTCTGCTCGGCACCCCACTATTTCCATATACACACGCCCGGGGTTTTCAGCTCATCCGAGTGAAGGAGCAGGAGGGAGCGCAGAGCGCCAGGCGGTGGGGAAGCGCCGACAGGCTCGCGGACAGAAAGCAAGAGGGAGAAGGGAAGAAGAAAGCCGCAGACAGATTGGAAATTTGGTCTGCTTGGAAAAGAAAACAGAAGAAGGGGGGGACAAGCCCAGCGGCTCCGCGAAGGAGATGTGCAGAAAACAAACACGGGTGAAGGGGAAAGGAGAGGAAGAAGGCGAATCGCACTGCTCTGAGAGATCGAGTTACTAATGGGAAACAACTGCAGCGGGGGGCAGGAAAACAAAATCTGGTGAAGAAAGAAAATAGTTTTGAACACAAAGAAAGAAAAAGAAGTGGTATTTTCAGAGGTCCCTGGCTGCTTGCAAGTTCCCAGTGCCTGTAGGTTGGGTTGGGGACTGCTCCTGCCGGAGCTGGGTCCAATTTGTTAAGAGACTAAAGCCAGCCCATTTTTGATAATTTAGTAGGAGGAGTTCTCTCCCCGGAGCTGCCACGGATTTTTATTCAGACAACAAAGACCTGTCATACTCCTCTCAGCCCCCTGGTGATGGGCAAGCGGGGACAAACATTACAAAGGGGGGGGGTAATGAAGGGGGAGGCAAGAGGAGGCATTTACTTCCCCAAAAAACACACGCACGCGCGCACACACACACACACAGACACACACTTCTAAGAGTTCCCAGCAGTCGTGTTTCAAAGGGGAAAAGGAGCCCTTATTGTCCCCCGCCCCGGAGCAGGAGGCAGAGAGCCCAACAATTTGGTCCGAGTTCAAGATCAGACCCCAGTTAATGACGTACAGAATGTCAGCTCCAAGTCTGCGTTTCCTTCTTGTGCAATTTCTGATCCCTACCCTATGGGAATAGCACCACAAACAAGTCAATAATGGACAAAAAATGCATGCACTTCACTGAAATGTAGATCATTCTTCCTCTTCTCCCTGCCATCTCTTCTTCAACTCACTTTTTCAAAGCAGCTGTCTGCAATCCATCCTGTCCCAACTCACTCATTAACAGAGGGTCACCTACTCCTGGATGACCTTCCAGGGGCTGTAGCATCCCCTGAAGTGAAAGCGGGCATGTAGAGCCCAGGTTTCTAGAGTTTACTTTTAGTAAAAAGATTTTCATTGAAAAATTAGTGTAAGGGACAGAGCAAGGACTTGGAGGTTCAGGTAGACAAGTGAAGTGTGAGCTAGGGTTATGTATTCGTTTACCCAGTTCAGGTAGGCAGGAAAACTGGCAATTCTAGTGTCTGGGCTGACACTTGACAATGTGGTCAGCAACTCAGAGACTCCCGTGGAGCTTGGCACCCCTTCTCCCTAGTGACTAGCTACTTGCCCTACGTATGTGCTCTCTTCATGCTGCCCTTGCAGGACAGGGGACTTGTAAAACAGGATGCACCACACATTTCGGAGGATGTGAAAGGGGCTCCTCGCTGTGGAGGAGGGGGAAGGTGAGAGCTGACAAGCAGAATGGCAGTCCAGCACCTCACAAGAGGTGGGATTGTTCTCTCTGCCTCTGTTCCTGTTAGTGGCAGCCCCTCCTTGGCCCTATTAAAAAGTGTCCACAATACTCTAATATTGTCGATTCATTCAAATCATCAGAAGCCCAGTAGGGGCCCAAAGCACAGCGGGCCGGGCCGTGGCGGGAACCAATCCAGCTTTAACCAGAGAGAGGAGGTAGCCCTCCGCTCCTTCCCTGCCTCGGGCCTGCCTCTATTGCCCACCGCTCTCCACGGGCTTTACAGACACCGCGGGCTTATGTCCTGAGGAGGCCTGAATCCTTCACTGGAGTCCCATGGGCCGGACACACTTCCCCCTGACTTGCAACGTGGCCAGTCCTGCAAAGATGAAGGAAGAGAAAGAGAGGGTGAAAGGAAAGAAGGAAGAGGGAAGGGAAGAAGGGAGAGAGAGAAGGAGGATGGTGGGGGGAGAAAATGAGGCGAGGGAGGGAGGAAAGAAGGAAAGATGGCAAGGAGGGATGGAGAGAGGGAAAAGAAGGAAGGAAGGAAGGAAGGAAGGAAGGAAGGAAGGAAGGAAGGAAGGAAGGAAGGAAGGAAGGAAGGAAGGAAGGAAGGAAGGAAGGAAGGAAGGAAGGAAGGAAGGAAGAGACAAGGGAGGGCACTACTCTTGCTGCCGCGGCCCGACTTCCTGGACCAAGCATCATCCTCCGAAGCCGCTGGAGTCACCTCTTCCACGAAACCCCAAATTCCACTGCTTCCCTTTGCTCTTTTCTCAGGGTCAAAAATAATGTTATTTGCAGACTGGACGCTGTTACGATCCTCCGGGTGCCAGAATACAGCTCATAAAACACAATTTCACACAAAAATGAAGCCAATCAAGTGAACTAAGCTGGAGACCTCCCCCTCACTTTGGCAGCCCTACCGGACAGCAGGGCTGCTATTTACTGTAAGTAATGTAATTAGCCCCTTTGGATGGAAATCAATGAGCTTTTCAAACCCACGTGCACAACCCAAGGGCCCCTAGGAGGGGGTGGGGGCAGCAGAACTTTCATAGACAACAAGTCCTCTCACAAAGGGGCAGATTGCCTTCCCACCAGCCAGCGGCTAAACCCACTCAGACCCCGAGGAGGAGAAGAGTGGTCTCCAGAAGAACGTCACCCAGTTAGCCCATGCAGCTCCCAGGGAAAAAGAAAACAAGTACCCTCAATCCAGTCACCCGTTTTGTCTGGTTTCTGGGCTAAACTCTTCTCCCCTTGCATATGGGGGGTGTCTGGAATTGGGTTTGGTTCTTACTTCATTTTGGCAACAAAGAACACAAGCACACCACTTCCTTCTTGCAAGAGATAAAACTTTGGAGAATTCATGAAGAGAAAGTTTAACAAATAACTCCAGGAAAAAGCTTGAACTTTGTGAAGTCTCCAGGGAAGCCAAGCACAGAAGTTCTATCAGCCCCCCTCCACCGCCCCCAGCCTTTCATTCATTCATCTGTTCCAACCCGCTTATTAGTTGCCATCTATCAGGCACTGGCAGAGCAGGGCACCTGCTTGGATGCTAGCTTTGTCCTCTTTCTTATAAAATTCAGGTTATAAGTTCCTGCATAAACTGGGATTTGCTACCTCCCATAAAGAAGCAAACTGCAAGGATTCTTCCTTCTCAGCCAAAGCAGGAAGTTTGTAGAAAGTTAAAGCTGGCCGGGGGAGGGGGGCTGATAGAGTTTGGAGGTCCTTGTTATTTCTGCAGAAATTGCTCCCCATTTGTCCAGCCCTGTCCCCTCTCACAGTTCCTTTCAGAGGAGAAGATGGGGATGTGGGTTGCTCCAAGAATTGGGTGTGGGACCTGAGGTGTTCTAGTCTTTTGGAGTCCTGGGAGTTACCTTAACAGGACCCATCATGCTCAAAGGACTTTAAGCACCATAAGGAGAGCATCTTTGTGCCTTGGCCTTCCTTCCCCTCTCATGAGGATAGGCTGGGGTCCTGCTTGGGGCAAAAAGTCCCATTGGAGCTCCATAAAAGGTGGAGAGCTCCTGCTTGGCTTGTTCAGTTCCTGGGGCTGAGCTGTTGCCTTTCTCAGTGGATCAGGTGCCCAAGGTTATCTCCCTCCACCCACCAGGAATAAGACCTGCAGTCATCCTCTCTGAAGTCAACACTATAAGGAGCAATGGAACAGAACCCTGGCAAGGTGCAGCCCTCCCTCATTCTTAGGCACACGCAATTCACTTTTTTCTTTCTGTTCCACCAGCCACCTATTTGGCTACTGCTAACAGGAAAGTGGGTGACTGTTCTCCAGTGGGATAGAGGAGCTGGAATTGAAGGTTTCCAGGTCTGCAATCTCTAGGAGAGGCAATGAGCTTGGGCACCTTGTTCCTGGGTTCCAACCCCATCAAACTCTCTGGACAGGAGGAGAAATGGAGTAAAGGGAACGGATGACTAGGGAACCTCAGAAGCTTTAGGCTCCAGGAAGGAAGATAATCCAGCAAACCTGCATCTCTTGAGAGAACTGGAGACTGAATTTCTCTTTTGAGCTGAATTTTGGAGGCCAAGATCCCTTAAAAAAGGTAGCGGTCACCTTTCCATCAGCCCCTATTATGGAATTGAAGATCCCCTTTGGACTGAAAGGTGCAGCTCCTAAGCAGTGTCCTGCTTTTGGCACGGTTGTGAACACCCTAAGGTGGGGTGGTGGGAAGGCAGCTTTGTCTGGAGCTGGGAACCGGGCACTCCGCACCAGGCCACCCAGCCCTGGATGCTCCGCTGAGCGCGTGGTGAGGAAGTCTGGGGGCCGGGGTGGGGGAAGGGGAAGTCTGGGGCGGGGGACATGGAGAATCTCTAAGTGCAAACCTTCCCCCACCCCCAAGGTTGACAGTGCCAGACAGGCGCTGCTGCACAGGCACTTCTCTGATTCAATCCCACCAGAAAGGCCTCGCTCAAGATCAGATGGAAATGGACAGAGCGGAGCTGGGGTCCCGGGAGCTCTACTGCGTGGAGAGAGAGAGCTGCCGGCGCGCCCCAGCTGCTCACTTTGCCCAGGTTTGCTCCGCGCAGCTGGCACGCCAGCACCCTGCCCTTAGCGCGCTCTTTGCCCACGCACACCCTCCGCACCCTCCAAGCTTCCCGCCGCCTTCTTGCTCCCTTCAAACCTCGGTCCTTCTGCGGTTCTTTTCCAGCCCCGCGGCCGCCAAGTCTAGAACACAGCGCTTCTGAAATCTGAAGCCCCTTTACCCGAGATTTGCCGCGTGGTTGGCCCTCGGTCGCCCCAGGAATAGGGGGAGGCGTCCCGCACTGTGTCCGCTGAGATCGCGCAAAGAAATGGCTGCGCGAGGTTTGGATTGAACAAAAAAACTGGGTGAAGCCAGTTTCCAGTTAAGCTCTACGCGGCGAGAAACGTTGTCTTTCGGCAGCCCCCACCCCTTCCAGTTGGGAAACGCCCCCAGCAACTCCGCGGAGGATCGCGAGCGCGTCCTCAAGCCCCTGAAGACTGGCTCTGTGTCACCGTGACCTCCGCTACCGCCCCCACCCTGTAGAGCGCCAGAGACATTCAAGAAGCAGCAAAAGGGGGGAAAAGCAGAAATCAGTAATCCTGTCTGGAGACTGAACGAGACTATGTTTTAGAGCCGACGAAGCGCGGTTTAATTTCTAAGACAAACACACACCCCTCTTCCTTCGCACCCAATAAAGGTGCGCACACACACACACACACACACACACGAAAAACACGCCGGCCCAAGAAAAAGGATAGAGAAAAATGGGAAGGGAGCTGGCATAGGACTCACCTGCCTCTAGAGTGGTGCCGTTCAGCATTCTTAGAGCAAAAGGTGATCACGCCTTTCCGGTGGCTGTCCTGGAAGAGAAAGCCTTCCTTCAGCACGGCTGGCTGTTTGGTCCGAGGGCCCCAAGCGCCTCCTACCACCCGGTGGGGCGTGTCGGAACCGCTCTCCCCGCCGCAACCTCAGCTACCCAGTGGCTTCCAGGGATGCTCGCCGCGCCAGCCTCGGGTAGGTGTCCGAGGCGCTCCTGGTGCGCACGGCCGTCTGGCCACACTACCGGGGTAGAAAACCACTCGGACAAGAAAATCCATATCGGGATCTTACCTTGAGGTTCAGATGCCCCCCTCAATAACCCGGTCCTGGGCAACGGAGAACCGGAGGCGGCAGCCAGAGGAGCGGACCGGTCCCCAGGTTTCGCCAAGGGGTTCTCTGTTAATCCAAATAAATAAGCCTTGAAAATCTCTCTCTCTCTCTCTCTCTCTCTCTCTCTCTCTCTCTCTCTCTCTCGGAATTGACCCAAATCCTTCACCTCTGACCTTCAGCTCCCTCCACCTGTCTTTTATTTTCTGTTTATGCCTCCAAAAGGGAGGGGCAGGGAGGAAGGAGTGGTGGGCAGAGGGCACCGATGCTGGCCGGTGCCCGGAGACACGCTCTGAGGCTGCGTTCAGCCCTTCCAACCTCTCAATAATCAGAGGAGGTGTTAATGGAGGACTCGGCCGTAACAGAATCTCATAAAGCCGAGAGCATCTTGAGGCTTGGGCACAGCGGGAGTGCTGGAGTCCCGCGGCGCGCCCTGGGCTCCCCGCCCCCGAGCCGGTCTTTGCCTTCCAGGAGCTCGTACCTTAAAGATGCTGCCGCCAGCTGGTGCCTGCATAGACGGTGAATGGGCGGTAGCTCTGGCGGGGAGCTGGGCTAAGCCATTGATTGCTAACAAGCCATACCCCGCCTTCCCCAACCTGTCCTTCCTTCACTCTCGGCGCTCGCAGACTGGGCGCCAGGGACCCAGCGCTTGGAGGTGCACTGTGCGCTCCGGCTCCGCGCGCTCCGGAGGTCAGCGCGCAGGAGGGGGATCCTTTCCCCTTCCTGGCCCTAGCCAGAAAAGCGGGGTTGGGGGTGGGGGGTAGCGGTTAAGCTATTTGGAGAAAACCAATTCAACCCCTGGGAGACTCAAACAGCAAGACACAGACTTAGAGCCAAGGGACAAGGCGGGGGCCACGTTACCTGGTCTCAGGTTCCCGAGGGTCTGTGTCGCCCCAGCTGTCCAGCGCGCAGGCAGGCCGCCGAGAAGCCGAGGGAGAACCAGAAGACTGGGCCTCTGGCCAATTATTTACCCACTTTCCCACCAGTGTGCCCTACACTGTTGGAGATGGGGCGAGGGTTCACTGAGAGGCTCCCGCGCTGAAGGGGAAGTGGGTGCAAGCAGCGAGATTGGCCGCTCCGGGGTGCGAGTCCGGGTGATGATGCCGCCCTCCCCACCTGTCCCTCCCCTCGTGCCATCATAGCGTCTCCTCCCGGGTTCGTGGGCCGACGGCGCGCGGGGCTGCGAGCGCCCGCGCACCCACGGGCAAAAACAGCATGGGCTGGGTGGCACGTGGGACAGTCACCGATAGACCCACCTCGAACCCGCCCCGCAGGCTCCGCCACATAGTTTAGAGGTGGTCAGGGTCCACCAGGAGCTGCGAATCGAAGCCCTTTGGTTTTCTGGTCCCACCCCAAATCCCGGAATGAAGTTCCGAGCACCCGGGGCAAGAGTCCTCTTTCTCCCCCAACACTGCTTCACAGACTAGTCCCAGCAAGCAACTAGTCCCACGAGTTTACCTTTACCTTCTTAGCTCCCCGACCCCGACTTTGATCTTTCCATCCCGACCTCCTTAGCGTTGTACTTTTCGAGGATTCACCCGGTCTCAGTCCGTTTTTTTTTGCAGCCACGGAGAGGGCAAGCCTGCCAGGTTCAGCTTCTGTGTGCGCTGCTGAGGTCCTGGAAAGGACCGACAGCGACACAGACCCAAAAAGGGCTTCGGTGTTCTCATGCATGCCTGTTCAAAGTTTTCATCTTCTTTGGGATCACAAACCATTTTAGGTATTTGGTAAAAGCATACACAAGCGCACCCACGCACTGAAGTGCTCGTTGAAGATCACACTTTAAAATACAAATTTTAGGTAGGAAGATGCCATCGTCACAAACCTCCCAATCTCCCTAAAACCCAAGATGCCTGAGTTACACTCTTACAGCCATAATCAAGGGGGCGGGGCACGAGTGTGGAGGTCTGTGTCATGAACTCAAGCGTGAATCTGTTTGGGGGGCAAGGGTCAACTTGGCAGGGTGGGGGTGGGGAGGGCACCCCATCATACAGCAAGGCATCCAGAAATCCTGGGGATGTTGGATATTCCAGGGACGACCCAGTCTTAGGTAAAGAGAGTTACATGGTCAGAAAACAGGTTCTCCACATGAGGCTCACAGGAGGATACTGGCACCCCCAAAACTAATTCTCTCTCTCTCCCTCTCGCTCTCCCTCTTTGCTTCCCTCCTTCCCCCTATGAGTGTGTTTGTATGTCCCTCTGACTTTTTTCCAAAGGAAGGGGATGCTTTTGGGAACTGTAAGCTCCCTTTAATTCCTGCAGGATAGGACAAAAATAGAACCAAGCTTTAAATCCTCCACCATGCCAGTGGTCCAGTCCACACACCAGAGGTTTTGTCCTAAGGCAACAAGATGAAATGGCAGGTGTTGGCATGGAGTGGAGGGGGAAGTTCCTTCTAGGTTAGCCAGTTTGCGAGGTGGTCCCAAAGTGCTCACAGGAAGGCAACATGCTGATTGCCATTTGCCTGGCAGTGAACCCCCTTGTCTACTTATGCCTTGCTGGTTCTGGTGGATCAGCCAGGATGTGGAAGAGGCTTGTGAATGTTTAGGACAAGAAACACTGCAGTTGAACAAAGACCAGTGCAGGGCTCAGGGAACATTTTGCCTTCTTGCTGCCCCTTCGGTTCCATACACATCAGGTTGGAAGTCCTGTGTCTCACTTGGGGGGAAAAATGGAAGCCTTTTCCTTCCTTGCTCTGCATAATCAGTGGGACCAAAGTGGCTTCTGAAAGGAGGGGAGTGTGCCCCGGGGTAACCCACCTGCTGAGAGGACAAGAGAGCACAGGACCTTTCCCTGCTAATTGAAGACCTGCGGCTCAGGAATCTATCCCCCTACAAGATCCCCCAGCTTCTGTTGGCTCTCTCCCTGTTACAAACAATGTAGAAATCTGTCTTCCTTGATTTATGGGGCCTTTGTGGCAGGAGTCTCCAGAAACCTTGAGAGTGAAGCAGTACCACAGTTGATTAAACGGGGGAGTCTCTATTTCTGGGCATCTGCATGTGTTTGTATACACACATCCAATAAGAAACCTGATTTTTACTTTACAATGTGCGAATACAATATAGCTTGAAGCTCTGGCAGCGAGGCCCATTTATGTGGCCATATTGTGTTTAATGTGGGAGCAGACGCCCCGGCCGCCACCCCTGCCATGTGGTTACAGCATCCCTCCAGAACCACAGCGGAGAACTTCAGACCTTGCCTGGCGGGCTCCAGATGCAGAAAAGAGTAAGAGTGCCCCTCCCTTCTGCTTCCCTCCAACCGGTGCCTCTTTTGCTACTGTCACCAGCAAGTCTTGAAGTTCTGCCAGGAAAAATGGTCCATCACTGAGGTCCACAGAAGGTTCATCCATGGCAGACATCCGGAGTCTTTCCTTTTGGGCCAGTTCCCTCCTACAGGAAAGGGGCTGAAGGAGGAAAGAGCCACCTCTAAGAAGCTCTAGGGAAAGAGATTTCCATACGCCAAAGGATTTTCTCAAAACTCTACCTTATATCAGGGCCCCCTTTCAAAATGATTTTCCTTTCCTCTTTCCCTTGTGTTCCAGAAAAACAACCATTTTAGACTCCACTTCTTTCTCTTCTCCCTCTTTGGATTGCTGAAGAAAGTGTCACCTGGGAAATGGTCTTGGTGATAATCAAATCTAGTGGAAAACCTGGAGCTGGCTGGTTGTTTCTTGACCTAAGAATGGAAAGGAAATGGATTCCTAGGAGTCCAAAAACCTTTCTAGAAAGATTGTTTTCTTTACCACCACACAGAAGATCCCTTTCTCCTATTAACCTCAAACTAATTTCTGCAGAGGACACCACCAGGAGGGGCCAGGGCAGTGCTACTAGGGAACCACAGGTAGAGCACAGGCAGTACTTGGGCACTGAAAATGCCATTAATTTGGGAAAACAATTTGATATTTGACTTAAAAAGAAACATAAGAAATCACAATCAGGGAAGAAAATAGCACCTTACTTGATTAGTTTTTCATTTGTTTTACATTTGAGAAGGGCTTTTGTTTCGAAGGGAATATATGGAAGAAGTCACCAGCTGCTTGATTGCTTAAGATCCTTAAAACCCTTACAACAGGCTTCAGGCAGAGACTAGGAAGCTGCCTGAGATGTTGGAGAACCATTCAGATTCCACGGGAGGTGGGGGGAGGGGAGGCTGAAGATCAGCTCGCAGGAAAGCCAGGCTTCCAAATGGACAGCAGCTTCATTTTACTAAACAGCTTCCACAGACAAGAAAAAGATCTCAGGGCAGGGGGAGAGGGGCAGGTATGTGGGGATTGGGGGTGGGGGAGGCACTGTTCTCTGAGGGAAGCAGAGAAAGTTTGGAGAGAATAGTCCTTGGTAGCTCCCCACCAGTTTGGAGACTGATGTCCACAGCAGTAGATGGCTGGCTAAAGATTAATAAAATATTCCTAGACAGATTTGACATAAAAAATGGAGCAGGAAAATGGAGGAGAAGAAAGAATAGTCTAGTGGAGGTCTCTTAAATGGCCTGAATCCAAGACAGAATGATTTAAAGATTTTATTGAGAGAACAGATGGAAGATGAGAGCATTTCTTGACACAGAATGGCACTTCTTGTGCACTCATATGGGCTGCATAATATAGCATTATATTAATCTCCTTATAACTCAAAATAAATAAAATGAAGAATGTATTCAAACTCTTGTATTTGCCAGTAACCTCCCTTGGGTTGCTAACACTGAGGAGAAAACAGTAGGAGAATTTAGACTACAGGAAAAATCAAGAGCTACTAATGTGACCCAATTGCTACTATTTATTTAATGGAACAGTCATTATTTTCTTTCTTTAACATATGTGTCTGATAATAAAGCAAAAGTAAAGAAAGATAACTATTGATGTGCCACTTCAGAAACATACAAACAGTTGCTAGCTTCTTCATTTATTGACATTTTAAAAATATATCTGCTTAAGATTAAGTTAGTGTTCAAATACTAACAGCACAATGGACAATTCTTGATTAAGGTTTTAATTATTTATTTTTTAGAGTCTCAAATAGATGGAGAACAGAGATGAAATTGTTGTCAAACATAAAAATACGAATTGAAATGCTTCCGTTTAGATGAATCTTTAACATTGACTTGACCATATGGACACTAGAAGAAATAAAAAAAATAATTATTGAATTATTTAACAATCATCTTGAAAAACTACAACACTCTCATTATTTAAAAAAAGAGTCTGCTAGTAATGTTATGGAGATCATTTGATCTGTCAGGTCCTGCAGGCTGAGAGGAGAATAATGGCAACCTCTGGCAAATGGTCCTAATTAGGGTCTAAGAATCACTTCCTAAATGCATCCTTCCAGCTTTAAGAATTTTACTGTCAAAACCACTCTTAGAAAATCCTTACGTCCTCAATTTATGTAAAGCTTTTATGCATTTGATTAGAAACATAATGGCACAGGTAGGAACATAAAAGTGTGCAAGCTTAATTTTTCAATACTGGTTACAGTTCATATATGTACTTAGTGTCTATTCCTTAATTATAAAGTGGTCAGCTAAAAGAAATAATACCTTTTGCCCCAAAACATACAAAGTAAAATCTGTAAACAGATCACTGTTATTATATAATCTTAATTAGAATCTGTTTATAATCTTAATTCTCTAACAATTTACCTTACAAGCATGCTTGTATAAAGCTATTGAGAAGAACTCACTCCCATTTAATTTTTGCTCTAAATAGGGAAGAAATAGTTCATTTTAATCATTGAAGAACAGAAAGACATATCAACTGAAATATACATTTTAGGAAGTATACAGCACTAAGTCTGAGATAGCTAATTTCATAGTTAAAGACAAGAAAGGAAGTAAGGGTGGGAGAGAGACAGAGACAAAGAAAAAAGGGAAGATGAGGAGGAAGGAAGGAAGGAAGGAAAGAAGGAAGGAAGGAAAGAAATGACTATCATTTAAAGGGAATCCATCTCAATACTGGGCAAGTTTCAATTTATTCAGCTAATAATGAAGAAATATGCTTTCTGGGATCTAGTTTGCAACATTCTAGATTTCTTTTCCTGCTCTCTTTGTACTTGCCTAGTGAACATGACTTATTTGAAACCTCATGAAAAGTTTCCTGGTAATAAAGAACTCCCATGAATTTCAAATCACAGCATTTCAAGGAACTGATGCTCACAGTGAAATGTTACAAAATGTCATTAACTTTAAAGGTCCTATGTTGGTCCTAAGGACTTCATTGTCCTTGACTAAAGTAGCTTGTGAAATGTGCACTCCAGGTCTATTGACTTTTTTATTTGACTTGTTTTTCAAATAATCAGTATTTACAAAGTTACAGAAGCACGGAAAACTGCTGTAATGTGAGAATTTGCTACTCACGTGTCTGCAGGCAGAGCCGCAGCATTTTCCTCTCTGTAAGTGGGCGAGCTGAGTGAGCACCACATAACCAGTAGCTGGATCCACATAGGTTAGCTGGCCAGCCTGAAGAGTAATGAAATAAAACAATTCATTAATCTCAATATTCATCATATCTCCTCACCATAATTTCTACTCATAAAATACTGTGAAAATTTCTTTAAACAATATTAAACTTCTACCCAGCAATTTTAGTGGCATTTGCAATTAAAGACTGAATGCATTCCAATATTAGACACACTCCAACTTTATGTGACACAAGGAGAAAATATATAGTTTGAGAAAAATGAGAAGTTGATGGAAAAACAAGAACTCCTCTATAACCAATAACTATGTAGCTACTTCTCAGGTATTTTTCATTCAGTTTCTAAGTAACAAGTTTAATAACAGGTGATTTAGATGATTTTAAGAGCTTAAGAGGCTGAAAATGAACTTTCACTCAGAAGTTGCAGTTGCAATTTTAGTACTTAAAATATGTGGGTAATGATTGAAACTTACAGAAAAGGTGCTAATCAAAACCAACAGTTCTTCCAGAAAAGTATTACCTTCACTATTATTGAACACTTTTCTTTACCTTCATGATGTGTTACTCCACTGCACATTTTACACTATTTTCCTTTTTTGGAGTGTTAGTTTGGTTTTTAAAGGTGGGGGGAGTATTGTTTTTAACATTTAACACTCAATGCTTTCACCAGTTTGAGCAAAAGCAACTTTTACTATACCCCTTCAAATGTCAAAGAAACATTGTCTATCTACATTGAAACAGGCTTTAATAAAAAGCGTCCCAAGCATTATGTGTGAAGGCAAAGTATAAAATGCAATGTCTACTGTGCATTTGTGCCTTGTCCATGATACTACTTATCCCTGGAATTTTGTGGAGGAACTTTCTCTGTTTTTTAGCAGATCTTTTGTACCTCACAGTCACTCTCCATCACTCTTACAGAGTCTTTTCATTAAAATACACAAGAGACTTGAAAGTCTTCTAAAATACCTGTTTGTATGTGCCATAAACAATTTATTTCCCTTGATGGTTGAACAAAAGGGCCAACAGAGTTCAAGTCTGGGTCTACTCTAAGGTATTCCAGCAAAGCAAGGCCAGGGCAGCAGAAATATAGCAAATAAGTCCCAAGGCCAGTCTAAGAAGGGGGTCACAAGCCCTTTGGGACCACAGAAGAGGATTACATGAAACCAGGACCACTAAACACTGGAATGACCCATTGTCAAGGTCTCACTTCTTTATTTACAAAGACTGTTTAGAGACTTGGAAGAGCAACCAAAAAAAAAAAAAAAAAAAAAAACACTGTCAAGCCTGTTAACAACTTTCTTTTCCCTTCTCATAGCTTCTGAAGGCAATTTATCCGGCAACCTGGAAGCCTAACAGATTGTTTCTGTGCTTTTGTCTGCCCTCCTGCTTTTCACTGCTACTGAGAAACTGAGCTTGTGGGCTGCATGCACAACTCAGTCAGGGAGCCTCAGGGAATGGTGGCAACAAAGATGCTCAGGAGTGACACTGACAGGTTGACTCCAGAGGGAGATGTTCAGTGACACACAGCAGCACAGAGAGAGAGGTAAGGGAGCTTCCTGCCTTGAGGTGTGGAAGGAACACTTGTGAGTGGCTCTGGTTTGTCAAAACAGAAAAACAATATATTGTTATTGGGTTTACTTATGGAGTCTGGGCAGCCATTGCACCTATGGCATTAACTCTCACTCAAGAGTATGCAAGTCTTTGCTTCCTCAGGCTGACTGAGCCTGTCTTTACTGGTGTCTGCTCTAAAAAGAATGAAACTTGTTGCTTCATCTTCTAGATTTATATGGTTCACTTCATGGTTTTCTGCCCTACTCCTTGACTCCAGCCACCTCAGAGAACATAGTCCTGTCAAGCACTGGTCATACACAGTTTATTAAGTAGTTTACTTTCAAATCACTAACAGCTTTCACTTCTCATAGTTTCTGAAGGCAATTTATCTGGCAATCCGAGAGAGCTTTGCTCTCTCAAGACAACAAAAACATGAATATGCTACTGTTCAATTCATGTAGTCTGAGGTGTTGGAAACCATAAGGAGAGATGCATGGTTTGACACTGGCACTAACAAGCAATTGTCAAATCCCTAACACATAACTCAAGACCGTCTAGGTTGGAGGTAAACACCTAATGTTCGTTTCTTTTGAAATTGTGCTCATTTAGGATGGAAGGAAGGATGGAAAAGATGGTAGCAACAATTAAAATATATTTTACAATGTTAATGCTTTGTTTTAGTCAAATCACTGAATAGCAATCTGATAATGCAGATGAACACACAACTTACTTTTCCTGTGACTGCCCAGTTCTTCCATTTACACACACACACACACACACACACACACAACCCCCCCCCCCCCAAAAAAAGCTGCTAACAGAATTTAACCAGGACGCTGAGGGTCACACTCAAACTCAGGACAGACACACGTTAAACCCTTTGCCCGGAACAGGAAACAGGGACCAGTTTTCCAGCGAAAGGTCGACGCGAGACGCGTGTGGCGCGTAGAGGCCAGAGGCTGCGCCGCGGGCGCCCAGGACCTCTGGCCGGGCCCGCGGCCTCCGGGTGCGGGCACGGCCCGGGCTGCGCAGGCGCTCGGACCCGAGCCGCCGGGGGGGCCGGGCTGGGGTGCGCGGCGGTGGGGGGGAGGGGGGGCGGGAGGGGTAGGGGGGGAGGGCGAGGTTGGGCGCGGGCAGGAGGGGCCTCACCGCGCAGGCGGCCGCGTGCAGCTCCGCGATCCTCCGCTCCGCGGCGGTTAACTCTTCGCGGGCCGGACGCCTACCCGCGCGCTCGGGCCTGCGCGGAGAGCGGGGCCCGGGGCGGGCTCCCTCGGAAGCGGAGCCGCGTGCTAAGCTGAGGTGCTGTCGGAACCCTGCTCGGACCCATAGGGGTTTGGGTGGCGGGGCGGCGGGCCGTGGCCTTCCGAGCGCGGCGCGGGCCCACGCGGGGACCAGCCTGGCCGCCATGGCCGCCCCGGCCGGTGGGGGGCGGAGCGCCCGTCGCAGGGCCGGAGGGCGGCGATCGCGGGCCTGGGTGCGCCGCGGGTCCCCGGGGCGCGGCCGCCCCGCCGGGCCTGGGCCTCCGACCCGCTGGGCCTTGCCAGGGCGGCTGGTGAAGGGCGCACGGCCCGAGCAGGACGCGTCCGTCCCCTACCCCGCTGCGGGAACAGCATGGACTTTTAAGGCAGCTGGTGAAGCGCAGACAAGATACGGGGACGGAAAGAATGTGCCGTTTCCAGGTGTCTGCACCGAAATTCCGAGTATACTTTTTGTCGGAGATGGAAAGTGGGCATTTTTTTTTCTCCTGTTATTTTAGACTTGGGGTCAGGCGACAAAATCGCCCCAGTTGCTCCAGTGCCAGAAAGTGATCAAAAGTCTCCATATTAGTTAGTAACCAGCTTGGGCCTATCCAGAAAACACAGTGTTTTCAGGAAATGGTGCTAGCAATAAATAAAACCGTTCATGAATTGGTTCTTTGGTCCCACCCAAAAGGAGAACCAAAAGTGAAATCGCACACTGAATAAGAAAAGGTAATGTTCTCAGGTTGCTAAGTATTTGCGAAATCTAAACTATTAATAAGATTATTTCTTTCCTGAAGGATGTAAGTTGTCCTGATACTCCCCCAAAATTGAATTTAAGGGTTGGCATAAACCAGGAGGTAAAGCCAGGTGTTAGAATTAAGGTAGCATTACTTCCAACCTAAGTATTAGGAAAAAGAAGGTTGAAAGTAGCAGTTTTTTTAGTGTTCTTTAGTATTGAAGAACTGATGGCAAGACCTGATCCCTGAAGACAAGTGGGTCCTTTAGTTGTACAGGGGAAGGATGACTAAGCCACCTAGACCACCACCCCTTTTATACTATATGCATCAAAGATCAACACTGTAGTTAAATTTGGGGTTTCTTAGGTGCTATTTGAAAGGTCCCTATTGGTCTCTTTCAGATCTTGTAAGTGGCTTAATGTTGCATATCTATTTCCTTTGTGTTGAATTAGTTATCAAGATGGGGAAACTGGTGATCTGAGCAAAGAGATTAAAACCTGGAAGGCCAAGGAGGGAATCTAGGGAACGCAATGGAAAGATGGGACCCAATTTGAGATGACCATAAAATGTGCAACTGTGATTAGAAAAAGTAATTCACCGTAAGTCTGGTTTTCTGTTTATTTTTGCCAACGAAATTCTTGAATAAAAAAATACGTGTCAAAGTTCAGTGTTTTTTTGCATGGTTTTTAAAAGTGAGGATTAGGACCTATTAATAGGTCATGACATTAATTCAAAAATTTGGGACAGAATTTTACCAAATGAAATTGATTGGCCTAAATTCAAATAGAAAATAAAGAGTTAACTTATTTAGAAAAAGTATTGTTACTGGGAACTTCTGTTTTGATGTGGATGAGAGGGGTTTGTGACTATAAAGGGGTTGGCATGGGAGCTCATTGGGGTTATAGAATAGTTCTGTGTCCTGATCTTGATGGTTACATGAGTGTACACATGTGCCAAGATATCATAGAACCATACATACCTCCTTCCAATGTCAAATTCCTGGTTTTGAAATTATACTCTGAGTATATAAGATGTAATCATTGGGGAAAACTGGATGAGGGTATGTGGTACCTGTACTATCTTTGTAATTTCCTGTAAGTCTGTAATAATTTCAAAATAAAAATAGTAATTAGGGCCTCCCTGGTGGCAAAGGGGTTGTCTCAGCTCTATCACCACCACGACCTGAGTTTGATCTCCAGCCAAGGAGCTAATCCACATATAGTGCTGCAGACCTGTCCTGTCTCACCTGCTGCTCTCCTTAGCAGCATATTTCAGTAAATCTGCCCATTCTGCTCCGCACTCTGTCTCTGGTGAATCCTTTCACTTTCCACATCTCTGGCTATACCCCAGTTCTTCTATGCATAAATAAGTATTTTTAAAAAATAAAAATAGTAACTAAAAAAATGTAAACATGATTTTTAGATTACTTGTGAAGACAGATCACTGAATTAATCAGATACTTTATCTCTTCCATTCCCAGGTCTAAAAATTATCCTGATTAATTAAGGCCTATAGGCCGAGAAAACTGTTTTGTACTAATCATGTCATGTTACTTGTGTAAGCATTTTTTTTTTTTTTGCTTAGAAGAACTGGGGTGTAGACCAGAGGTGGGGTGGGGGGAGGGGATGGGGAGGGAATGAGAAGATTCCCTAGAGACAGAGTGGGGAGCAGAACAGGCAGATTTACTGAAATACACTGCTGAGGAGACAGTGGGTGAGTGAGACAGGAGAGGTCTGCTGTGCCATATGTGGGTCAGCTCCCTGGCTGGGATTGAACTCAGGCAATAGCAATGATAGCATTGAGACTTAATCCCTAGCACTTAATCCTTAATCCCTGGGATACAGGCCAGAGGTACGAGGAGTGAGAGGATCTACCAGGGAGGCCCCAGGCGTGCATTCTTATAGATATGTGTTTATCATGTAATCAAAGCTGAAAATCTGTATAATTGAGACATAGCAAAGTATCTTCACTACTCTGGAAAAATTCTATAAGATTTTTAAAATTAGCATTCTGTACTAGATATTTTAGGAAAGTATCTGTACTAACGTATGTATATTTCCAAATACTTGATAATTTAAGAACAGTATTATTTAGACATTGGACTATCTGACTCCTCCAGTTTTCCTTTGATTTTCAGACATTAAAAATCTGTCTTTTAACATCGGGGAACTCATTATGTCTCTTGTTTTAAAAGAGTCTTTAGGGTTTGACCATTACCTTATTCTAGCCTGTGCTCATTTCTTCTCATTTTCTCTCTGCTCACAATAGACAGAAGTGTATGAAAGTGTGGGCACAATGTTCTACCTTAGAATGGTAATTAAGGCCTTTATTTACAAAACTTTTATTTTTTATTTTTTTTTTTTATAGAGGCATGTTTTTCATTTATTTATTTATTTTGTTTGTTTGTTTTGTTTATACATGCACTGGGTACAGTCAGAAGCGCGGGAGGGTGAGAGAATTCACCAGAGCCAGAGCGGGGAGCAGAGCAGGCAGAAGGACCGAAGTACACTGCTGAGGGGAGCAGCGGGCGGCAGGAGAGGTCTGCGCGCCATGTGGGATCCTCCTCTGGTGGCCGGGGAGCAGCCGGGGATCGAACCGGCGCTGCAGCCGCGGGCAGCTTCGCAACCCAGCGCTCAACCGCTGCGCCACCTGGGAGGCCCTATTTACAAAACTTTTATATAACTATATTTGCTCTGGAAAGAGTTGGTTTGTGTCTATCTCTTCATGTAACATGATACAGGATTCATTTTATAATCCTTCCCATTATTTGAGATGTTTATGTTGATATTAAACATGCAAGTTATAGTGATGGGAGTTCAGAGAAATGTATTTTTAAATAGGTACATTACACCTCTTCTTGGTGGCAAGATGGACTTCACAAACAACCCCGAATCTTTTTTTTTAAAGATTTATTTACTGCACCCTGATGGTGCAGGTGGTTGAGTGCAGTACCGTGAAGCTGCCTGCAGCCTCTGCAGCATGGGTTCGATCCCTGGCCAGCCAGGAAGCTACCCACATGGTGGGGCAGACCTTTCCTGTCTCACCTGCTGCTCCCCTTAGCAGTGTATTTTAGTCAGTCTGCCCTGTTCTGTTCCCTGCTCTGTCTCTGGTGAGTCCTTTCACCCTCCCGCACATCTGGCCTGTACCCTGGTTTTTGTATGCGTGAATAAATAAATCTTTAAAATAAATCTTTAAAAATCTTTTAAAAACTCTGCCCCTTCTGTGCCAATTCCCTGTTCAGGCAGACTTTCTTTCTTTGGTGAAAGGTGGCTGAAAATAGCCATCTTCCCATCCTTGGACAAGCTCCTGGACAAAAAGTTTTTTGTGTCCCACCTCCTGAGGTCCTCACAGCCATCTCTTCAGCGTGTGTCCATTCTTGAGCCAATATTCATAAGTGTAGGTTATACTTAAGCCATCAGGACCCATGCCTGGGACACCATCCGTACACTTCCCCAACCCCTCCCAAACCATGGCTGAGGATGACCTGCATTAATGCTGGGGCACAGTTAACAAGGTCTGCTATGTGTGACTTGCACAGGCAAAATAAATTCCACCTGCCCATCCAGTCCTTTTGGTCTTGAATATTTGATTGCTTATCATTTAAAACATTTTTTGTTGTTCCTCTGGTTGCTCTTTAGACATCCTTCCTTTAACCTTCCAAAATTATTTGCTCTATTTTAGCTTCTTATACACAGTAATATTTTTTGGGGAGCATTGTTATCTCAGGAGGTCGTAGACAACACAATAAGGAATATATCATTTTCATTTTTGTGGCTCCACGGATCATTCTGTACTTCTATACATAGGACAGTGACACATAATAAATAATTTTTTAATGGATAAAGGAGTCACTGTTACTTCATGCTCAATAGATTTTCTTCACTACTAAATGAAAATTCTGTATGAGATTTTAAAATTAACATTTTGTATATAATGAAGATTTGACAATATTGATTAATTGTTGCAAATAAATATTTTTTTAAGATTTATTAATGCATACAAGAGCTGGGGTACAGGCCAGAGGTGTGGGGGGTGAAAGGATTCACCAGAGACAGAGTGGGGAACAGAACAGGCAGACTGACCGAAGTACACTGCTAAGGGAAGCAGTGGGCAAGTCAGGAGAGGTCTGCTTCGCCATGTGGGTTGCTCCCTGGTTGGCCGGGAATTGAACTCGTGCTGCAGTGGCTGCAGATTGCAGTGGCTGTGGAGCTAGGTTGCATCTTAAACCTTGTGCCACCAAGGAGGCCCCCGCAAATAAATGCTTTTTAAAAACTGATAAGGATGCTAACCTGAAGTCTTACTCAACTATATTTATTAAGTAGTATTGGTCTATTTTACTGACAAGACAGAGGCATACATGATCAAATTATCTGATCTAAGACCCTGAAATTCTGCCTCTAATCTACTTGAAGTGTTATCTTTTAATGGATTATGAATGTGTCATGCTGTTAACGGACAAATTAGCGTTGAGTCACAGAGCTAACCACAGATTTCTTGTCCATGTACTGAATGTTTAGCATGGTTCTTTTTGGACACTGATTTATGTATTTGATGATTTTCAAATAGCTGAATGGTTAGGACATGACATGCAGGTGTAGAGTGCATTTTCACTATCAATTCTTATGATTGAGAGCAAATGTTACATGCCCGTAAGGTTGCCTATAGGGAATCTTTGTTTCATTTAATCGGACATCCAATAGCACACTTTGTTTCAGAGAACTAGTCTTAGAAAATTCCACTGGGAATTCTAACCACTTCTATTTGCAAGCTCAACAAATCCCTGCTGACTTCACAAGGGATGCTACTTCACCAGTGCTGCATGCCCAGAGCGGAACTGTATTTGGCTTTCATTTTGTGTTTGCTCTTTTGGGCAAGCTATAGATGGGCTATACAATGCGGAGTGATCTAGTCATTTATCTCCTCTTCCATCCTCTCACACAGTGTTTGATGAATAGTATCCGACTTCTACCCCCACTGCCACCTTAAATCCAGCACCCTTATATAATACTTGTCTGATTAAACTCCATGCAGCTCTACAAGTGGCCAATCATTTAACCCTTTTCAGCAGCTTTCAGTTCTTCTCATTGGACAGTGCTTTCCCAAGTGATTTTATCTCTGCTTATGTTTTTAGTCTTTGGCCTCCATGCTGCTGACCCTGACTCTGCATGAGGGTCAATGCTGGTGCACACAACACAGCTGAGTGTCCATCCTGCTGGACACATACTCCAAACTCACCACATCCTTTGAAAGCTTCCTTCCCTGTGTATTTTCTTTTTCTTTTTTATAAGATTTATTTATTTATACAAGAAGCCAGGTACAGGCCAGATTCGCTGGAAGAGTGAGAACAGAACAGGCAGACTGACGAAATACACTGCTGAAGGGAGCAGGGGGCGAGGCAGGAGAGGTCTGCTGCACCCTGTGGGACTCTTGCCGGCCAGCTGGCACTGCAGAGGCTGCCCACATCTTCACAGCATGGTGCTCAACTGCCTGCACCACCAGAGGAGGCCCCCCTGTGTATTTTCTATTTTAAAGGCACAGCAAATTCAGAGACCTTAGAGGGATCCTAAACTCTTCCCACAGCTTCCCATCCAGGTATATGCTGAGTCCTACCTGTTTTACTTAGCAATGACTCAAGTTGCCCCCCTCCGCTTTTCTTCTACCATGGTTCTAGTTCAGTTCATTACCATTTCTTTCCTCATGATGACAACTAGAACAGAATGGTTCACTGATGTAAATAATAAATAATGAGGACCTACTCTGTATCAGTGTTCTCTGCTAAGTGTTGGAGACTTATAATCCATACTCTGTGTGTGCTTTTTATTCTGACAAAAATATCCCTCATCTTTACATAGTGGTATTACATTGTCCATAAAACTTTATTCTAAATGTTACCTCTTCTAGTACAGGGCCCCTGATTTCACTTTGCTCATTGTTCCCTGATTCCCTTCTGCAGACTGGACTGGGCACACCACCTTAGTTCTCCCAGAATTCCAGGGCCTGTCCCTACATCTGCACTTGCTTAATACCTGGTTTTACGTTTATGAGTTCATGTTAAAGCCAGATTGTGAGATCTTTAAGGTAAAGAATGTCTGCAATATCTTTGTGTCTCTAGTAGCACATGTACATAGGAAATGAGTAGATGAATGGTTAATGGTAGCAAAACCCCACATCTGAATGGCTTTGTAAAGAAATGATAGCAAGGGGCCTCCCCGGTGGTGCAAAGGGTTAAGCACAGCACTGTCAAGCTATCCACAGCCTCTGCAGCAGGAGTTTGATCCCCAGTTGGCCAGGGAGCTAACCACATGGTGCAGCAGATGTCTCCTGTCTGGCCTGCTGCTCCCCTCAGCAGTGTATTTCAGTCAGTCTGTCTGTTCTGTTCCCCATTCTGTCTCTGGTGAAGCCTCTCGACCCCCTGCGCCTCTGGCCTGTACCCTAGTTCTTGTATGCATAAATACATAAATCTTTAAAAAAAAAATAAAAGAGGGCCTCCCCGGTGGCGCAGCGGTTGAGCGCTGGGTTGCGAAGCTGCCCGTGGCCTCTGCGGCGCCGGTTCGATCCCCGGCTGCTCCTCGGCCACTGGAGGAGGGTCCCACATGGCACGCAGACCTCTCCTGCCGCCCGCTGCTCCCCTCAGCAGTGTACTTCGGTCCTTCTGCCTGTTCTGCTCCCCGCTCTGGTGAATTCTCTCACCCTCCCGTGCTTCTGACTATACCCAGTGCATGTATAAACAAAACAAACAAACAAATAAATAAATAAATAAAACATGCCTCTATAAAAAAAAAAAAAAAAAAAAAAAAAAAAAAAAAAAAAAAAGAAATGATAGCAAATGCATTTGCCCCTAGTATATTATGGGTTGGGATCAATAATGGATTTTAGCAGCACATTAACTGTTCTCAGGCTATTGTTTGAAACACAGTATAAGATAACAAGGTAACTGCAATTTTATTTGGCAGCTTATTTGGTAAGTTCCCCCACACTGTCATTGAATTAATGGTAAGTGTATGGATGGGTTGCATTTCAAATCAAGTAAGTTTATGTGACAGTGAAGTAAGCCTTCTTAACCATGCACAATCATTCCAATTATAAACTCCACATATACAATGACTGTCACATGAAATATCCAGACTAATTACCTCTAGTCCTTTTGTTATGCAAGTATTAAAAATGAAATCTACTTTATGTATATTCCATGTAAACACTGTAATCCCCAGAAAGAACATTACTAAGAAAAAATTGGGGTTTTCAAAAAAAAAATAAATAAAATTTTAAAAAATGGGGTTTTCATTCCATTTTCAAAATTATTACAATAGGCAGATAGTGTTATGCTTTTAAAATGATATGGGGAGCCACTGCTTTGTAGGATTTCCCACATACCAAAACAGTTGTAAAAAGATCTTGGTTAAGGCCATAAATACAACATACAAATCAGAGCATTCTCTGTACTCTTGCTGCCGCCTGAGGGAGAAAAGCATGTCCACTGTTCCATGACTGGAATGAAAGGCACACTGAGTTTCAGGTCAAATATCCATGACATTGACATGTATGACTACTCTACTGAGTAGGATACATGTTCATATCTTCCCAGCGGTGGGCACGAGTGAAATGCCTCAGTGATCAACATAGCACACACAGCCCCTTTAGGTTTTCTACAGGTGTAAAATGGATGCATCTTTTAAATCCTGTGGAATGTGAATCTTCTGTGTGCAGTTAAACTGTAAGATTGCTGGGTGAATTGTCACATTTGTACAATTCTGGAAGGACATCACCAATACTATTTGCTCTCTCTGATGATATTTCTCAATGGCTTATTTTGGATAGCATTGTTGTTAATTGTTCACATTGTGGGACCAACAAGAAGAGGAAAATAAAAGCCTCATGGCTAATTAAGCACTGCAAAACAATACTGCTCTGCTTGTGTTGTGAGCTTTGCAATAGTGAAACATCTGGAATATAATTGGGTCATTCATCCAGTAGTTCTATGATAGTAGAACTATATATATTCTGCCAACCACTTTATTCCTCTGTTAGGAACAATGCCTGATTCACAATTCAATGAATGAATAAATCCTTGAGTGTATCATGGTGTGTGAAAAGAACATTGTCTTTGAAGACATACAGACCTGATGTTGTATCTATTTACTTACTAGTTATGTGACATTGAAATTATTTAAACTTTCAAAGCTTGGGTTTTCTTCTATGTAGGATATGAATCATAATTCAGAACTCAGTTATAAGAGATATTGTATATAGGTGTCAGGCTTATACACGTTAGCTGGTGTTATTAAGCCATTTTGGGTTTTCTGTCCTATTGTACATTAGCCTGCAGCTACTTAGGTGTTCAATTGTCTGTTTTAGCATCAATCTTTTATGACATGAGACTTAGCTTGGTTGAATGATAATTGATTTTTACTAATAAATGACAACATTTGTCAGATGTCTGCATAACGAGACAGCTCTTTCAATTAATTAAAAGAAATACCTGCATCGGGGGGCGGAGCAACATGGCGGCGAGGAGACACTGCGAGTAAGATCTCCCATTAAAAAAAGTGAATAGGGAGGAAAAGCGGCAGGTCCCAGTGAGAACTGGGACACGGAAGATAAACGGGTGACTCCAGCAAACTACCCGAAGAAGAAAGTGGCCATAAAAGAGGACTAGAAGGGAGGGAAGCACAGAACCCTGCTCCCCTCCCCCGCCCACAGAGGCGGCACTCTCCGACCGGCAGAGAGGAGGAAACAACAAACCAAAACAACCCACAAGAACAAACGACGCAGCAAGCGGGACCGTGAGTGGAAAGGAACTATTGCAGCCACCACACCCCGTGAACGGGAGCTGAGGCGAACCCTGCAGGATTCGCCGCGGCGAGCGAACAGCTCCGGGCGCCATTAGAGAAGAACAAAGACCCCGGGAGACGCGCACACAGCCCGGGCTGCCGGTAAGCTGGCGCGGATAGCGGCGCGCTCGGGGAACTTGAAAAGCAAGTGCAGACCTGGATCGCGGCTGCCCAGGTCCCCGCGCCTGCGACCTAGGCTTGCGGGGAGAGGCACGGAGGTCCTCACTGAGGTGAAGGTCCCTCCCTGAGTGAGCAGGAACCAGGCGCCCAGGCACGGGAGCGGTGCAAAAGGCGCCATTCCCGCGCCACTGAACTGGGCTACAGCCCGCGTCCTGGAACTGAGGGCTTTGAACTGAGACCCGGGGCACGAAAATTCGGGGCGTGGTTTCTCCACGACGGTGGGGCACAAGGCAGACACAGCACCCCAAAGCTGTTGAGGTGTACCCTACCATTCCCGCTCTGTTCCCTGTCCCACGGGGTGGGGGGGGCGAAAAACAGCCCCCCAAGGACAATAGGAGAGATCTCTGGCGCCACCTAGTGACCAAGAAAAAAAAGTCACTAACACCCCATAGAACAGGATTTCTTAAGACTGCTTGAAAAGGGCAGAAGGCTTCTGCAGTGGCTAGCCAGGAAGTTATTCCATGCCAGGCCCCTTCCGACCAGCAGTCTGAGCCCACAGAGGGAGCAGGCACCCACGTCCGGGGCAGACCGGGGGAGCAGAAGAGTGTGCCTGAAACCGGAGGCGCAGGGACTGCATCCCGCTTCGCCATTTGAGAACAGGGACATTTCTTCAGTAAAAACTGCCTAAAACCAGCAGCAGAAGCTCCCCAGAAGGCAGAGATGGCTCCTGGAAGAGCCAGAGGGGAGCGGAGAAGTTCACCCAAGATGCCAGTCAGTCCGAGCATCACAGTGTCCCAACGCATACGACAAATTAGAAAACAGACAGTAGGGAGTAGAAGAACCACACGCAACCTAACAACTCCTCAGGAAAGAAGCACACACCACAAAAAGAAAACCCTCCCCAGATTGCAACGACAGCAACTTGGAAGAACTTCTGAGCCTTCCAGAAAGAGAATTTAAAATTGCCATGATTAAAAAAGTGATAGATCAGAAGAAGGAAATTGAGTCCCTAAAGAGGGAAAACAATGGTCAGAAGAATGAAATTGAGTCCCTAAAGAGGGAAGTAAAAGAAATGCAGGAGATCAAAGAATTAATGGAGGAACTAAAGAACTCCGGGAAAAGCAAGGAAAGCAGAATAGATGAAATGGAAGAACGAATAAGTTCTCTTGAAGACACAGAAATAAAAAGAACCAAAACAGAAAAGGAAAGAGAAGTACGAAGGAAAAAGAATGAAGAAAGACTTCGAGAAATATCTGACTCCATGAGGAAAGGAAATATAAGAGTTATAGGAATTCCAGAAGGAGAGGAGAGAGATGTAGGAACAGAGAAAATATTCCAGGAGATAATTGAAGAGAACTTCCCAAATGCGAAGAAGGAGCTGAAATTGATATACAAGAAGCAAGAAGAACACCAAACTTCCACGACGAAAGGAAAAACACAGCAAGACACATAATAGTAAAGCTCCCTAGAATCCAGGACAAGGAAAAAATAATGAAAGCTGACAAGAGGGAAGAAACAGATAACATTCAAAGGAAACCAATCAGGCTGACATCAGACTTCTCTGAAGAAACACTACGGGCAAGGAGAGAGTGGAGGGACATAGTCAACAGACTCCAAGAAAACAGATGCCAACCAAGAATACTCTATCCCGCAAAGCTCTCCTTCCTCTTTGAAGAAAGAATATGGACTTTCCAGACAAACAGAAACTCCGGAATTTCATTACGAATAAACCCCCACTCCAAAAAATACTACAAGGAATCCTAAAGCCAGAACCTCAGAGGGACGAATAACAACGAAGAAAGAAGACAAAAAAAAAAAAAAAAAAAGTTATTAAAAGAATAAATAAAATCAAAGGAAAGACAAACATAATGGCAAATACAGATGCTAACATATCAATATTAACTCTAAATGTAAATGGACTAAACTCTTCAATAAAAAGACACAGAGTTGCAGCCTGGATTAAGAAACAAAACCCAACCTTTTGCTGTCTCCAGGAAACACATTTAGCTACAAAGGATAAAAATAGGCTCAAAGTCAAAGGATGGAAAACAATCCTACAAGCAAATGGGCCAAAAAAGAAAGCAGGAACAGCTATACTTATATCAGATAAAACAGACTTCAAACTCAAAAAAATAAAAAGAGACCCCAATGGTCACTACATTATGATTAAGGGGACAATACTTCAAGAAGAAATAACACTCATTAACATATACTCACCAAACGAAAGAGCACCAAAATATATCAGACAACTGTTGTCCTCTCTGAAAACAGACATCAGAGAAAACACATACGTAGTGGGAGACTTCAACACACCACTATCAACAATGGATAGATCAACAAGACAAAAAATAAGTAAAGAAACTAAAGCTCTAAATAAGGACCTAGAGCATTTGGGCTTAACAGACATCTATAGAACACTAAACCCCAAAAAAACGGAGTACACATTTTTCTCAAGCGCACACGGATCATTCTCCAGGATCGATCACATACTGGGGCACAAGGCAAACATCAACAGATACACCAAGATTGAAATCATACCAACCATCTTTTCTGACCACGAAGGCATCAAACTAGAAATAAATCATAAAAAGAAGGCAAGGAACTATCCTACCTCATGGAGATTAAAAGCCACACTACTGGAAGACCACTGGACTAATGAGGAGATCAAAGAAGAAATTAAAAAATTCTTTGAATTGAATGACAAGGAGGACACCATATCCTAAAAGTATGGGATGCAGCAAAAGCAGTAATAAGAGGAAAATATATAGCAATAGAAGCTCACATCAAAAAACAAGAAAGAACTCAAAGAAACAACCTAATCTCGAAGCTCAAGATCTAGAAAAAGAACAACAAAAAAACCCCCAAAGCCAGTAGAAGAAAAGAAATAATAAAAACCAAAGCAGAAATAAATGAAATTGAAACTAAAAAAACAATCCAAAAGATCAATGAAACCAAGAGCTGGTTCTTTGAAAAAATAAATAAAATAGACAAACCCCTAGCCAGGTCACAAAGGAAAAAGGGAGAGAAAGCACAAATACACAGGATCATAAATGAAAGAGGAGAAATCACAACGGACACAGCAGAAATCAAAAGAATAATCAGTAACTACTATGAACAGTTATATGGAAACAAGTTCAACAATCTAGAGGAGATGGACAAATTCCTACAACTCTACAATCACCCAAAGCTAGATAAAGAAGAAATAGAACACCTAAACAGACCAATTACAAGCAGCGAAATTGAAATGGTAATCAAAAACCTCCCCAAAAACAAAAGCCCAGGACCTGATGGATTTACAAATGAATTCTACCAAACATTCAGAGACGAATTAGTGCCTATCCTTCACAAACTCTTCCAAAAATTGAGAAGGAAGGGACAATACCAAACACGTTCTATGAAGCCAATATTACACTAATACCAAAACCGAATAAGGACAACACAAAAAAGGAAAACTATAGGCCAATCTCCCTAATGAACACTGATGCAAAAATCCTCAATAAAATTTTAGCTATCAGAATCCAACAATGCATCCATAAGATAATTCACCATGACCAAGTTGGATTCATTCCAGGGGCACAAGGATGGTTTAACATCCGAAAATCAATCAACGTTATCCAACACATCAACAAAAAGAAATATAAAAACCATATGATAATATCAATAGATGCTGAGAAAGCTTTCGACAAAGCGCAACACCCATTCATGATAAAAGCCCTTGAAATTCTTGGGATACAAGGAACATACCTCAACATCATAAAGGCCATCTATGACAAGCCAACAGCCAGTATCATTCTCAATGGTGAAAAGCTGAAAGCAATTCCATTAAGATCTGGAACAAGACAAGGATGTCCACTCTCACCACTGCTTTTCAATATAATACTGGAAGACCTAGCCAGGGCAATAAGACAAGAGAAAGACATCCAAGGAATCCAAATAGGAAAAGAAGAAGTCAAACTATCACTATTTGCAGATGATATGATAATATACATAGAGAACCCCAAAATCTCCACAGAAAAACTAATTCAACTCATCAGTCAGTTCAGTAAAGTGGCAGGATACAAAATCAACACGCAAAAGTCAGTAGCCTTCCTATACACAAACAATAAATCTGAAGAAGAAGAAATCAAAAAAAACCACCCCTTTTATTATTGAAACAAAAAAAAATCAAATATTTGGGAAATAAATCTAACAAAAGAGGTAAAGGACCTATACAAAGAAAACTATAAAACACTGTTAAAAGAATAGAAGAAGACACAAAGAAATGGAAAGACATCCCCTGCTCATGGATTGGAAGAATAAACATTATTAAACTGGCCATCCTACCAAAAGCAATATACAGATTCAATGCTATTCCAATCAAAATCTCAATGGCATTCTTCAAAGAAATAAACAATTATTGATGAAATTCACATGGAATCACCAAAAACCCCGAATAGCCAAAGCTCTACTGAAAAAAAGAAGGAAATGGAGGCATCACACTCCCAGACTTCAAACTATACTACAAAGCCATAATCATCAAAACTGCGGTATTGGAACAAGAACAGACATACAGACCAATGGAATCGAATAGAAAATCCAGAAATAAACCCACAGATTTAGGTCAACTAAACTTTGACAAAGGAGCAAAGACTATGCATTGGAGCAAGAAAGTTTGTTCAATAAATGGTGCTGGGAAAACTGGGTCGCTACATGCAAAAGAATGAAGCTTGACCACTACCTCACACCATACACAAAATCAACTCAAAATGGATTAAAGAACTAGACATAAGACCTGAAACCATTAAAATACATAGAAGGAAATATAGGCGAAACACTACGGGATTTGCACATCAAAGACATCTTTACAGACACATCACCCAAAGCAGTGATAGTGAAGAGAAAGATAAACAGCTGGGACTACATCAAATTAAAGAGCTTCTGCACAGCAAAAGAGACAATAAAAAAAACAAGAGAACCCCACCAACTGGGAGAACATTTTTGCACCCAACACTAATGATAAAGGACTGATCACAAAAATCTGCAAAGAGCTGATGAGACTCAGCAACAACAAAGAAAATAATCCAGTCAAAAAATGGGCAGAAGAGCTAAAAAGAAACTTCTCTGAAGAGGAAATGCAAATGGCCAACAGACATATGAAAAAATGTTCAACATCACTTGCAATCAGGGAAATGCAAATCAAAACTACCATGAGATACCATCTCACACCAGTGAGAATGGCACATATTAAAAAACTAGCAACAACAAATGTGGCGAGGATGTGGAGAAAAAGGAACTCTTCTGCACTGTTGGTGGGAGTGCAAACTGGTCCAACCACTATGGAGAGCTGTGTGGAGATTTCTGGACCTACTAAACATAGAGCTTCCATATGATCCAGCAATTCCACTCCTAGGTATTTACCCAAAGGACACAGAAACATCAATTCCAAAGAGCACCTGCACTCCTATGTTTATAGCAGCACTGTTTACAATAGCTAAGCTTTGGAAACAACCCAAATGCCCAAAAGTAGATGACTGGATCAAGAAGATGTGGTACATATATACCATGGAATATTACTCAGCATTCAAAAAAGATAAACACATGCAATTTGCAGCAACATGGATGGCGCTGGAAGGGATCATGCTCAGCGAAATAAGCCAAAAAGAAAAAGAAAAATACCGGATGGTCTCACTCATAGCAGGAATCTAGAAAACTTAAATAAGGGACCAGGAAAATGAATATAAGAAAGTGAAAATCAAAATCAAAAAAACTATGAACCAGAGACACTTGTTGGGGGGGGGGGGGGGGGGGAGGGGGCGGGATGGGGAAGGATTGGGGTCAGAATGGGGCGTTTGCAATTGTATGGGGGAATATAAAAATAAAATTTAAGATTAAAAAAAAAAGAAAAAAAAAAAGAAATACCTGCATCAAAATGAAAATCTGCACAGCAAAGGGGATCATCAACAAATTGAAAAGGCAACCTATAAAATGGGAGAAAATATTTGCCATATATCTGAGTAGGAGTTAATATCCAAAATATAGAGAGAATTCATACAACTCAATAACAAAAAATCAAACCAATTAAGAAATGGCCAAGGACATGAATAGGCATTTTTCTAAAGAAGACATAATAATGGCCAATTGGTGTATAAAAAGATATTCAGCATCACAAATTATTAGAAAAGTGCAAATCAATCTATAATGAGATGTTGCCTCAGACATGCTAGAATGACTGTCAAAAAAGGCAAGAGATGACAAGTGTGCGGAGAAAAGAGAAACCTTGTATTTTGCTGGTAGGAATGTACATTGGTATAGACATTGTGGAAAAAGTATGGGAATTCCTCAAAAAATTAAAAATAGAATTGCTGTAATATTCCTCAATCCCACTTCTGGGTATAAATCATTTGGATTTATCATTTGGATTTATCAGTATCTGGAAGCAGTGTCTGTACTCCCAGTCTCATTGCAGCATTAGTCAAGCATTATCTAAGAAATCTATGAATAGAATATTGTTCACTCATAAAAAGAAGGATATACTGGGCCTTCCCTGGTGGTGCAGCAGTTGAGCGCTGGGCTGCCAGGCTGCCTGCAGCCTCTGTAGTGCCAGATCGTTCCCGGGCTGCCGGCGAGGGTCCCACCAAAAAAAAAAAAAAAAAGGATATACTGCCATTTGTGTCAACAAGGATGAATGTGAAGGACAATATGTTAATGAAATAAGCCATGCACAGGAAGACAGGTACTACATGATCTAACTTTTATGTGGGATTTTAAAAAGTTGAATTCTTAAAATAGAAACGGTTTCCAGGAACTGGAGGCTGGAAGAAAATGCAGAAATGTTGGTAAAAGTTTACAAGCTTTCAGTTTTAAGATGAATAAATTCTGGAGAGCTACAGGGTGGTGACTATAGTTAATAATACTGTTTCGTATATTTGACATTTGTCAAGAGTAGATCTTAAGTATTTTCTCTACACACACACAACAACACATGCACACAAGGCAGGATTATGTGAAGTAAGATTGTAAATTAACTTGATTATGGTAATCAATCATTTTATAATGTATATACATCAAATAATCATATTGCATACTTTACCAAAAATTATGTTTTACATCTTAAATATATAAAATTTTTATTTCTCAATTTTATCTCTTAAAGCTGAAAAACGAAAACCTATGGTAAAGGTTTTCACATTTTCTCTTAGAGCCCCCAGAAGAACATCTAAATTTTGGACTCTCCAAAGTGTTGGAGAGTACATTGTTGTTTTAAGCCTGACAAAATATTTTTACTTCATTCAGGATCTACCTACCATCCACATACTCATATTCCTCACATTGTGTTTCGTGTTTTTTTTTTTTTTTGTGGGACCCTCACCGGCGGCCGGGGAACGAATCAGTGCTGCGCTCAACTGCTGCACCACCAGGGGAGCCCCAACATTGTGATTTTTTTATCTCCTTTTTATCTCCTTCCACCAATTCCCACTTGAAATGGGACTTGGTGATGCTACTTGCATTGGCCAGAGTGACTTTAACAAAGATGACACAAGCAGCTGCTTAAAAAACATTTGTGTATTGGGTCTTCCCCTTTTTAGCCATATTGGGACCATGATGTAAACCAGCCCACATGAGGCTTCTGCAGAAGTCTTATGGAGGAAAATTAAGGCACCCTTACTGACAGCCTGCACCCACTGCCAGACCAGTAGAATGGCCATCTTAGACCTTCCAGCCTCTGTCAGTTTGTCAGCTGAATATGGCTGCATGAGCTGTTCCTGGGGAGACCAGAAGAATGCCTGCAAAGAGTTTGCCCAAATTGCTGCCCACAGTCACAATCAAATAAAATGGTTATTGGTTTAAGACAGTAAGTATTGGATGAACATCAGTGATTAACAAAAATTCTCTTAAACCCATTATTTCAGCCAAAGCAAGCTAACTGCTATAACCAACAATACCAAGTTCTCAGTGACTTTATACAATGAAGGTTTATTTCTTACTTAAAACCGGTTGAGGATGTTTCTGGTCAGCTCACTTTCAAGTAATGATTCAGGAATCCATCTCCTTTCATCATTTGGTATCACTATTTTTGATAGTATATAACTTCTAAGTTCACCAAAGGTATTTAACCACCTTGTCCTGGAAATGGCTTCCTTCACTAGCCATTGCCTCACTTAGATGTGTTTGGGAATTGTTTCCAACCCTGTCCTTGCTTCTCTGATTGACCCCTAGGTGAAGACCCCTCTTTTTTTTTTTTTTTTAAAGATTTTTTTTTATTTTGTGCATACAAGAACTGGGGTATAGCCCAGAGGTGGGGGGCGGTGAGAGGATTCACCAGAGATAGAGTGGGAAACAGAACAGATGGATTGACTGAAATACACTGCTGAGGGGAGCAGCAGGCGAGACAGGAGAGGTCTGCTGCGCCATGTGGGCAGCTCCCTGGCCCAGGATCAAACTCATGCTGCAGAGGCTGCGGACAGCTTCACAGCGCTGTGCTTAATCCCTTGCACCACCAGGGAGGCCCGAAGACCCCTCTTAAATAAGGATGTCTCCCTTGTGCCAATATTGACCTGAAAGAACGAAGTCATATCTTGTAGTTTCTGTTGCAACACCCAACCCAAATCCTTGTATATGATAGAGCTGCTTCAAAAAACCATTTACATAGTCTTATACAATATTCAAAATATATTCAGAAACCCTATATCATTTAATTATCTGAATATTTTAAGATAGTAAATATGTAATTGTCTCTATTTTTTACAACTGTGGGAACTGAGGATCAAAGATAATTAGTGATTTGTCCAAAGTTCCTACCCAGGAATGGCAGATTTGGGACTGAAACCTGATAATATGATTAAGTCCTCTGATCTTTATCACACTATATAATATAACTAAATCTGCATTTTTTCTCATATATCCAATTCAATCTTCAAATTTAGTTCCTTGTTGTCTGATAATGTGTTTTACTTCTTTTGAATTTCTATTGTAATCCAGGCTGATTTAGGTCATTGTCACTTCATGCCTAAATTGCTGCAAAAGACTTCTAAATTATAATTACCGCCTCTAGTCAGTCTCTTCCTCCCCCAACTAATTCTTTTTTTTTTTTACAATTTTTTTTTAAAGAGGCACGTATTTTATTTATTTGTTTGTTTGTTTGTTTGTTTATACATGCACTGGGTACAGTCAGAAGCGCGGGAGGGTGAGAGAATTCACCAGAGCCAGAGCAGGGAGCAGAACAGGCAGAAGGACGGAAGTACACTGCTGAGGGGAGCGGCGGGCGCCGCAGAGGCCGCAGGGAGCTTTGCAACCCAGCACTCAACCGCTGCGCCACCGGGGAGGCCCGCCCCCCCCCAACTAATTCTTAACACTGTTGTCAATATGATGGTAACAACACACTGTATTTATTTATTTATTTATTTATTTATTTTTATAATAAATTTTATTTTTATATTCCCCCATATAATTGCAAACGCCCCATTCTGACCCCAATCCTTCCCCTCCCGCCCCCCGCCCCCCTAAAAGTGTCTCTGGTTCATAGTTTTTTGTTGATTTTGATTTTCACTTTCTTATATTCATTTTCCTGGTCCCTTATTTAAGTTTTCTAGATTCCTGCTATGAGTGAGACCATCCGGTATTTTTCTTTTTCTTTTTGGCTTATTTCGCTGAGCATGATCCCTTCCAGCACCATTCATGTTGCTGCAAATTGCATGTGTTTATCTTTTTTGAATGCTGAGTAATATTCCATGGTATATATGTACCACATCTTCTTGATCCAGTCATCTATTTTTGGGCATTTCTGTTGTTTCCAAAGCTTAGCTATTGTAAACAGTGCTGCCATAAACATAGGGGTGCAGGTGCTCTTTGGAATTGATGTTTCTGTGTCCTTTGGGTAAATACCTAGGAGTGGAATTGCTGGATCATATGGAAGCTCTATGTTTAGTAGGTCCAGAAATCTCCACACAGCTCTCCACAGAACACACTGTATTTAATGTCATTTTCTGGTTTGAGAACCCTCAATGTCACAACTTCACATGTAGGATAAAATATGAACTCATTAACGAGGCTTGTATGGTACTCCCACATTTTGACCCCTGAAATACCTTTCTAGTCTTGTGGCCTATAACTTTCTAGGGCATCCACTTAATACGGTCAGACTAATCTACTCACTCTCCCCTAAACTATCCATATTGCAGGCATGTTGTTTTGTTTCCACAATAGTTATTCCCTCCCTATTCCCCAAATTGGTTTCACTGTCCAACTCACCTACTTTGTTCCCTGAGATAAATTCTGAGTAATCTAAGACAATCAAGGAAATCCCATTTTTCCTGCATTGATAGATTTATGCAAACTCCTGCCCATTGGAGTGCAGGGGAAATACTGCAGGGAGATTTGTGGGAAAGTCTTTCTTATATTCTAACAAGTTAAGGGGAACTTCGGTTCTATTCTTAAAAAATCCCTAACTGAAAAATATAAATGGAAAAATAAGACTATATATATATTTTAAAAGATTTATTTTTATTTATTTATACAAGCACTGGGTACAGTCAGAAGCGCAGGAGGATGAGAGAATTCACCAGAGCCAGAGCGGGGAGCAGGCAGAAGGACCGAAGTACGTGGCAGCAGCGGGCGGCAGGAGAGGTCTGCGCGCCATGTGGGACCCTCCTCCGGAGGGCCGGAGAGCAACTGGGGATCGAACCGGCACCGCGGAGGCCGCAGGCAGCCTCGCAACTCAGCGCTCAACCGCTGCACCACCGGGGAGGCCCTAAGACTATATTTTTAATGCATAGTTCGTCCTGGAAAAGCAGGCAAGTCTAGGTACCCCAAACTGAAAACTGAAAGTGGTAGTTTCTGGCTGGCATTACTGTTAACCTTGAGAAACTTGTCAATTTTTTTTTTTTAAAGATTTATTCATTTATCCATACATACAAGAACCTGGGTACAGGCCAGATTTGTGGGAGGGTGAGAGGATTCACCAGAGTCAGAGCGGGGAACAGAACAGGCAGACTGAAGAAATACACTGCTGAGGGGAGCAGCAGGTGAGACAGGAGAGGTCTGCCACACCATATGGGAACCTCCCTGGCCTGCCGAAGGAACTGGAACTGGCGCTGCGGAGGCTGCGGACAGCTTCACAGTGAGGCGCTCAACCACCTGCGCCTCCAGGGGAGGCCCAGAAACTTGTCAATCTTGATAACCATGATGCTTGAGTTTGAGTAGCTGAATGGAGTCAGGACACAAGACTTTGACTTGTTCCACTTGAGTGATGTGAGCCAAGATTCTGTTCTAAAATTGAGACTCTCAAAGAACTATATCTTTTGTCAGGGTCAGGATTACGATGAAGCCACTAAGGCACTTAATTCAACTTATTCACAGCCCTGCCCTTAGTGAGTGGGGACATAGACAACAAATCTATCTGCCAGTAGAAATTAGTAGTGGGAGAAGGCAGGGAACTTATCTGTGTCTGCCTAGACTACCCTGAACATTTGTAATGAGTGGTGTGGCCATACCTCAATTAGATGTTAAAAGTTTTATTTCTTCTTTTATTAGTTGTCTAGGGCTGGCATAATAAAATGGACTGGATGGTTTAACCAACAAAAACTTATGTTCTCAGTATTCTAGAGGATAATGTTCCAAGATGAAGATATCATTGGGTTTGGTTCCTCCTTATATCTCTCTGTGACTTGCTGATGACCACCTTCTCCTTCCTGAGTCTGTCTCTTTCTCTTACAAGGACACCCATCATTGCATTTATCACCTCACTTAGCCCTAATATCCTTTAAATGTCTATCTACAAAACAGTCTTATTGGGCATTATGACTTCAACTAAATTTGGGAGGGGTCACAATTCAGTATATTTTATCAATTTAGTCCAGTAAAAATCCAAGTCAGGAAAAGAAAAGAATTTGTTCTAAGTTAGCAAAACCCCTGTTTGCATGACAGAATTAAAACAAGAGAAATAAATCATCTCTAGAGAGATTAAACTTCAATCCTAGACCCTACAGAAAATGTCCTGCTGAATGATTCTACAATCCAAAATTACAAGACATCATTGCAACAGCAAGCACAAATAACAAATGGTATAGTTAGGCAACTGAATCTCCCAATAATGGATTTTTGGGTTAGAGAATGTGAAATGATTATCTAAGACTTTTTTATTTAAAAATTAGAATTGAAAAAATGAGAAACAATGTAAAATATTTCTAAATATCAGACCGAATGGAATGACAATTATTATAAATGGAAATTAAAATGAAGACAAGAGTAGCTAACATTAAAAATTCAATGAGTGTGTTAAGAGCAGAGTAAGCACAACCAAAGTGAGAATTTGTTAACTACAATTTTTTCCTGTAACTGATAGAAGACACAAATTCCCAGATTCAAAAGTACAATGAATCCCAAGCGGGAAAATAAAATGGCACTAGTTATTATCATGGTGAATGTGTAGAACAATTTAAATCAAAGAGAAGATCTTAAAAACAGAGATAAAAGGCAGCTTATTGAGTCAAAAATTACAATGAGAATAATTGAGACTTGAAATCAGCAATATAAATTAGAAACAATAGCATAGTAGTTTCAAAATGTGATAAAATCTGTCAACCTATATTTGTATATTAGAGCAAACTAATCTTTAAATTTAGAATAGTTACCATAAGGAGATGATAAACACACACTACAGGAAGTGGCCTCCTTGGTGGCCTGGGATTTAAGTATTAGTGCTACCACTTTCACCGACCACCTCATGCCAGGGTGACCCCTGCCAGGGAACTAACCCACATGGTGCAGCAGTCCTCTCCTGTCTCACCTGCTGCTCTCCTCAGCAGTGTATTTCAGTAAATTTGCCTGTTCTGTTCCCCACTCTGTGTCTGGTGAATCCTCTCACCCCCCACACCTCTGGCCAACAAAAAGACCTCCCCAGTGGCACAGTGGGTTGAGCGCAGCGCTGTGAAGCTGTCCGCAGCCTTTGAAGCATGGGTTTGATTCCCGGCCAGCCAGGGAGAAACCCACATGTCATGGCAGACCTCTCCTGCCTCACCTGCTACTCCCCTCAGCAGTGTCTTCGGTCCGTCAGCCTGTTCTGCTCCCCGCTCTCTCTGGTGAATTCTCTCATCCTCCCGTGCCTCTGACCTGTACCCCAGTTCTTGTATAAATAAATAAATCTTTAAAAAATAAAATAAATAAAAAAATAAAAATACTGCTAAATAAAATGTAAATAATGACCTATAGTATGATGTTAGTGAGGAAAGGAATATGCAGAATTAAGGAATTTAATAATTTTGTATTGTTTGAAGGAGGGAAGAGCTATAGAATAAACCCTGAATTTAGTTTGATATGCTTACTAAATTTCCATGATAACCACAAAGAGAATAAAGGTAGAGTGTATAATTTCAAAAACAGAAAAGATGATGTGAAGAAAAAAAAATCCAAAATATAGAAGTTAGAAAAATAAGGGGGAAAAGGGGTGAATAAGAGCAAAATTATGGATCAACTCATCTATCTCAGTACTCATAAAATGAAAGTGAACTAAGTTCTCAAAAGTTAAAAATCATTAAAATACATTTTTTAAAAGATTTATTTATGCAGACAAGAGCTGGGGTACAGGCCAGAGATGCAGGGAGTGAGAGGATTCACCAGAGACAGAGCAGGGAACAGAACAAGCAGATTGACCAAAGTACACTGCTGAGGAGAGCAGATGGCACGACAGGAGAGGTATGCTGTGCCATGTGGGACCCTCGCCGGCCGGGCGGGATCAAACCGGCACTGCAGAGGCAGCGGACAGCTTCACAGCATGGCGCTCAACTGCCTGCGCCACCAGGGGAGTCCCTGAACTTTTTTGTTTTATATGACAATTTTTTGATACGTTATTCTGTTCTTTAAAAGGTTATAACTGGATCTCCTTGGTGGGGCAGGGAGTTAAGACGCAACCTATGAAGCTATTCGCAGCCACTGCAGCACAAGATCAATCCCTGCCCAGGGAGCTACCCACATGGTGCAGCAGACCTCTCCTGTCTCACCCACCCATTAAAACATTGTTTTAATGTTTCTAGAACATTGTCAAATAGAAGTGATAATAGCAGCTATTCTTTTCTGATTTCATGTTTTAAAGGAAGTCTTCTAGGCCTCCCTGGTGGCGCAGGCGGTTGAGCGCCGCACTGTGAAGCTGTCCTCAGCCTCCGCATTGCGGGTTTGATCCCAGCCGGCCAGCGAAAGTCCCACATGGTGTGGCAGACCTTTCCTGTCTCTCCTGCTGCTCCCCTCAGTAGTGTATTTCGGTCCTTCTGCCTGTTTTGCTCCCTGCTCTGTCTCTGGTGAATTCTCTTACCCTCACGTGCCTTTGGCCTGTACCCCAGTGCTTGCATAAATAAATAAATCTTAAAAAAAAATTACAAAGAAAATCAACTTTATTATTTCTATGCATAAGTTAAAACACTCAGAAGATATAATTTTAAGAGTTAGATTATAATGGATCAAAAGTAAAGCACATAGGAGTAAATAAACAATTGCTAAACCATACTAAAGAAAAATTTTTAAATTCATAGAAAGATAAAAAAATTTAAAAAATATGGATAGAGATCACATATGATGGACATATCAATTCTTAAATTGATTCCGATATTCAATACATTTTCCATGATAAGAAGCAATAGGGATTTTCATTGAACAGGGAACACTGATCTTTATTTTATTTTAATTTTTATATTCCCCATAAAATTGCAACCCTGTTTTGACTCCAATCCATTCTTCCCCCCTCAAAGAGTGTCTCTGGTTTGTAGTTGTTTGTTGATTTTGATTTTTTCTTTCTCATAGTTATTCTTTTTCCTGGTCCATATTTAGGTTTTCTAGATTCCTGTTATGAGTGAGACCATCCGGTATTTTTCTTTTTCTTTCTGGCTTATTTCACTGAGCATGATCCCTTCCAGCTCCATGTTGCTGCAAATTGCATGTGTTTATCTTTTTTGAATGCTGAGTAATATTCCATGGTGTATATGTACCACATCTTCTTGATCCAGTCATCTATTTTTGGGCATTTGGGTTGTTTCCAAAGCTTAGCTATTGTAAATTGTGCTGCTATAAACATAGGGATGCAGGTGCTCTTTGGAATTAATGTTTCTGCGTCCTTTGGGTAAATACCTAGGAGTGGAATTGCTGGATCATATGGAAGCTTTATCTTTAGTAGGTTGAGGAATCTCCACACAGCTTTCCATAGTGGTTGGACCAGTTTGCACTCCCACCAGCAGCGCAGGAGAGTTCCTTTCTCTCCACATCCTCGCCAACATTTGTTGTTGCTAGTTTTTTTAATATGTGCCATTCTCACTGGTGTGAAATGGTGTCTCATTGTAGTTTTGATTTGCATTTCCCCGATTGCAAGTGATGTTGAACATTTTTTCATATGCCTGGTGGCCATTTGTTTTTCCTCTTCAGAGAAGTTTCTTATAAGATCTTCTGCCCATTTTTTGACTGGATTATTTTCTTTGTTTTTGTTGAGTCTATCAGCTCTTTGTAGATTTTTGTGATCAGTCCATTATCATTAGTGTTGGGTGCAAAAATTTTCTCCCAGTCGGTGGTGTTTCTCTTTTGGTTGTCTCCTTTTGCTGTGCAGAAGCTCTTTAATTTGATGTAGTCCCAGCTGTTTATCTTTGCCTTCACTATCACTGCTTTGGCTGATGAATCTGTAAAGATGTCTTTGAGGTGCATGTCATGTAGTGTTTCGCCTATATTTCCTTCTATATATTTTATGGTTTCAGGTCTTATGTCTAGCTCTTTAATCCATTTTGAGTTGGTTTTTGTGCATGGTGTGAGATAATAGTCAAGTTTCATTCTTTTGCATGTAACGACCCAGTTTTCCCAGCACCATTTATTGAACAAACTTTCTTTGCTCCAGTGCATATTCTTTGCTCCTTTGTCAAAGATTAGTTGACCATAGATCTGTGGGTTTATTTCTGGGTTTTCTAGTCAGTTCCGTTGGTCCATGTGTCTGTTCTGGTTCCAATACCATGCAGTTTTCATTATTATGGCTTTGTAGTATAGTTTGAAATCTGGGAGAGTGATGCCTCCATTCCTTCTTTTTTTTCAGGAGGGTTTGGCTATTCGGTGTTTTTTGTGGCTCCATATGAATTTCATCTATTTTTCATATTCTATTTTCTATTCTTTTATGAAGAAAATACATTGAATTTAAATTCAAATAGCATGAATCTGAAATTTTTTGGTGAGATGCCATTTTGACAATATAATTCTTCTTCCATGAGCAGGGGATGTCTTGCATTGCTTTGTGTCTACTTTATTTATTTAACTTATTTTATGTTTATATTTTTTTTTGTATAGGTCCTTTACTTCTTTTGTTAGGCTTATCCCAAGTATTTGATTTTTTTTGTTTCAATAAAAATAAATGGTTGTGGTTTTCTTCATTTCTTCTTCTTCAGATTATTGTTTGTGTATAGGAAGGCCACTGATTTTTTTCATTGATGTTTGTATCCTGCCACCACTTTACTAAACTGATTGATGAGTTTAATTAGATTTTCTGTGGAGTTTTTTGTGGGTCCTATGTATTCATTATCATCATCCACAAATAGTGATAGTTTGACTTCTTCCTTGCCTATTTGATTCCTTGTATGTCTTTCTCTTGTCTTATTGCTCTGGCTAGGACTGCCAGTATTATCTTGAAAAGCAGTGGTGAGAGTGGACATCCTTGTCTTGTTCCAGATCTTAATGGAAATGCTTTCAGCTTTTTGCTATTGAGAATGATATTGGCTGTGGGCTTGTCATAGATGACCTTTATGATATTGAGTTATGTTCCTTGTATCCGGAGAATTTCAAGGGCCTTTATATAAATGGGTGTTGTACTTTGTTGAATGCTTTCTCAGCATCTATGGATATTATCAATGATGATTTTATATTTCTTTTTGTTGATGTATTGAATTACATTGATTGATTTTGTATGTCAAACCATCTTGTGTCCCTGGAATAAATCCTACTCTTGTGGTGAATTATCTTATGGATGCATTGTTGGATTATGTTGGCAAGGATTTTGTTGAGGATTTTTGCATCAGGGAACACTGATCTTTAAATGGAATAATTTTATATGGAAGAGAAGTGAACAGTTTACTATAGTATTTTAATTTATATATATATATATATATATATTAAAGATTATTTATGCATACAAGAGCTGGGGTATAGGCCAGAGGTGCATGGGTGGGGGTTGAGGGAGGTGACTACAGAGTGGGAACAGAACAGGACAAATACACTGCTGAGGGGAGCAGTAGGCCAGGCAGGAGAGATTTGCACCATGGTTGTGGCTCCCTGGCCAGCTGGGGAATCGATATGCTTATAGCACTTTGTTAACCGCTTGCGCACCAGTTGCCCTACTCGCGTAGCCGTTTAAGCGAGGATATTATTTTTAAAAGGATACAATTCCTGCCCAAGTGAGACTGCCCTAGCAGATATCCAGTCAAATTATAAAAGTAAGGCAATTAAATGTGTGTAGCTGGAGTGATAGACTAAGAGTCATGGGATCAGATCAGATGGCTCATGAACAGATTTACACATATAGGGAAACTTGGTACAATATACAGGTGGCATTCAAGGTCAATGGGGACTCTGTGGGAGATGAAATCATTCTTATGACAATTAGATGTGTATTTGGGGAGTTGGGTAGAGGAGTAGGTCTATGCTCATTATATGCAAAAAATCACTTGTTGGTGAATAAAACACATTAGTGAAAAGCAAAACTTTATATTTTCTAAGAACATCATGTAAGATTAGTTTATGATCTTTGAGTTGGAAAAATTTTCCTAAGCAAGATATAAAACACATGAAATGTACAGAAGATGAATAAATTTTACTACATTAAAATTAAACTTCTGTTCTTCAAAACCTATGGTTAAAAGAATTAAAAGGCAAGTCCGAAGTTGGTAGAAAATATCTGTGCTATGCATGACTGAAAAAAAAATGTTGCTCAGAAAATATAATGAAATTGTACAAATCAGTAAAAACAACAGAAAAGAGTAAAAAATGTCAGGAAAAGGAAACAAATGGCTGCTAAAAATATGAAAAATTGCCCAACTTAAATTCCATTGAACAATAACATAATTAGATATTTTATAATCAATACATTATTTTAAAAAATGAAAAGTCTGCTAAGTACAGAATATCGTATAGGAGCAAGAACAAAGGAGATGGTTATACTCTCAGGGCAGGACTGCAAGTTGGTACAACTGCTTTGGAATACAATTTGTCACTCGATAAAGTTGGAGATGTGTGCATTTATACAATCAATAATTTCATTTTTGGCAATCTCTCTGATATGTGTCTGCAGACTTGCAGAAGAGTATTCCTAACAGCATAGTTTGAAAAAGCAAAAACCTGGAACCAATACAAATATCTCTTGATAAAAGGAAAAAAGTAAGTGACATGATTCAGCAATGGGATACTGCAGAATAGTGAAAAAGATAAATTGCCACTATACAAATCAACAGAGAAGGATCTCACAAACATGATAATGATGAAAAAAGTTGAATATATACATGTTAAACCATTTAAATAAATTTCAAATGCATGCAGACATCAATAATATATTATATAGGTATAAACACCTATATTTCAAAAACTACAAAGAAAACCACTGACATTCACGGTATGAGAATGTTGAATTGAAAATCAGCATACTCCCCAATCACTTGTGTTTAAAGAACTGATGAAATGCAACACACACAGCATCATTCTACAATTGTCTTTTTAAGTATTTTAAAAGCCAGTTTCTCTAACTTTTTTTTAAAGATTTTATTTATTTATGCAAGAACTGGGGTACAGGTCAGAGGTGCAGCAGGGTGAGAGAATTCACCAGAGACAGAACAGGAACAGAACAGGCAGACAGACTGAAGACACTGCTGAGGGGAGCAGCCGGCAAGGCAGGAGAGGTCTGCACGCCATGTGGGTTTCTCCTTGACTGGCTGGGAATTGAACCCACACTGCGGAGGCTGCGGATAGCTCACAGAGCGGCGCTCAACCCACGGTGTCACTGGGGAGGCCCCAGTTTCTCTAACTTTTAAAAAGATTTTTTACTTAAAAATTCTGGTTTATTTTGACCAATTATTTCTGCTTGCTGATTTTATTTTGAAACGTAGGGACAGAACCCAAGTATGTTACAATAGAGAACAAAATGGAATCCAACAATTAGTAGATTATTTAAGCTATAGCAGATTTTTTAAACAGTATATATAATACGATCCCCTTTTTAAGTAAAATAACCACAGACATATATGCATACACACTGGTACACACACACACACACACACACACACATAGAAAAAGGACAAGACATTAACTGAGTTTCTTAGGGTGGATGGAATTATGTGAATGCATTGTGGTACTTGCTTGATTATCTATAGTCTCTCATATTGTCTTTGTAATAATAAAAAGTCAAGGAAATCAGAAGTGAATCTTATAGCTGGATATTAGGTAGTTCCAACTAAGTATGTATGTTTTGCTGATTCAGCACTTACCTATTACCATTTATGGAATAGTTTTTCCTCAACCATCTCCTAGTTGGACATTTGAGTTTATTTTCCTTTCCAGTTAGAAATACTTTGGTGGAATAACTTGAAAAGCAATGATTTATGATGTGCCTTCAGATTGCCAAATATTAATGCACATAATGTTAAAACTTATTAGCTAAATTCACCTGTACTTGCATGAGTAAGAGACCTTAGCAGTTTATTTTCACTATTCTTTCATTTTAACAGATGAAGGCACTTTTTATAAAAAAAGATTTATTTATTTATTTATTTATTTATTTATTTATTTATTTATTTATTTATACAAGCACTGGGTACAGTCAGAAGCGCGGGAGGATGAGAGAATTCACCAGAGTCAGAAAGAGGAGCAGAACAGGAAGACTGACAAAGTATACTGCTGAGGGGAGCAGAGGGCGGCAGGAGAGGTTTGCACACCATGTGGGACCCTCTCCCGGTGACTGGGGATTGAACCGGTGGCGCTGCAGAGGGTGTGGGCAGCTTTGCAACCCAGAGCTCAACTGCTGCGCCACCGGGGAGGCCCAGATGAAAGCACTTTTAAGTAATCTCATTAGTTTCATACTTTTTTTAAATTTGAAGCTTCGATAATTTTGAATCTATTTCTCCCGAACATTTGGTCAGTAAATCCTTAGTCCCTTGATGTAAACTGACACTTAGAGGGGACTATCATGAGATGCAAGAATTATTAACAAGATGCAAGAATTATTAACAAGTGAATATTCCTGGGACTGGATTTTCATGGCCAGAAAGCAAAACTGGATAACTAAAACTTCTTTGACTTTAAGGATCTTCTTTGTTATTTGATACCCTGTGTAGGACCCTTATATGTAGGAAATTCATGTCCAGATTGGCTTCTAGAAGCCTGAAAACAAAAAAAAAAGTGAAGAACAACATTGAATGAAGTAGATAAGCCTGGGGTGAAGGAGAGGAAGAGGTAAATATGGTTTGGGAAATGAATGTACTGCGTGAAGATAAATTTTGTGAGGCCAGAAAACGCAACAGAAGAATATGTTGAATGGCATGACCCGGAGGATACAATACTCACAAAGGCCATTAGGCATGAAAAGTGAGGAGGTTAAAAACATCACTGAGGCTCTCCATTATAATTCAGCAAGAAGGAGGCACAGTCACAGAACTGAGCTTGCTGAAATCCACAGAGATGAGGCAGCTTTGGCAAGGTGATGATGCACCAAGAGCCAGAAGGTCATACCATAATGTCTGGCTAGATTGGAGGGGCAGCCAAGAAAGAAGATTTTGAATCTCAGGAAACTGTAGAGAGTTAAAAGAGCATAGCATCCCAAGGAGCAGCAGCCAACAACACTGCCACTTAATGTGTACAAACAAACAACAATAAATGGCTGGAGTAACAGGATGATAACCTTAAAAAAGTGTGCAATTTCTTGCTGAGTTCCTGTACTTGAGCCAGTGTTTTAGATCTGAAACCTATTAACTGAAGTGGTTGTCAGTTTCCTGAGAAGCAGAACTGTGAACCCCCTGACAAATATACAAAGTCCTGATTCCCTCTGTCCTTCCCCAATAGGACCATTTCCTTATGTGAAAGTACACTGAGAGAGGTGAATATCTAGACATCTTGAGTCTAGAGGATGCAGAGTCTGAGCTAACTAATGTTTAGGTCTGAAGCATAAGTATAGTTTCCATGACTGGAGAAACAACTTGGCTAACAGTCACAGATGCTGAGCTCTCAAATCCATCACTGCATTCATGCCAAGCTCATTCTTTCCCCAGGCCGTCCCTAGCCGATGACTAAGCATGGCAGGGATACAAAGAAAGGCCCAGTCATGGGAGGTGTGGGGCTCCCCTAACAAGCAAATTTTGGATTGCAGGTGCTCGACAGCCTTGCTGAGCATTCCATAGAGCTACAAACCGACACTTCTACCCAACCTGCCTGCCCTTTTTCCTTCACTTGGAATGAGAAGGCATTGTGGTGTGATGGCTCTTCCGGGCTCTCCTTGCTCCCTCTGCATTTTCTCCTAAAAACTTTTCTTCACAAGTAAATGCTTGCATGTTTAATACTACCTTGGTTTTTTGCCTCCAAAAAATCTAGACCCACAGAATCATCAGATTCCTGTGAGGGTGGGGAATTACAAGAGCTAGGTAATAAATTGTGTTCTAAGTCTGACTCACAGTGGATCTGAGCCACTCTGAAGACAATTGTTACAGATCCATCCATGACTGTGACTTTATCCCCTCTATTGATATACTGGGCAATGATTAACTCCAACATACAGTCCTAAACCACAGGATTTAAGTTATGGTGTAATAGGCCATAATAGCCTCAGAAACTACCTCCTCTGTACCAAAATAGTTATCCAAGAATATTATCCCACCCCAGGGGTCATGGTAGAGGGTAGTGCCTCCATTAAAGGCATGAAAGATGCAGGGGTAATTTTCCATTTCATATCATACCAATGTGAGATATGAACTCTTATTTGACTACTATCAAAACACAAGAACAACAAGAATCAGGGTTGGAGAAATCTTTATGTACTGTTGGTAGGAATGTCAAATGATACAGCCATATGGAAAACAGTACATTGGTTCCTCATAAAATTAAAAATAAAATCACCATGTAATTCAGCAATTTCACTTCTAATTAGCCAAAAGAATTGAAAACAAGGTCTTGAAGAGCTGTTACTATACCCATCTTTATAGCTGCACTATTTAAATAAGTAAAGTATAGAAGCAGCTCAAGAGTTCATGAATAGGCAGATGGATAAGAAAATTTGTTAAATACATGCAGTGGAATATAGTCAGCTTTAAAAAAGAAGGAAATATCACTGTTTACAATAGCTAAGCTTTGGAAACAACCCAAATGCCCAAAAATAGATGACTGGATCAAGAAGATGTGGTACATATACACCATGGAATATTACTCAGCATTCAAAAAAGATAAACACATGCAATTTGCAGCAACATGGATGGCACTGGAAGGAATCATCCTCAGCGAAATAAGCCAGAAAGAAAAAGAAAAATACCGGATGGTCTCACTCATAGTAGGAATCTAGAAAACTTAAATAAGGGACCAGGAAAATGAATAATTATAAGAAAGTGAAAATCAAAATCAACAAAAAACTATGAACCAGAGACACTCTATGGGGGGTGGAGTGCGGGAAGGGAAGGGATTGGGGTCAAAATAAGGGGGTTGCAATTGTATGGGGAACATAAAAATAAAATTTATTAATAAAAAATTTAAAAAAAAGAAGGAAATATGTTGCAACATGGGTGAACCTTGAGAGCATTATGCTAAATGAAATAAGTCAGGCAGAAAAATAATAATGTATGATTCCAAGTATATGAGATCCCTAGAGCAGTTACCTTCATGGTGACAAAGAGTAGAATGATGGTTGCCAGGAGCTGGAGGGGAGGGCAGTGGGGAGTGACTGTTTAATGGTTGCAAAGTTTCAGTTCTGCAAGATGAAAAGGATTCTGGAGATAGGTGGTGGTGAGGGTTGAACAACAAAGTACTTAAAACTGCTAAGTGTACACTTAAAAATGGTTAGGACGGTAAGCTTTACACTATATGTATTGACAACAATTAAAAATAATTTTTTCAAAATGTGTTTTTCTGAAACAATGTTTTTTTTTTTTAATCTAGAGAAAGTACTTATTAATTCAAAATGAGGTCCATGTCAACCTTGTGTGACATTCCCTATGATCTATTGTTTTTAGTGTAAAAAACATACTAGAAATATTTACTAAAACGTGACACAGACACTAAGTGAACACATGCCATTAAAACATGACTCCAGTGGACTCGCTTGATGAAGGGTTACAAACCTTCAGTTTGTAATAAATGCATTATATTTGAAGTGCAGTGAAGCAAAGCCAAAAAAAGGAGGTATGCCTTGCCAATTTTCATTATAGTAAGGTACGCATTTTGAAATAGCCACATCCACCCAATTTAAATTTTGAACACTGATTATTATAAAGTCTCCAATGTGTTAGTAACTGAATAAATTGCTTTTTTTTAATAGAGGCATGTTTTATTTATTTATTTATTTGTTTGTTTGTTTGTTTTGTTTATACATGCACTGAGTACAGTCAGAAGCGCGGGACGGTGAGAGAATTCACCAGAGCCAGAGCGGGGAGCAGAGCAGGCAGAAGGACTGAAGCACACTGCTGAGGGGAGCAGCGGGGAGCAGCGGGCGGCAGGAGAGGTCTGCGCGCCATGTGGGACCCGCCTCCTGTGGCCGGGGAGCAGCCGGGGATCGAACCGGAGCCGCAGAGGCTGCGTGCAGCTTCGCAACCCAGTGCTCAACCGCTGCGCCACCGGAGAGGCCCTGAATAAATTGCTTTTAATGTATTCAATTGATAATCTAGTTCAAAGCAAACTAATAACAGTGTTATCAAGAAAGATTTGATAATTTACTGTATAGTGAACTACTTTAAAAATGTAGAACCAAACTTTATATAGATGTTATATAAAATTGTTTATAATTTGCAGAAGAAATGGAATGAAGAAAAAAAAGTCCATAATCACCTAATGAAGTCATTTCTTAATATTGTTTATTTTAATTATTTGGATGGAGTGTTGATTGTTGTTGCATTTTGCAAGACAGCAGCACATGGTTAGGTTGGTTTCTAGAGTTTATAGATCTGATGATGTAGGCATTGTGAGGAAAGGCAGGGGCGTCATTAAGAATAAAGACATTGGGCTTTTGACCTCCTGTGTGAGCTAATGATTTGCAAAATAAAAGAGCAATAATATTAATATGACTTGTATTTCAAGATAACTACTTTTTATCTTTCTGAAAGTGCAAAAGACTGAGAAAAAGTCAGGAAAAAAATCCTCTGATGCAAAAGATTATAAGTAAAAAGCACAACCTAAAGTCAAGGTGTTCTATCCGTTAAAGAAGTGTGGTTAGGAAAGAAAGACCTATTATTACTATGTCCTTGCTCACCCTTTTACTGATATACCAGGTAACAGTCACAAGCGTGTTTTACTTGCATTTTGCTGTCTGATTTTGTTTGTTTTCTCTTTGAATTTTCATTGAATCCATTCTCTTGTGATAAATGTGGATATGTTGGGTTATTTTAATGAATATTAATTTTATTATTGTACCTTCCATTATCTTTGAATTCCTATAACTGGTGCATTATTAAGGCTGTCTCTTGTGAGCACCATATGTTCATTTGTCTTTGTTTTTCTAAAAAGACCAAATCCTTGAGTATGTGAGGTGTTCTTTCGGAGTCCTTTTAGAGAATATATTTTGCCAATAGATTTGACTAGGACTTTGAAAATAAAATGGTGGCGCTTCCCTGGTGGTGCAAGGGGTTAAGTCTCAGCACTATGAAGCTATGGAGCACGAGTTCGACATCCTCAGGGAGCTACCCACATGGTGCAGCAGACCTCTCCTCTCTCACCAGCTGCTCCCCTCAGCAGTGTATTTTAGTCAATCTGCCTGTTCTGCTCCCCACTCTGTCTCTGGTAATTCCTCTTATCCCCTTCCCTGCACCTCTGGCTTATACCCCAGCTCTTGTATGCATAAACAAATAAAATAGATCTTTTATAAAAAAAAGAAAGACAATATAATGGTATTATATTAAATCTTTCCTGTTAAAGTTTTGTGTTTTAATGCTGTGTTTTGATACTTTGTCCTTCCTCTGGGGATTTTTAGTCCTAATTTCCTAGAAAGACTCAGAGTTGACTTGGGTTTGATAATAAATAAGAGATAGGGTCCCTTCTGCTTTCTTATTCTTGCAGTCGTGTGAGTTGTATAAACTACTCTTTCTTAGGCTTCATTAAACACACTCTGATTTCTGGAAGTAAAGACTAATAGAGAACCTCCTTGTTACTTTCAAAAATTTGTTGTATTTTCATATGTACAAGATTTTAGGAGAATTCATGGAAATAAGAGGAGTAGAAATAACATCAGTGAAGCAAAGCTACAGGAAGAAATGTCTAGGTGTGTAACAAGGAGAAAAGATTGGCATTCACACTTTTATAAATCTGCCTCTGGGAGGCAGTAGGGTGCAAAGGTTGTGATTGGCTTTCCATTGACTACATATCAACTATAGCCATTTGCTGTGTGATTCATGCCTTGGTCTAGTCTGTGAAATAGGTATAATAGTAATGCATCCCCCAGAGGGTTTTTGTAAAGATTAAATGAGATGCTTCCTGCTGGGCATTTTCAATTGTCTGGTACAGAATTAATGTTCAATAAGAGTTAGCTTTATCATTATGGAGTAGGCTGTATGCTCTTATAGGTTTCCAATCATTAGTGGAATTTAACCAGAGCCACCTAAACTGGTAAAGATTTTTATAGATAAGATTTAATAAGCATTGGATAGTCCTTTCTACCCCTGATATTTTCCCATCATTTATCTTGAATATCAAGGTATCTTTCATATTTGACAATGGTAGTATTAACCTGTGTATCATGCTTTTCCCCCTGGTAATACAGTTCCGGTGACACAATCTGCTGTATGCAATCTGTGACTACAGAGTAATAGAAACCAAAGCTTAAGTCCAGTTTACATGCTGACCTCATGGAGCTGATCAGTTGTAGATGCCAGAGTCCTGAACAGAGGCTAAGAGTTAAATTCATGGAAAACAAAAGGAGTGTTTCATATGATAATTTAGAATCTTTCTTATATGATTACAAAAAATGTAAAGGCACATAGCATTCATTGTTGGTAAAATATAAAGGGGGAAACAGATGCTGTAATATATTGTAAGTGGGAGTATAAATTGTAAATATTTTAAAAAGAAATATGGCAATGTTGAATACAATTTAAAATACATATTCTTTTTGACCTACAACTCCACTTTTGTACAGGGTTTCTGTAAACATATAAACATCTATTTTTTTCCTTTTATTGAAGTAATATTGGTTTACAACACTGTATGTCATTCATAAGCATAGGATCATATCTCTTCAGATGTATGTACCCACATCACACCCACCACCAAGACACCCATAGTCCTCCACTGTAGCCCACCTGCTTCTGGTCTATACCAACTACAGTTCCAGCTTTGGCCACCACTCCAGATGCTGGTACAAGGCCCTGGCCCTCCAAAAGTTCTTTGGATTCCTCAATTAAAGAAAAGCACGGATACTTGCCCAAGGGTATCTGTCTTTCAAGGCAAGTAAACAAGAAGATAAACCATGAAAAGGATTTGTCTTTCTACTCTCCCACCCATACTTTTAAAAGGGTCAACCCAGGGTGGGGCTGAAAGCTTCAGCTATCAATTTCTGTCCAATGCCAGCAAATTATACAATAATACCTATAAATAAGGCTTGAACTTTTTCCCTCCTGGTCAATTAATAAGAAAAAACTCCCCTTTGAGATAAAAATGGAGATTGAAGAAGGGACAGCTGAATAAATTGAGAATGACTATCAGTTGGTAGTGCAATTTACTTTCAGGGGCTGCTGTGTCTGGATCCATATATTTCATTTCCACTTGAATAATGGCATGCCAGTGGCTATGCCGAGTTCCACAAGTAGGGAGTCAGATAACCCCCTGGTTTGTGATAGCAATGAGGTCATGTTGTTACCTGTTGTTCCCAAATTAGACTTTCATTCTCTTTCAGGGACAGACCAAGGCAAGAGTTGTTTCTCTAATGAGGTGTGTTATTGCTAAAAATTCGTGGCCTTGCACTATGACCTTGGGAAACAACCTTAAATTTTTTTGCCCCTGTGTTTGACAAAAGCGTCACAACTAGTCATAGATATGAAACAATTAAAGATTCTGGACCATAGGATCCCTGACATTATGTTCTTGTTAAGTTTTTATTTGCTCTGGGATACATTAAAAACATTCAGCATTTGGGTAAATCTGATGAATGGATGAAAGCACTTTTTTTTCTTTTTTTAAAAAAAATTTACTTATTTATGCATACAAGAACTGGGGTACAGGCCAAAGGTGCAGGTGGGGGGGTGGTGGTGAGAGGATTCACCAGAGACAGAGTTGGGTACAGAACAGGCAGACTGAAATACACTGCTGAGGGGAGCAGCGGGCAAGACAGGAGAGGTCTACTGTGCGATGTGGTTTGCTCCCTGGCCATCTGGGGATCAATCTTATGCTGCAGAAGCTTCAGATAGCTTCACAATGCTGTGTTTAACCCCTTGTGCCATCAGGGAGACCCGGAAATAATATTTTTAAGCATGGTATATGTTGCTTCCAAAATCAAAAGGTCTTTACCAAACATTATCTTTTCTTTAAGGTAGTTAGTGTTAGAGAAACAAAACACACACATTTATTCAAGGCTTTATTCAAAGAGAACTCCATTCTTCCTTGGGCCTGGGTTGTTCTTTTTTATTTTTTTTCTAATTTTAACAATTCTCTCCGTCTTGATCATGCCTTTAGTCTGTGTTTTGATCAAAATTTAAGTGTCAGCACCAGAAGCTATGGCTTCTCAGTTTTCACCCATTTCCTGTGTGATGTTCACAGGTCATTTAGATAGTGACTTCAGGTTTACATTCTTTAAGCCAGTCCTCCTCACTCTGAGTTTCAGTCTCAGGGAAAAGTCTTCAGTCTTTGTGGTCAGTAACTGCTAACATGCATTTACAGCTTCTGAGAAATTCAGTGTACCAGGGGCACCTTTAAAAGTGTAAACAGGATAATTCCCATGCTTGAAGTCTGCTTCAGAGTCATGATCTCCAGGACCCAAAACCAGTCAAAGAAAGATCCTGCTAAAGGATCCCTTTTACCCAACTGGCTTACTCCATGATCTTATATACTGAGTTTCAACTTCCAGAATTGTTAATGCAGGTACAGCACACAGAGTAATTTATAAAACAGACACCTCCTTGCTTGACTAAAGGACAATCGACGTCTATAACAAGTTTGGCCAGAGAGTCTAAGGACTTTTGTTGGATAGCTATTGCCTTAACAGTAGATTCTGTAACACTCCAAGAGTTAGGGAGTGTAAAATTTACACTGGCGCCTGTAAAATTTAAGGGTCTGAGGCTTACACAGGTATTTACTCTGTTTTCCCCTGCCTTGTAGCCCTTTCTTTGTATAGCACTGAGATGGAAATTTCTCTGAGACAGGCAAATGGACCCTCAGCATGTGGGCGTCTACTCAATAGAGATGGATTGAGTTTGTTCCAGAGAAACTGAAATATTGGGAATCAGAAAGTTGTGAAAGACAAAACTACAGAATTAGTTTCCTGGAAAATCCAACAGACTGAGAGTTTAGCAATGGTTTAAGGATACAGATGAGGGCTTTCTCTTGCCGGGCCAATGCATAAGGAAAGTAAGAGGAACAGGAAGAGTGAAATCTTTATCCAGTGTCTTAGGCAAAAGCTGTCTATATGAACAACTACTTTTTTTTTTTTTAAGGGGCATGTATTTTTATTTATTTATTATTTGTTTGTTTGTTTGTACATGCACTGGGTACATTCAGAAGCGCAGGAGGGTGAGAGAATTCACCAGAGCCAAAGCGGGGAGCAGAGCAGGCAGAAGGACCGAAGCACACTGCTGAGGGGAGCAGCGGGTGGCAGGAGAGGTCTGCGCACCATGTGGGACCCTCCTCCTGTGGCCGGGGAGCAGCCGGGGATCGAACCAGCGCCGCAGAGGCCGCGGGCAGCTTCGCAACCCAGCGCTCAACCGCTGCGCCACCAGAGAGGCCCTGAACAACTACTTTTTTCCTCATCAGTTTGGTTTGCAGGTGTCAGTATCTGTACAGAATCATGCCTTTTTTAGTCATGAGATATACCCAAACTTTGGAGTCTCTGAAGCTTGGCTGCTTTGTGGGTCAAGAGAAGGACCAGTCTTACTCCCTTTCAAGGAACTTCCAAGAGACACAGGATAGTAGTCATTTTGTTCTCAGTGATTCAACTCAGGAGTGCTGGAGCATTGAAAGTGCTAGTTTGGAGAGTTGTAGGCAGATATTTGAGGAAAGTGGAAGAATTCAGGATTCAGTTCCATTTACAGGATTGTATAACAAAACCACAGAATTAGAGCCTAATATAATTTATCAAACTGCTGTCATGGTTAAGAGACAAGCTGTTCTTAAATCCAGTTTTATGATCTTAGAAATATTCATTAGAAAACTCCTTGTCAAAGTGCTTTCTGTGAATCTCCTTGAGGGTGAAGTATCCTTGTAGGAATAGCTTTACAAAATAATAACTGTTTGCAAACAACAATGGGCTTAAAAATGGTGGAGGTTAAGGATCTCATGAAAGTTTCTGATAATGCAATTGACAAGAGAATTTGGTTGTTTCTATGACATACATTTCAAGATTAGAATTACTGCAATAGCATTATACCAGGATCTATCAGACTTCTAGGAAATTCATACAATTTCTGGAATACATGTGCATTTAAATATACCATATAAAGAAGACAATAATGTTTCTTATTTTATCAAATGTTTCCCATGTAATTTAACATATCAAATAAGCCTAATTATTTTAACCATTACTTTTTTATAAGGAGAGAGATCTTATCTTCTGAGGAGTTTCAGAGTCTTTGGAAATTCTATTAAACATCAAAAGGATTTCATTTAGAATTTGATTTTGGCGAGTTTCTCAAAAATATTAAAAGTTTTTAGATACTTGACCAAAAGATTCACAGATCATTATGAAACAATACTTACTGTTCTATTTAATCAATGTAACAATGAAAGCTTTTCAGAAACAAATAAATATAGAAGCTTACATGGTTGCAAACAAACTGAACTTTTTTTTTTTTTAAAGATTTCTTTATTTATTTATACAAGCACTGGGTACAGTCAGAAGCGCGGGAGGGTGAGAGAATTCACCAGAGACAGAGCAGGGAACAGAACAGGCAGACTGACGAAATACACTGCTGAGGGGAGCAGCAGGCACGGCAGGAGAGGTCGGTCGCGCCATGTGGGACTCTCTCCCAGGGCCAGGGATCGAACCGATGCTGCAGAATCTGCGGGCAGCTCTGCAGCCCAGCGCTCAACTGCTGTGCCACCAGGGGAGACCCCAAACTGAACTTTTTAAATGACACAAAACACATGAAATTATTTTGATAACACACTACATTCTTTCTTTATAAACTGGGTACTTAACAGGTAAGAAAAAACTTATCTTCCACAATTTCTTACCCAGCGCAGACAAGTTTGCCCATTTAATAGATGAAAAAAAATTGAGGGCTTTCATTTTATGTAAGTACAATAGTGGCATTAAAACTTATTTTTAGAAATCTTAAAACAAATTTATTAAGTCTTATCTGTCTTTGTCACACACAGTTTCTTTCCTGAGATTTTCTTCCACAAAGCTTCTCTAACTTCCCTTGTCACATTTGGATTTTCTCCTGGCCTTTAAATAACCAATATCACTTTAGAAGAAAATTTCTTTCTTTTCCCTTATTGTCTCTAGTAGCTTTAATTACATGTATTAATTAAAATTCTTACTTCTTAGAAACCTCAATCCCCAGTGAAAACTGAGAAGTAAGAAACAGTAAATTATCTGTTTCAACAGTATTCTTTAGATTGGCATAACACCCAAATATTTTTAGTTCCTCTGTAATAAGAAGCCAGAAGTAAATTAAACTATGTTTAGTAATTAAAGTTTTAATATTTTGTCTTATTTGGAAATGAACTGGATGCTCAGTGAATTTCCATCATTCAGCTTGACTTAGAAAAAACCCTAAGGGTATCAATTGCAAACAAAACAAAGCAAAACAATCCCAACTATTTTTAAAAATTATTTTAAAGACTAAAAGCATAATTATTCTGGAGAATTTATCTAAAAATCTTTGTCCCTTCTACACCTATTTAAATCTTAGTTGATTTTCTTGTGTACAGATTTTATAATAGTAGGGATAAGATGAGCTCATTTGATTAATAAACCCAGGTAAAATAATGTTGCATCTCTGTCAATTCTGAAAATATGCCTACTTTATCAAACCAACACATTTTAAATTTCATTTGCTAGTAATTTTACTAACTTAGAAAAAACCTAAAATCATTTGACTTACTTTTGATAAAAATTTGTAGGCTTTAGGAAAATTTAATTTATGTTAGGTGCTTGCACCTTATGCCAATCAAGAATACATTTTCTAATATATCACATGGAGACAAAAATTATATATATATATATACTATATATAAAAATATATATATAAACATCGGGGTAATGCGTACAACTCATAAATCAGTGAAAACAGAGATCTCTTTTTTTTCAATGGTGAAAAAATTAGAATTAGCCAGCTGGATTCAGATTAATGCCAATTTTGTTGGCAACATCCAAAGCATCACAGTCAGGAGACAGTCAAACATATGCCTTTTTCCATCAGGTCTGAGGGTGTTGACCTTGACTGCATCAATGTCATAGCGCTTCTTCACAGCCTGATGTGATGCTAGTTGGCTTGACCTCCACTATGAGCGCAAGTTTGTTGTCCTCTGTCTTCCTCATGGCTGACTCAGTGATCAGGAGGAACTTGATGATGGCAGAGTGGTCAAGCTTGTTTTTCCTGGGGGTGTTTTTCTGAGGACATGTGGGGTGACTTCAGAGTTTCCGTGCCTTAAACCTCTGGAAGGTGCAGATCTTCTTTTTCTTGTGGTTGTGAGCACCGTGGGGTAAGTAGCAGGGAAAAGCTTCAGGCTTTTCCACCCTCCCACCACACATGCGCACTCGGCCAAACGGCGTGGCGTGCCATGGCGCAGTGTGGCGCGGTGCCGAGGATGGAGGAGTGCAGTGGAGTGGACGGACGTGTGCGGTGCAGAGTGGCAGAGGGCGATGGAGTGCGGCTACAAACAGCTGAGAGCATGAAGACCCTAACGCGGCTGCTAGAATGGGTAATGGACCTACCCGGGATGAGTTGGTTGCGCTACATTTGGCGTAGAGGGCAGGACGGTTCAAAGCAGGGTGGCTTGAGGCAGACGGGTATGGAACCCCGGGGCGGGATTGAGGGGTGGCCGGCCACCAGCAGATGGTACTCGGTGGCCAGCCTCCTCTGCCAGTGGGCACTTCCCCAAGAATGGCCAGCGGTGGATGGGTCCCTGGTGCAGGTGGAACAGGCCCTACACAATATAGAAGAGATCCTGGATAGATACAGTGCCTGCAAGATGGCAGGGGCTATGGGATGGGTGTTTCTCACCGCTCTGCAGGAGTCTGGGCAGAAAGAGCAAACCAGAATCCAGCAAGCACAGGATGAGATGTGGGATGGGATGCGGAAACTGCAGCAACGTTTGAGGATTCTGGAGGAAGAAGTTTGGAGAAACCAGCCCACCATTCCGAAGACACCAGACTCCTTCTCAGGAGAGGTGGAGAGGGAGGCTGGCCCTTTGCCAGAGTCGCAGCCAGTGGTGGCAAACTAACTTACGACTCCGGAAATTCTGGACCCCTCTAGAGAGGAGGAGGAGGCTGGTCCCATGCTCGGGGCCCTCCCTGTGATGACTCCGAAAATGAAGCCACAGCGGCCCATGGCCCCAGGGGGTGAGGCTGCAGGGCCACCACAACTGACAGAATTTACTAGGTACCAACTTTACACCTAGGCGCAACTGGTGGACTTGGGCAAACAGTTTCGCCAGAAACCAGGGGAACCCTTGGCAGCCTGGCTGCTGCGTTTGTGGGACCTGGGGGTGGATGGGATTATTTGTACAGCACAAGAGATGGAGAGACTGGCCTCAGTGACTTTACACCCATCCTTGAGACAGAGGCTGCAGAACAGCCAGTGGTATGGCCAGGGAGATCACAACCTGCTGGAATGGATAATGGCTGCCATACAAACAGTGTGGGCTGATGCAGGAGACGTGCCAGAGACAGTGAGCAGATGGCAGACATATGCCGAGCTGGTACAGGTACTTCGGGAATTGGGGATGAGGCAGATGATGTTCAATGTGAATGCTCGTGGTCCTGACAAGCATTTCACAGCAGGGGTGAGAGACTTGATATTAAAGAGTGCCCCCTCATTCTCATTTGGATCCCTCATGGCAGCTCTTGCACCACATGTGGGACAGCAAATCCACGACATCACAGCAATGATAGCTAGCTTGGGTGAAGTTGAGAGCCGTTGCTCTCGAACTCAGAAAGGCATAAGGGTAATTGTTGAGCAATCAAAAGGAATGCTGAGGAGGGCAAAGAAGCCTCTTGGCATGACAGAACCTGTTAAAGTTACCCGTAACCAAATGTGGACAGATTTAGTGAGAGCAAGTGTAGATCGCACTGAAATACATGCAAATCCCAGTGCATACTTGTTAAACTTATGGAAGCAACTGCAAGAGGACCAGAGGTTCATGCACGTGAGAAGGGCTACTGCTAAGGGGAAGCCTGGAAGCTTCCGGCCTCAGGAATATGCTCTGAGCCTGGAAGACAACTTGCTGCCAACCATGTCCTGGAGCAATGGCATGATCACTTTCAAACAGGGTGAGGGCCAAGGAACCCGTCCACAGGGGACGGGCAGGGACCAGAGGCCAAAGGTGGAACTTGCCATCCACTGGCCCCTGACTAATGTGCAAAGAGTTTTGGCTTTGGTAGACATAGGAGCAGAATATACTCTGCTCAATGGAAATACAGAATAATTTCAAGGGTCTGCTTGTTACACTGATGGCTATGGAGGCCAGAGTGGCAAGGTGACAGCTGTGAGACTATCCCTGGGGACTGGGCTATTATCCCCGAAGGAGTATAAAGTATATGTATCGCCCATTCCGGAGTACATCCTGGGGGTGCATGTACTACGTGGCTTATGGCTAGAGATCACAGCCAGAGAGTTTCACCTTAGAGTGTGTGTGGTGAAGGCAGTGGTGCGAAGACACGCTAAGCATCTGCCCTTACAACTGCCAGTCCCTAGGCGAGTGACTAATAGCAAGCAATATTGCTTGCCCAGAGGCCACAAGGAAATTATGGACTCAATATCAGAATTGGAGAAAGTGGGCATAGTGCGTACTGCCCACAGCCCCTAAAATTTGCTGGTGTGGCCGGTGAAGAGGCCCGATGTCTCTGCACATGACAGTAGATTATGGTGAATTAAATAAAGTAGTTCGCCCCTTCCATGCTGCAGTGACTTCAGACTTGATGGATCCTCTGAGCCATGAGCTAGGCATGTATCATTTTGTAGCCGATCTGGCAAATGCTTTTTTTCAATAACTGTAGCTCCAGAGAGTCAAGACCAGTTTGCCTTCACATGGGAAGGCCGACAATGGACATTTACTGTGCTCCTGCAGGGATACCTGCACAGCCCTGCTCTGTGCCACGGGCTGGTGGCAGCAGATCTGGCCCGGTGGGAGAGGCCATCTTCAGTGCATTTGTATCATTACATTGATGACATTTTATTGACTAGTAACTCTCTTGCAGATTTGGAAAAGGCAGTACCTCTCCTGTTGACACACCTGAAAACATGTGGCTGGGCAATCAATGAAAGCAAACTGTAGGGGTCTGGACTGTCAGTTAAGTTCTGGGGGGTTGTTTGGTTAGGTAAGACAAAGGTTATCCCTGATGCCATAAATAGATAAAGTACGAGCTTACCCCACCCCATCAACAATCAAGCAGCTGCCGGCCTTTCTGGGCCTGCTGGGTTACTGGAGGGCATTTATTCCTCACATGGCCCAGATCCTACGACCCTTGTATATATGTTGATATGTAAGGGGGCCAGGTGGGATTGGTCAGCTGAGGCAGACACAGCATTTGCCATGGCCAAACGAACTATAAAGACTGCTCAGGGCTTGCAGGCTTTTGACCCAGCCCGCCCCTGTGAGCTAGATGTGCATGTTATTCAGGAAGGGCTCTGGTGGGGACACTGGCAGAAATTAGCGAGGGTACGACAGCCTATTGGGTTCTGGCCCCAACTCTGGAAGGGGACTGAGGTTAGGTATTCCTGAATTGAGGAAACAGCTAGCTGCAGTATATGCAGCCTTACTAGCTACTGAAAGTATAATTGCAACAGCTCCTGTCCTAGTGAGATCCACTTACCCAATAACTGGATGGGTACGGGACTGGACGACAAAGCCCCATAGTGGTACTGTGCAAGCGCCCACCTTGGTGAAGTGGGGGGCATACCTAGAACAGTGCTGCACCCTGTCAACTAGCCCCTTAAGGGTGGAGTTGCAGGAGGTTCTTGGTCCAGGGGCGTATGTCAGTATGGAACCAACTTCAGAAGTCTGTGTAGAAGCCGAACCTGAAGCTAGTCCCTACAAGGAGGGACGAGAACTGATTCCAGCAGAGGCCTGGTATACGGACAGCTCCAGCCAGGGCCAACCAGCATCTTGGACAGCTGTGGCTATACACCCAGAAATGGACACCATTTGGTTTGAAACTGGGACAGGACAGAGCAGCCAATGGGCTGAACTGCGAGCAGTATGGATGGTGGTGGCCCATGAGCCTTCCCCTCTTGTCATTTGTACTGATCGTTGGGCTCTGGGCATGGGCCTGACACTGTGGATTTCCACGTGGAATCTAAATGACTCGACAGTCATGCATCTGCCAGTGTGGAGCCAGGTCCTATGGAAAGATCTATGGGATCTAGGTCATCAGAAGCAGGTGACTATTTATCATGTCACAGGACATGCCCCATTGGCCTCACCGGGCAACGATTAAGCAGATACCCTAGCCCAGGTTCGATGGCTTGAAACTGCCCCAGGGCAGGATGTTTCGCAGTGGCTGCACAGACGCTTGCTCCACACACAGGGCAAAAGACAATGTTGGCCACTGTGCATGCCTGGGTCTACCTGTAACTTTAGAGGAGGTTCAGACTGTTTGTGAACAATGTGTAGTGTGTTCCAGGACTTACCCCCGGAGACCTTTTGCCTCCACAGACCAGGTGTTGCGGGGGCAGGTACCCCTGACATGCTGGCAGATTGACATCATTGGACCACTACCTCACTCTGATGGACAACAGTCTGCAGTCACCCGTGTGGACACGCTACCGGGTTATTGGCAGCTTACCTGCTCCACATGTGGACCAAGAGGCAGTTTTGGCAGCACTGGCACACCTATGTGCTGCATATGGACGTCCACTGGTAGTGGAGAGCGACCAAGGGACCCATTTTACAGGAGCCGGGTGCAGCAGTGGGTCAAAGACATGGGCATTGAATGGAAATTTCACATTCCCTATAATCCCAAAGCTGCAGGGATCATAGAGTGGTATAAGGGCCTGCTAAAGCAAGGAGTGAGAGCTACTGCCCCCATTCTGATGCTGGCCGGCTGGAGCCAACAACTGTGGGACGTGCTGTGAACATTAAATGAGAGGAGCGGGAAGGGCAGCCTGGCTCCAGTGGAGACGTTGCTGCATCGTGCCAATGCTCCAATCCAACTGCAGATACAAACTTCAGATATTTTGTTAAAGCCTGGATTTGGACAGCAGGGCAACATTTTATTGCCAGCCCTGACTGGAGTGGACCCAGGGCAGACTGTGGACTGGGAATGGCCCTGGACTGTGAAGGCTCCCCACATGCACTGGGTAGCTCTGATAGCCCCTTGGAGTCATGGCCTGGAGGCCAAATTACAAATAACACCATGGGTGACTGCACAGTGGCCGCCCACAGGTGCGTGTTACCCACCCTGGGTTAACAGCTTACAAGGCAATCCTAAAGGGGACATTTGTGATGACTTTGTGGCCTATTATGTGCTCGCCACTCTTGCTGCACGTACAGCCCTCTGATGCCTCTTCACTGTCAAAGTGAGTGTGGTACTCGCGACCTGGAAGGCCACTGATGCCAGCTACAATATTATCTTTGGACACAAAATTGGCATGTGTATTGCCAGATGGGAGGGATCTCCCAATGCTGGTACCAATAACTTCTTTATCTTTCCGGCCCTAGGAGAATTGAACTTAGTTATATTGTGATGTATACTGTTTGCTTTTGTGGGTCATGGCCGCAGTGTTTATGTTTGTTAAAGGAAACTTGCATATACTTGTAGATAGACTATATGGCGGAAAACCCTGAGGGGATGGATTGTGGGAGAAGTAGGGGAAAAAGCTTCAGGCTTTTCCGCCCTCCCACCGCTCATGCACACTCGGCCAAACGGCGCGGCGTGGCGTGGCACAGGGTGGTGCAGTGCCTGGGACTGAGGAGTGCAGTGGAGTGGATGGAGGCGTGCAGCAGAGAGTGGCAGAGTGCGACGGAGTGTGGCTACAAACCGCGGAGAGCATGAAGACACTAACACAGCTGCTAGAACCGGTAATGAACCTACCCGGTATGGGTTGATTGCGCTACAGCACCTTTCAGCACTGCTTTCTGGGTCTTTAACACTTTGCTTTGGCTTAGACTTGGGATAGGCAGAGGTTCCCTTCTTTACTTTGGATACTATCTTCATGAAAATTGGGGAAAAAAAAATCTCTAAAGACGAACCATTGGAGAGGACACTTAAGAATTTTCATTAGTTCAATTTTCAAATGATTTCCCTTTTAGCTGGAACAATGAGTATGTCTAATGGTATTAAATGGCTCCTTGAACTCTAGAGGCATTTCCCAATAAGGGTATAAAAGATATCATTTGCTGAAGATCTAAAATCTTGAAATCGCCCCAAGGTAGGACTTACGTGATTCTGGTCAGCTGGCAATGGAACCTAACTGCGAATGGAGACCTACTCACATTTCTGTCGTGCCATATTTTGAAGCACCCAAACTGACAGTTACCAAACCAAACTCTCTGGACACAAAACAAGAAAAGCAGGCCTCTCTCTACTGAGTGTTAAACGCAGAGATCTGAGAGGGCTGACTCTGGAGACTTCAAAGAGCTGCTTCTACCAGTTTTTCCAGGATCCCATTACAAGCTCAGAGTAAGATTCAAAGAGGAGAGGGTGGCTCTGTTGATACCCACTGGAATTTGGAAAGGTTATCTGTTAATTTTCAATTTAGTTTTCCCCTGGCTGTTAAAGGGAATTCCTTATAGCAGGTTACTAGAGAATCCTTGAGTTCTGGGTGGGGCCCATATGAGACTGTCTGTAAAGCTACTGACCTTACCGGCTTTGGTTTATGTCATGAAGTCTCCACAAAATGGAAAGACAATTCAGACAAATAAGAAAATGAGTAAAACCTGAGGGTACAGGGGAAAGAAAGGAACATGGAAAGACATCAGGAGTCACTTTAGTCATGTGGTCTTTTTTTTCCCAAATACTTCATATTTTTAATTTCAAGGAATATTTCAATAATATGGGAAGTCTTTGTTTCAAGTGCACTTAATAGATAAACAACCTTGCCTCATTGGCATGTTCCCTGTAACAGCTAATGTCATTCTAAGTTATTTTCAACCAGGTATTGCCATTTTTCTTGATAGCTGAGCTTCCTGGGCTATGGTTCTTAAATTTAAGGTGTTCCACTCTTCAGCCATACAGGAGCCCATTTCTTTTAGTTGGTATTTTTATTTTTCTTGGAGCCACATTAATTCCTAAACTCTTTGCCTTTATCTCATGTGTGCATAACCAACAGTAGCCAAAGAATGGAACTCTGGACTCCAATAGTAACCAACTAGGGAACTGGAGAGGCCTGAATGGTAGACCTCAAAGAATGGGATCTGCATAGTGATTGCAAGCAAACTGAGAATTTCAGCTTCCCTCACAGTTCCTGAAATGGAATCTGTGGAAGGATTCCAAACAATGGACATTGCAGCTCTCACCCATAGTTCTAACACAGAATCTAGGACAAAAACAAGCATCGGGATTCACCTTTTACTGCTAACAAAAACAGACCCAGTCTGACCCCAAATATTGGCTACCTTGGAATAGTACAGTCTACTTTAATCTCTGTCCAACCTGATCAGCTAAACCCTAGATCTCAGTCCAGTTTTAAAGATGGATCCAGTCCAATTCCAGCTGGAACCCCTAACAATTCCCCATTGTGGACTAAGCCAGCAGATCCCAGTAAAAAGAGACCTCTATAGAAATGAGGAAGGGAAGGATTCTCAGTTTTCATACACAGTTCTTACTTAGGTTCTTACACAGAACCTGAGAAATGGAGGAGACCTACAATTTGGAATTGTGTGGAATTGTTGACTAAATTCAAGGGCTAAGAATCTACTCACTACAACCTAGTCTGAAAAGCAAATTATTGGGAATTTGAGGCAAAGAGATGAGATTGAACTGAGAGGAACTTACCCATGCCTTCAGAAATGACAAAAAAGACAAGAGAACTCAACAAGGTTCAGGGGTGTCATACCTGCCTGTGTTTCTCCCTGTTCTCGATTGCCCCTGGAAGTTCATTTCAAATCTGGCTACTGCCACCAGACTGTTAAAAAAAAAAAAAAAACCCACAAAATTCAAGATCTAATTGTCTTTATTAAATAAATCATGAATGAATCAGGCAGCATTCCATTATGTGAAGCAAGGACTAACATAAAATGGCAGGTATTTATAGATAGAAAAAGGAGAGACAAGTTATTAGCTAAAGAAAGGATTGCTTCAGGTAAAGTCAATTTCCCTCAGAGGAACTCAGGGGTCTTATAGTGCAGACTACCTCACTGCTTCTGATAAGGAAACTTTAGATAGATTGTGTGTGTGTGTGTGGTTTTTCTGTTTTGAAATGATAACTACATGTGTGTAAACAATGTATTTCCTACACTATAAGTTAAATTCTCTTTCTTGCTTCTATTAACTTTCTGATTTATTTTTAATTTGTAATTAAAGAGTTAAAAGTGATATCAAACTTTCACAGAACTTTATCCATTTTAAAAATAACTATAGCTTTAGGACAGTAGTCATTAGTTCAAGTGTTCAATAATAAAATATCTGGTTGTTATTTATCTAGACTTTTAACAATGCAATTCCTTGAAATATACTGGTTTTTTCTCCTGTAAAAGATGAAGTAGTTTGCCTGTACTACTTTTAATTCACTAATGTTTTATCATCTAATATTCTGGTTGCTTTTAAATATTCTTTCATTTAAACAATAAATAATCTTCATTTTCCATGTATGCAATTCCCTTGTTTTCAGTTACAACTCCTGGTCATAAAAATGCAAATTTAGTATGCAAATTATATTCATTTAAAAATATATTCACAGCAGCTTTAGGTGAAAACACCACTGTCTTTCAGCTAATGCCAAAATGTAAATCATGCCACTTCATAAAAGGAGTACACACATTTCTTTTTTTCGATAAAGCATATATGCACAAATTTGATCTAGCTTGAGATTTTGACATTTATGAAAAGGGTATCGGCTGAGAATTTCAATGTCTCAAACACAGTGGGTAGATACTCGTAGCTTTAGTGAATCTTTGGACAGACTCTATATTGAGCTTATAGTACTATTGGAAGGATATAAACAATGACTAGACAAACAGGATACAATACCTAGTACATAAAACTTCTTTAATATAAGTTTGTAAGATCTGAAGAAATGTCTATAATATCAGTCATGGCTATACTAACAAACATGTTTGTTAGAAGCTGGGGATTCAAAGATGAGAAGTCATAAACTCTTCCTGGCTAGATTTCTTATCTGCTTAACAAATACTTAGAGTTCAACCTAAGGTAATAGAGACATTAAAATGTTTATGGCTATTAGAGGGAGAGATTGATCGATCTATAAGGCGAAGTGGATAAAGGCTCCATAGAGGATGTGGATTTTGAACACTAATATATAAAAACATGGTAAATACACTACATGTAGGCATTCAGAAAGTTGTTGACATAAGATATTAGAGGTGATTTAACATTATCTATTGCTATAAACAAGTCATCCAGGTCAGTGCCTTAAAACAACATCGTTTATTATTAGAGGTACTGTGCCCATAAAGACTGAATTTCCATAGAAAAGTAATTTTTCTCTATGTCAGTGTCACAGCCTTATACAATACTTATTTCTTTTTTAGAAGATTTCAGCACTGTAACCCACAGGAAAAATCTGGTATATTGCCTATTTTCCTTTTTATTTTCTACTTCTGTGAATAACGTTTTATTGGGACAGAGCCATGTCCATTTATTTGCTTATTGTCATGGCCATTTTTTTTTTAAAGATTTATTTATTTATTTATACAAGCACTGGGTACAGTCAGAAGCGCGGGAGGGTGAGAGAATTTCCCAGAGCCAGAGTGGGGAGCAGAGCAGGCCGAAGGACCGAAGTACACTGCTGAGGGGAGCAGCGGGCAGCAGGAGAGGTCTGCGCGCCATGTGGGACCCTCTCCTTGTGGCCGGGGAGCAGCCGGGGATCAAACCAGTGCTTCAAAGGCTGCAGGCAGCTTCGCAACCCAGCGCTCAACCGCTGCACCACCAGGGAGGTCCATGTCATGGCCATTTTTAAGCTACTACTGCGGTTTTGAATATTGCAGCTGAAACTGCTGAGAAGCACTGCCAACTGCTACTCTGTACTGGTGCCATTCAATAGAACTTTTGGTGATGATGGAAGTGTGACTTAAGAGCACCTGAAATGTGTTTGTTGTGATTGAACTACTGCATCTTAAATTTCACTTCTTTGTAATTAAGCGGATACACATGGCTAATGGTTACATCTCAGACCAGCCAGTTCTGGATAGTAAGTTCTCTGAGGCCAAGGACCAATTTTTGTCTGTCTTTTTTTTACCCAATAATATCTCTGATTTGCAATTTGCAGACTCAATCACTATCTTACATTTATTGAATTCATTTTGTCATGGTGGTTTTCCCTTATTTTAGTCAAACTTTATGAAAGTGTAAAGCTAAAATATTCTTTTTCAGAATCACTAATGGTGGGCTCAGCTCAAATGCTCAGTGATTTTTAAAAAATGTCTCCCAGTATCCTAGCCTATAGATATGTTTCTCTATAATAGGGTCATCTTTGAAGGTCTAGCCCACAGCGTGGAGAATCCAAGCAAGGTTTTTTGTTTGCTTATTTTTCACTTAATTGATTGATTGCTTTTCTCACAAATTTTGTAGACTTTGAATCTCAGGAAGAAGAATTTGGTATACCGGTCATTTCTTCTATTGAGGTAACAGTGGTTTACACTGTTATGTGATTAAGGGGAGTAGGTGCTCATCTCCTCAGACATATTAACACACCACCCCCAACATCAAAGCACTCAGTCCTTTACCTTAGATCATTGGGGCCCTTACCCCTCCAGCAGCCCCAAGCAAGGCTTTGACCAACTGGCAGATGCCAGAGCAAGGCCCTGTCTCTCTAGAGTAGCCCTGAGAGGTAAAGTGATTCCCTAAGAAAAGAACAGCTTGCCTGGGATCACAAGGCCTGGTTCTTAGTGACACACTATGTTTCTACCCAAAATTATCTCCCCCAGGACTAAAGTCAAGCCACAGCAATTCCAGAACCAGTTATCTTTCTTAAACTCAGATCCAGCTCAGTACTAGAGCTGTTTTAATCTGTGCTCCTTCTTTGCTCCCTCAGGTGAATTTATGTCAAGGACTTTACCACACTGTTCCACACTGGGTCTTGGGAGGAACCCAACTATTTTCCTCACAAATTTTGTAGACTTTGAATCTCAGGGAGAATGTGGTGTACAGATCATTTCTTCCTGGAAATGTTAAATGCAAATTGGTTTTCTATATATCAAAGGGATGGGCAGCCTTGCCTAGTAAAACAAAAGATCCAGTTATACCTTTCCTAAGGTAGGGGCTTCTTACCTCACATTTGCATAACTAAATGATATGTCTCCTCAAAGGAAATCAGTAGTGGGATCATTATCTATCTCCATATATAACAGATGCTTTAATGAGTGAAACTTAGCTATGCCTTCCATTCTAGAAAAACGATGGACTGATGGAAAGGAAAAATAAAAAATTAAATGCTTGCTCAACATGTTTTGTGTATTTTCCACCATTTTGTGGGTGTATCCAATTTGTTGGCTCAACCCCTTATTGAGGTCCCTTTTTCTCCTCCCCCATACTTTCACTACTATAGATAACTGCAATTTTGCATATATTGTATGTACTTGATAGGTTTTTCTGATGGTTATGTTAGGGGGAAAAGGATTTATATTGAGGCTGCTCCATAACAGTTTGGCGCCCAACATGGTTTCCAAGCTACACCCGTGGTTGACCAGCCCAAAGTAACTTTCCTTGCGTTGGTCACCATAAAGCGCACTAGGTCTGCAGAACTCACAGTGAAAATCTTTGTTTCACGTCTTGAAAAGTTTTTTTTTTTTTTGGCTTGGACTGATAAACTGTTTTTCCAGGAACGGAGGACTTTGCTTTCCATAATGCACAATACCTGGAGGGACTGGTTTTCTTTCACACTGGAACCTGGTAAAATTTTCATCTAAGACTGCATCCCAACATCCATTTATTTGATCTTCATCACCATGGAAATGGCGGCAAAAAGTGAAAGGGGGGAATTGTTAGGGGGAAAAGGCTATCCTAAAGCTAATTCCATACAGACTTTGTGGACTCCACCCCCACTCCAGACCAAAGCCATCAGGACATTGGGAAAGACAAATCCCACCACCACCAAAGGGAAGGTTGCTGGAACCTGAGGGTGGGGTTAAGCAGCCAGGTTTGGTATAAAACCAGACATGTGGGCTTTGGGGGATTCCCTTTTTTTGGCTCTCCACCAGCTCACAGCGTTCGGCCAGCTCTTGGAGTGCCTTTGGGTTTCCAGGTCGGCAGATCGGGTAGGACACATTAAAGACTTTATTTCCCTATTTTCTCCCTGAGTTGTACATTTCCTCAATTCCCTTTCCCTTGTAAATAAACCTTTTATTAACCTTTTGTGTGTGCCTGTAGTGGAGTATTAATAAGTCCCTTTTAAGCGTGCAGGTGAGGACCCACAGCCAGGCAACCCATTTTTATATCGGGGCTGCTCTGTAACAGTTACATTAAAAATATGCACATTTTGTAATTTGATAGATTGCCAAATTGCCTTCCTATTGCCACATAAAAATTCTATATTTTTGTTTCTTTTTTGAAAATTCTAAGTTGGCCACTCTGGGTCTACATTCCTACCAGATAACAATGAAGTGCAGTTGTGTAAGAGAAGCAACCTTTAGACTATGCCTGCGTGTTCTGTCACATGCCCATGTCCCCCTGTCTTCTTCTTTAATTTGCATATTTACCCAGACTTCATGAGCCTCTGAGTTTGCAGCCCCTACCTCAGCAAATGAATTCAAATGAAGACTATTTTCAGAATAACTAGAAAAAGTAGGATATTGTATTCCTCTCCTAGCTGTAGTTTTTAAAGCTAGGAGAAAATAGGTACATCTATAGGAGATTTTGAAAATACAACTTGATTTTAAAAGCCAGACTGTTAATCAATAGTAGGCTATGGAAACCTTGATTCAGGCACCTTGAGATAATTTACCCTGCTATCAATTTACTACCATATAAAGGCTGATGTGAGCATTTCTTCTCTGATATGGTCTGAGGAATGGAGAGAGCAAAGTCTAACTGACTCACATAAGAAGTAAAACACTGTATTTATTAGTTCAGGTCAGTATTCAGCTTACAAAAATAGAAAGCTATCAATTCATTTGAAAATACAGAGTTATGTTGGTGCAGATACACATAAATATATGTGAAAACAAAAAAAAATGAGATAATGCAGGAAACAAAAAGTTCTCTATCCAGGGTTGCAAGTGGGTGGGGTGGAAATGGGTGTAAATTGTTTGCTACTTGTAAGGAACATGATCTTTATCTTTACCTGAAGAGCCTTGTTAGACCATCTGGAAAAGGTCTTTTAAGCCATAAGTGGCTGACTGTAGTACTGCTTCTAATTCTTGAGGGCCTCTCTAGAGCTTCAGTCCTTCTCGCTGTGTGTAAATGAATGAGTGTGGGTGTGGGAGGCTCAGAGCACTGAAAGTGGGATCTCTTTAGCTGACATTAGCAATGGCAACATTTGTGGAGGGCTGTGGTGACAGAATATTTGGTGGGTCTGGAAAGGGCATGCATGAAAAGGAGAGGCAAGAGCCCAAGTGTAGTGGGGAGAAAAACCATAAAAATCTGATATGTGAAGGAGCCACGTGCTACCCGGGATTGGCCTTTGGAAAGAAAAGATGATTCAGCCAGAAGGAACGCTGTTCTCTGCCAGCCTCAGGTTGCAGGGCCTTTAGGACACACACCTCTGTGGCTGGGCCATGCTCTTCCTAGGCAGCCTCCAGCTAGCAGCTGAGCACCAACATGTTGCTTCTCTAACATGGCAATATTTTCTCCCAGCTCTCTGATGGCTTGGCCAAGACTTTGTAGATCTGCCTCCTCTTTTGAGGTTCTCCATGTCTAATTTTCTTTCCTTTCATCTGTATCAGTTCTGAAGACTTTCAGCATCATGTTCTGAAGACTTTCCTGCCCAAATCCATAGTCTCCTCCTTTTCTTTTTCTTTTCTTTTCTTTAAAGATTTGTTTATTTATGCACACAAGAGCTGGCGTATAGGCCAGAGGTGCAGGGGTGTGACAGTAGGGAGCAGAACAGGTGGATTGACTGAAATACACTGCTGAGGGGAGCAGTGGGCAAGACAGGAGAGGTCTGCTGAGCCATGTGGGTATCTCCCTTACCGGTCTTGGGATATTGAATCGAACTTGTGCTGCAGAGGCTGCGGATAGCTTCATAGTGCTGTGCTTAACCCCTTGCGCCACCAGGGAGGCACTCCTCCTTTTATTTTTCTGCACATAATTCTCTGAATCTGGTTCCTGGAGGACCCACCAGAATGTATCAGTAGTTTGTAAAATCAGTGTTGCTAAGAAAGGGTATAAATGTATATACCTAAACATTCACCAAGTAAATCTGATGCAAATGCTATGAAGTGTGAGGTTAAATTAATTGTGTGCCAATGTTATGAGAATTTTTCAAGCATTTACTGTATATTTTTAGTCTGCTTAACATTGCTTAATTTCTTTTAGTAGGAGAAACCAAAAAAGCCCCTTGCTTTTTAAATTTTTCGTCATCATTGCAGAGGGATCATTTGCATGTTGTTTTCTTCATATCATTTTTTAAAAGCAGAATATGCTCAGTACGTTAAATACCTGATGTCTTAAATTGCGCAGGGATTTATATGCCTCTGTTTTGACCTGAGATTGCAATATTTACTAAAAAGGAGGTTGTGAAGATATAAGATTTATAGTCTGCTGTTCTCTAGAATGCCTGAACCCAGTATCTCCATGCCCATAATTGGGTTCAAATCACTAAGACACTTTTTTTTTAAAGATTTATTTATTTATTTATTTATTTATTTATTTATTTATTTATTTATTTATACAAGAACTGGGGTGCAGGCCAGAGGCATGGGAGGGTGAGAGAATTCACCAGAAAAAGAGCAGGGAGCAGAAAAGGCAGAGTGACTGAAATACACTGCTGAGGGGAGCAGCATGCGAGACAAGAGAGGTCTGCTTCACCATGTGGGTTGATCCCTGTCCGGCTGAGGATCGAACTCGTGCTGCAGAAGCTGTGGATTGCTTCACAGTGCAGTGCTTAACCCCTTGTGCCACCAGGGAGGCCCTTTATTTATATTTTAAAACACGGGTATTTAAAATCTATTTATTTTAGTTAGTTATTTTATGGAGGTAACATTGGATGACACTGTATATACTTTAGGGGCATAGATTCATGTCTCTTCAAATACATATACCACACCACACCCACCATCAGAGCGCCAGTCCTCCACCAGAGTCCATTGGGCTCTCTCCTTTCTGTTTCTTTGCTGTGCAGAAGCTTTTTAGTTGGCTAGAGTTCCATTTCTTTATTTTTAGTCAAGTTAAAGCCTCTGTTTCAAAAGTCACCTCCAAGTAATTGCGTCTTTTCTGTCAACAGGTTTTGTTATTTATTTATCTATTTATTTTTTGAAAGATGTTGTTGGTGATTATCAGCATATTTTATTTATTTGATAAATGATGCATGTTTATTATTTTAAATGCCAAATCATTCATCTGTCATTTGTTAAGTCTTAGAGTACAATTTTTATGTGTGTGTATGGCTCTATGTGCTTTAAACTATTTTGACCCAGTTCAGTGAAAACACCTGAAAGTATTGTGTTAAAGAGGAGTATGCTCAGTACAGAAATGTTTCTATAAAGATAATGAGCATGTATTGATATTAATTAACCTATATATGTATATTACTTTCAAAACAAGACTCTAACAAATTGTCATAAACAGAAGAAAAATGTGCTATCATATGTAGTTCTGAAGGTTAGACATCCAGAGCATAGGTTTTGGCAGGGTTGGTTACTTCTGAAGGTTCTGAAGGAGCACATTCTGTGACTCCCAGTTCCTGGTGGTTCCCTGAAATCTTTGGTGTTCTTTGGTTGTGGCACATCCCTCCCCAATTTTTCTTTCTTTGTCATCATTTGGTGTTGTTCTGTGTCTCTCTTTATGTTTCCTTTTCTTATAAGGGCATTAATCATTTTGGGTTAAGTCCCACCCCAATTCAGCATGACCTCATCTACTTCCCAATGAGAACACATTCACAGGTATTGGATATTTGGGAAGACACAATTCAACCCATAGCAATATGTAAAACAACATTTTTGTTATCCTTTTGAATTTCATTGGTTTTAACAACTATTTTCTCATTTGATTTCAAATATATTACTTCTTTCACTGTATATCTTCCTTCCTATGATATTTTGAAAGTAATTGTTATGACTCATAATTGTTTCATATTTAATCTTGGACCATTAATATTAATTAGAATGTGAAATGCCACTTATAAATTAATTAAGTCAATGAAATGCAAAGTAGTTTAAATATTCTGAAGGTTTATATCAAAATGTTAATCATCTGATACTCCAACCTAACTCTCTTCTAAATCTTTTTAATTTCTGATTGGAATTTCTTAATATAGAAATTGGAGAATTATATCATCTTCAATTCTCATATTCTAAAATATCCTAAAGTCTAAATCTAACATATAGGTGTTAGATTAAATTTCATGTCCTGTCATAAACATAGCTTTTTTTTTATTAATGTTTAGTATGTATTCACAAACACATGAAAGATGTAGACTTTAGATAGAACCTAAATTTAATTCCTTGTTCTGGTATTATTAAGCTTTCAATTTCAAAGAAGTTATTTAACCTCATCTGCACACTTTTGCTAGTTGTTTGGAGGATTAAATGACAATAACTAATGTGTATGCAACACTGAGTGTGTAAGCTAGACATTGTTTTAGGTGCTTTACATATATTAACTTGTCATTTTTATGCAATATACCTATAAAACAACTACTATTTCTATTCTCATTTTAAAGGAGGGAAACTGAGATTCAAGAAGTTTTAGTAGTTTTCCGAAGTTCAGTTAGCCAATGATGATGCAGCTGGCATTTGAACATGAACATTTTGGTCTCGAAGTCCACACTCTTAATAACATCATATTGCCTTTCCAGTAAATGATTTATCCCAGAGCCTGACCCAGTGGTCTGTGTGCCTTTTGACCATCAGAGGAGATACATTCAGTTACCTCTATATATCTTTGGGTTAATATTTTACATTGAAAAAAAGCACAATATTTTGGGGAACTATAAATACTGTTCTTTGCCTCTGACCAGTAATGTCTTATTTCAATTAGTTTAATCTTAAAGATACCTAACTTCACCATGCCTTTTATGAGTGGTCACCAGGAGAGTATCTTAGAATTTTTAATTAATAAGTACTAATGAGTGGTGTGTATGTGTGTGCATGCATATATATGAGGACACAGGGGGAGACCTAGCAATTTGTATGGGGAATATTTAAAGCACTCTCAAATTTTGAAACTTCTCAATACTTAAGTGGCCTGATAACACATAAACACTATAAAACATGAAAAAAACCTTCTTCAAACACACCAGCAAGGCATGCTGTACTCGAAACACTGTCTTCAATACAGTGATTTTATAACTTGAACCTTAACCAGGGAGCAAAGTGTAAATAGTTGGAAAGGAAATTTAACTACAAGTGATTATCTAGTGACTTATGCCATGTGTAGCACTATAACTAAGGCTTGTTTGTTTAAGTGGACATCAAGAGTTAAGTTCTGGTTCATGGCACTAGATAGTGGTGGTCCACTATCTGAGGAGGGACCCAGGGAATCTGGTAGGAGGGTAAATCAAGAGTGTCTGGCGTGTTTGAGCAGCAGGCTGTGGGAAGCCCCAGTCCTACTGCTGATAACTTATCTCTCTCCTTGCATTGAAGCTGGATCATGGTATTTAAAATACAGTCAGAGTATTTTTTTTACTGATTGTGATACTAAAGAGACATTTATATAAATTTAAATCTTTAAAAAAATTAAATTGTCATGTTTCAAACTTGCCAAAATATACAGAAAACAAAATGACACCCAATTACATATAATAGATATTAAACCACTTAGTTGTCAGAATTTTTTCTTGTGTGCTTCCAGTTTTTTCTTCCTTCTCTAAGAAACCTTAAGTATTATTTCAAACACATGAAAAACTTATATACTTTTATTACTTCTCCCATCTTCCCAGGTTATTTGGAGGCAAGTTCTAAGCCATTTTATCACTTCATCAATACATTTTTTTAGCATCAATATTTGAAAGTTTAGGGCTATTTAAATATATTCCCAATGTAACTATCCTACTGAAATAATTGTAATTCCTCAATATCCTTGAGTAGCCATTCAATATTCTTTTCTGTTTCTTTCATAGGTTTTAATAGTTTATTGTTTGAATCAGAAACAAAGTAATGTCCATATGTTACATTTAATTGATAAGTCTCTTTTTTTAAATTAATTTATTTATTTCTACAAGCACTGGGTACAGTCAGAAGCACGGGAGGGTGAGAGAATTCACCAGAGCCAGAGCGGGTAGCAGAGCAGGCAGAAGGACCGAAGTACACTGCTGAGGGGAGCAGCGGGAGGCAGGAGAGGTCTGCGCGCCACGTGGGACCCTCCTCTTGTGGCCTGGGAGCAGCCGGGGATCGAACCAGCACTGCAGAGGCTGCGGGCAGCTTCGCAACCCAGCACTCAATGGCTGCGCCACCAGGGAGGCCCTAATTGATAAGTCTCTTAACTCTCTATTGATCTGTGGATTCCTTAACTCTCTATGTTCTTCCTTACAGTTGATTTGTTGAAGAAATCCACACTCCAGATTTAATTGATTGCATCCCAGCAACTCCATTTAATATTTTTCTCTTCTCCTGTGTTTCCATAAATTAAGAGTTGAATCTAGAAGTCAAGCAGAGGTAATTTTTCTTAGTTACGGTTATCTTGAGTACTTCTGTCAGGGCCACATAACATAGGATTATTTCTCTTTAATAATTATATAGCTCAGAACATCATCATCTCTCCAAAGAAACAAAATATTGAGACAATTAAAGTCCTGTAACATTCCTCAGTCTTTCCCAGAGGGAACTCTAACCTGAATTTTGTGTTTCATTTTCATACATATTTTCACACTTTAATTACATATACATAATTTTATAAATGAGATTTAAAATGTGTTTGCATGTTTTATATTTTTACACAGTATTACACTGCATGAATTGTCTGTTTCCTTTGGGGATTGATCTATGTCGATATATAAGAAACTAATTCTTTTATTTTTAGCTATAATTTAATAGTGCATTATATGAATGACTTTCAGTTTGTTAATCAATTTTTCTACTTATGAACGTAGACATTTTTATTCTCCAGAATTATAAACAGCACAGCAATGGATTTTATTGTACCTGAATCCTTGTGCACATGGACTTACATTTCTCCAAGGTAGGTAATTGAAATTTCTGCTTTGTAGTGGTATGGAGCTGGCTTGTGCTGGTTCATGAGTCTACTGCCAAATTTTCAAAAGTTTTGTAAAGCAATTTTTAAATGCAGATACAAACATTAAATTGTATGAATTTGTAACTAAACAAATTTTATTAAGAACAAAGATAACAAATACCCAAGTTCATCACTTACTAATTGTTTTTTCCATAGTTTACTAATTTCCTATTGTACAATTATCTGTGCTCTTTGAATTATTTATACTTATTTTATCTGCATGGAGGAAATGCCATATAATGATGTGATATTGCTTATCTCTTCCCAACTCTGTGCCAAGTGGCACCACATTAACTTGAGATCAGCCATGGTGGGAATATTTACATCACAGAAATTGGATACTATTGCAAATCAGCCCTTAATTTATTGTTTTATTGATGTGTTAACCTTAAGAAAATAAGGCAAAACTGTTAATAATGCAAATTAATTTAAAAAGTTCATCATAGCTACAGTTCTTAACATCGTGAGTAGCACCCAAAGGAGGAAATACTCTTTCAATATTCAAAAACTATTATACAATAGCATATCTAATGTCACATTAAATGGTAATATTAAAATTCTTTGTAAGCAATGAACTATTTAGTGAATGATGGAACAATTGAGAAGCTTAAGTCACACCATACAAAAAATAAATAGCTCATGGATTAAAAAACTTTAAAAAAATTATTTTTATTTATGTATGCATACAAAAAGTGAGGTATAGGTCAGAGGTATGGGAGGTGAGAGGATTCACCAGAGACAATGTGGGGAGCAGAATAGGGGGATCTGCTGAAATACACTTCTGAGGGGAGTAATAGGCGGGCAAGATAGTAGGGGTCTGCTGCATCATGTAGGTTAGCTCCCTGGCTGGGGATCAAACTCATGCCACAGTGACTGACAATAGCTTGATAGTGCTGAAATTTTAACCCCTACGTACTAAGGGGCTCCTGGATTAAAGAACTTAATACACAAAACATTTTTCTGTCGAAAGAAAACATAACAGGCACCACCCAGATCCATTTTCAAGAAAACTACAAGCTGTATGGATAGTTTTCAAGGAAACTACAAGCTCCAGCTCTTAGCTTTGTTCAGCTTTCAATCCAAGTTCACACTGTTCTTGGAAGAGTATCAACCAGTGACTAAGCAGCAGGGTGTAATTCAAAATTCTAACCACTTTCATCCAACATGACTCTGTGGATGCACAATCTTTGCTTTAGATCTCCAAGTGGGCAAGTGGAGACTTGTCAAATCTTCACCATGGTCTGCTCCCTAACCATTTTTGCTTCTTCTTTTTAAAAAATTTCTTGGTGTCACTATCCCCATAAAACCTTCGTGTGTTTGGCTTCATCTCAGTGCCTGCTTCTTCAAGGAGAACCCACTTGTAACACTTTTTATAAGTTAGAGTTAGGAAAGGATGTTTTCTCCTCTAGTTAAAAAGTTATACAATGTGAGTCTGTTGTATTTTTGTTGGAATTATTGATTATATTATGGCATAGCTTGTATAAACCCCACTAACTTTAGAAGCTTGTATAAACCCCACTAACTTTACAGACTAGGTTTTAAAAGTTGAAATATAAAAGTGATTATCTTCCCACCAGCAGTGAACAAGTCTTCTTTTTGTTTACATCCTGTCCAACATTTCTTGTTTTGCAATTCCACTCCAAGGTATCTACCTAAAAATACAAAATAATTAATTTGAAGGGCGTATGTATTCCTATGTTCATTGTAGTCCTATTAATAGTAGTTAAAATGGAGACTGCCTAAGTGCCCAAGGACAGAGGAGTGTGGCAGAAAAATGTAGCAAACACACACACACACACACACACACACACACACAGTGGACTACTACTCAGCTATAAAAACAGGAACAACTCTTGCCATTTGTGACAATATGGATTGAACTAGACAGGATTATGCTAAATAAAGTAAGTGTGAAGGAAAAAGACAAACAATGGATGATTTCACTCCTCTGTGGACTATAGAGAATATAAGGAAATAGAAATACAACACAGGGGCAGTCAAAACCAAACAAATAATAAATTCTTAATATCTGACTGCAAAGTTATGCAACCAGAGAGAGTGGGAAGAGGGAGGGCACTCAGTGGGACATGATAGAGCGTTGTTGGAGCACTGGTGGAGAGCTTGGTGAGAAAAAACACATTTAAAGAGTTTTGAACCTATTACCTCCAAAGCAGATACAGCAATGTAAACCAGCTTTATTTCAATAAACATAATTTGGGGGAAAAAAGATTCTTAACTGTCTAATAATTTTTAAAAAGTGTCTTTGGTGGTGGGATATTGGTTAAAAGTTTCTTATTTATTCTTTATATTCTTTAATTTTTTTTTAATTTCTAAGAGTTAAGTAAAAAATTATATTTCTTTATTGTGGTGCTTGTAACAGTGACTGGGAGCTTGTTTATTAATTCTTCTCAATTCAATAAATATTTGAGAACCTACTGGTTTCCAAACATTGTTCTAAAATGGCAGGAGAATCAAATGCAACTAAGATTGTCCTTGCTCTATGGATCATACAAATGAGAACAAGGCAGGAGACACTTAGTAAACTAAGACACTTAGTTTGGTCAATTGATTGTATTCTAGTTTAATTTGTTTTGGTCAAATTAGCTTTGATAGAAAGAGGTAGAAATCACCCTCTACATTTACTTGAGGAAAGAATTCATCCTTTTTTTGGTGACATAGGTCTTTCTCACCTTATGTCTAAAAGGCACTAGGAACTAACTGCTGTGTGAGAAGGAGAACATTTCTTTCAGCACTTAGCTGGTTAGTTGGCATTCTCCTATGTACACCACCAGGTCCCTATTAGCTGAGGGCAACACACAGGCGATACAATTATAAAAAGACTGTGCAAATAGGAGTATACTTCTACCACATACGATTATGTTCTGAGATCCTTCTCTTAATCTCTGATAGTAACCCTCCCCTCCCTAGAGTTGCAAGATGAGCACCATATGTTTTGAAATAGGAGTATGAATGAAAGTTACTTGACAATAAAATAAGATACAACTTTTTTTTTAAAGCTACTTCGATTAATATTGAATGAAGAATGTGTAGGAATGAAAAGGAAACAGTTGTGTTCTAAGACTTTGAAATAAGTTGGCCCCAAATCTCTTATGACAGAGAGAAATATGTGTCTGATGAGGCCAGGGGCATGAGGCTATACTCTATGATAGTGATGATTTAGAATCTTGCATTGCAAAGTTTTCGGTACTGTGTATAAATTGTAACACCCCCACATCCATTGGATATGAATGAGAAAAGATACTCTAACTCATCTTAGTCAACCTTCAAAGGAAAGCTAATCAGAAGAGAAGCTGAGGGAGGAGGAGAGAGGACAAATTTTATGTGTAACCTGTCAGAGCAGTAGTCTCTGAATTTAGTCTTTCCAAAGAGAAAAAGATTGCTTATTGTTTTCTTTGTAGATCTATCACAATCTGGCAATGTCCCCAAAACTAAATTTATTCCCTAGGGTCTTAGAGCCAGAAAAAGACAAAGGAGAGAATTTTCTCATGGACCATCCAGGAAATGGAGTGAATATTTGGTGCAGTTGAAGTTAAAAAGGAAAAACCTTGATGACTAGAAAACTTCTGTGCAATTTCTGTGTTTGGTTTATTTTTAATTTAAAATGAAGAAGCCTGAGAAACAACAATCATAAAAATATTTCATAGACAGTTTCCTTAAGTTTAATTGCACATTGTTGAAACTCTTATGGCCAGATATTTAGGGAAGAAAGAGGAAACTTAGTTCCTAGTGACTTTCTGTAGTGGTTATGAAGATTAGGATGATGTACTCTACATGCCTAGACTAGAAATCCAGGAATTCAGGGACTGAAACTCCTGACAAGTCAAAAGGCTTCCCTTTAAGCCCCTCTTCACATGAAACACCTCCCAAACCATGAGACTTACAGGGGATCAGCTATGTTGTGATCCTTCACTAAACAAAACTAATGTTTTTCTTCTATTTATGGCACTTTCCCCCACATCTTTATTATCTGAGAATAAAATATAGCTTATGTTGATGGTCCATCATTATGCAATTGACTGCATTTCTTTCTTTCTTGATGATAGGTAAGATAATGGCCCATTTTATAATAGATTAAGTGATATATCACAATAATCATGAAAATAATCATAATAATTTCAGCTCCATTTTGGGGACCTTCTTTGTACTAGTCACTGTGCTGAGTGCTTTACAATAGTATTTAATCAGGGCCTCCCTGGTGGCACAAGGGGTTAAGAACCACACTATGAAGCTATCTGCAGCCTCTGCAGCACGAGTTCGATACCCGGCTGTCCAGGGAGCAATCCACATGGTGCAGCAGACCTCTCCTGACTCGCCCGCTGCTCCCCTCAGCAGTGTATTTCAGTCAGTCCACCTGTTCTGTTCCCCACTCTGTCTCTGGTGAATCCTCTCACCACCGCTCCCATCTCTGGCCTGTACTCCAGCTCTTGTATGCATAAATAAATACATCTTTAAAAATTAGTATTTAATCAAATGCATTTCTCACAAAAAGGTAAAGAATTTTCTTCATCTTATGGGTGACCTTACCTTGTAAGAAGTAAGGACTTCCAGAAGGCAGGTCTATCTGAATCTGAACTCTATTTTCTTTGTACTGTGTTACATTGCCTCTCAAGATAATAACTGCTTCTTGTTACCAAGACCTAGTGATAGTAACAACAATGATATAATGATAATATCAGCAATACTGACAAGGCATTTATATACTGTGTATGTAATCATTTAATAAACCATACCTATAACATAGGTACATTTACCATTATCCTTATTTCACAGAAGAGGAAACCGAAGCACAGAGACTGTGCCGAGGACACACAGCTAGTCAGTGACTGAGCCACACTGAGCAAAGGGGCAGTGTGACTGTTCTATCTTGTTTCCCCATGCAGGTTAACATTCAGCCTCAGGAAGCTCTTCTCCCAATAACAGCACTTAGCCCAGAGTCCACAGGCTTTGAGCACCTTTCATTCATTTGTTTTTCTGGAAACAGGTCAATGTAGCTTCTGTTTTTTAATTTTTCCCTCCTCCCTACATGTTTCAATAGAGAACAGCATTTTTAAGGTTGCAAAAGAAATGTAAATAATGCTCCTCCCTTAGAGGATTTACCAGGAATTAACCACATAAAAAAATTAAGTACAAATTTTTGTACTTAATGTGAGCTAAACAATTGCTTATGTTATACAAATAATCTTCATAACAACCTATTACTGTACTCTTTTTATAGATAAAGATGTCAATTGAAGGTGAGACATATACAATAATGTGCACAAAGACACATCAATAATGACAGAACAGGTACTCTAAGCTCAGTCTGTCTTGTGCCAAAGTCAATATATAATTAGTGGCCCAAGCATAAGCGGTCAATAGAAGGAAGGACAGGAAGAGAGAGGGATCTGAAACGGAATCAATATAGACCCCATTTGCAACATTTAAGTTCATCTAGAAGATAGAGAAAATGCTAGGAAGCTGTAGAAACAATATGAGGCAAAGTGTGAGAGACAGAATAACTTTTATGTTGGGAACAGTGGCACTGAAAGGAACACATTTTGCAGCAGTGGGGGTAAGCTAAGCTAACATTTAATATCATAATGCTGACCTTAAAGATCATGTGAAAAGTGTGAACCTCAATAGGAGCCCATGTGTGACCATTAAGTCCCAAAGTAGTGTCTGAAGGATGATATCATAACTAATTAAATAAAATGATCACTTAAACAAGAGAGGGCATATCCACTGAACTACAACTGAGATTAATGGAAATTCTACAGTTGAAATCTAAATTCTGGCAAATGATGTAGAAAATCTGGCCAAGCTTTTACCACAAATCTGCTGCTTTTATAAGAAATAGCCAAAGATCTTCACAATAATGCCCAACTGAAAAAACCCAGCATGCATGATTTACAATATGCCACTGAATTTAAGAACATTGGAAGGAGGTTTACTTAAACCTCATGAAGACAATGATTTAGGGCATGGAATGGAGCCACCAGTGTGGGCAGAAGCTTGAAAAGTTATTGCAAAAACAGCCTGTCTTCTCTTACATGGAAAAAAACCAGAAGCAGGGAGGATTTGTAGTCAATCAGCATGTCTAAATGACGGTATCACCCTAAAAAATGTAGGTCAACATTGGACTTTTCAAAGTTAAGATGAATTTCACTTCCCATCACCTCCCTCTCCACCCTTGAAGATCCTGCACCATCATCCTTTGTGATCTACAGAATAGAATCAGCAAGGATCTGGGGCTGAGATTTGGAACAGAGTACTGTGAAATCAATACACCAGCTGGAGCAGAAGGTGCAAGAAACATAAATTTCTTGGAAAATGACCCTGTATTTTGGCAATCATTACTGTGAATATGAATTACTCCAGAATCTCAACCCAGAATAAAGCAGCAGGAATTCCCCACCCCCTACACCCAAACTCTTCTATGAGTATGGTTAATTCTCATGCTTTCCCCTGACTCACAATTGCAGGAAAGTTTTAATAATGTTTATTCCCAAATGACTTTGAAGGATTCTGTGCTATAAAACGGTATCAGACTTAATTCTATACTTTTATTGAAACTTTAAGCTCCTCTTCTCATTATGAAAACTTTTCCTTTGAAGAAAGGTTATTGTGCATGTATTTCTATGCAATGTTTTAAAGATGGAAAGCACAATAAACTTAAAATGTACTATTTGCAATTCAAATATTTTTATTTTCAACTGTAGAATCAGTATAGCAAGTCAACCTAACCTAGAACTTCCTGTAATTAAGACCACTCTGTAGAAAAGAGAGGAAAAGATAAATAAATACTTCTGCCATTTAGTCAACTTATTCTTTTGAGCAGTGCATAGTAGGGAACCTGAATGATTCTTTCTTATTCTATAGTAAATACACCATGCAAGTCAAAAAGTTTTCCCTCTGCAGGAACTGGTGTTTTTCATTCAATGTCTAGACCTGATTTGATTATGGCCTGAAGTTTGTATAATCAGGCTCACTTCACATTTTCATATGTAAGTATTTCACTTTTTAAACTCCATGTATTCTTGTGCTCTCTCAATATATCTCTGAAAAGAAAGTAGTTAATGTGTAAATGTGTAATGTGTAAATAACTTGAGAACAGAAACTCCTTTTGGAACTTGAAAGATTTGAGTTCTAGTCACAGCTCTGCCATGTAGCAATCTGGTCTTGTACCACTTTAACCTCTGGGCCTCTGATTTGTTGGTGGTTATTGTCCACTTATTATCCAAGCTATATTAACTGTGTGTCTATTACTTACTAGGTCCTGGATTAGTCACTGGAGTTACAAAAATGAACAGGGTACACACAAACTCAGCCCCTTGAAGCTTATAGCCCATAGAGGGCAATAGACATTAAACATGTCATTGCATTAATAATTATTTTGTTACAGTTTTGATGAGTACAAGAAAGGAATAATAGAATGTAGATTGACACTTCATAATGAAGTTTCCTAATCTTGCTTTTGTGGGTCTTATTTTAAAAACAGATGCAGTAGGCTCAATATGATGTTATTTATGCTAAGACCCATATCGCCAAACTGGACTTAACACCTCACCTACTTACAATTCCAGCTTGTCCCAGGATTGGGATCTTTAACTTATCAATCTGGAATTACATCATCAGCATTAGTGAGGTAATATGCCTGACAGGTCCCTGCCATCCTCCAAAGGAAGATGACCCTATCTGAAACAATCTACTCTGCTACAAACTTCCTTTCCCCATCCCCTTCTGTCTATAAAAACTTAACTTTATGCTGTCTAGTTGATGAATCTTTGAATAAAACCAGTATCTTTAAAATTTGCTTAGTTGAATTTTGTTTTTTTTAAAAGATTATTTATGCATACAAGAGCTGGGTTACAGGCCAGAGGTACAGGGGGTGAGAGGACTCACCAGAGACAGAGTGGGGAACAGAACAGGCAGACCAACCAAAATTCACTGCTGAGGGGAGCAGCAGGCTAGACAGGAGAGGTCTGCTGTGCCATGTGGGTAGCTCCCTGGCCGGCCAGGGATCAAACTCATGCTGCAGAGGCTGTGGATTGCTTCATATTGTGGTGTGTAATGCCTCACACCACCAGGGAGGCCCTGAATTTTGTTTTTTAAACAGCCCTAAATGTTAAAATGTGACTGGCTCATGAAAGGTTTA